>NC_137511.1:25045000-25565000 GCF_041902795.1 Electrophorus electricus
GAACTCACAGCACTGGATACGCAGTGCCAGCGGGGTTGGTTCCGGCCTTTGTCTCTGGGAAGGTCAACGTGGATTTTACAAGGCTGTCTGTGCTAGTGATAGTGCGTAAAGCCCATATGGAACTGGTGGCACTGAGCATGCATGAATGGCTTGGTTTAAAGTAAGCTTAGAGAGAGGTGAGACTGAGATTCCAGACCTCACTGTTGAGCCTTCAGGAGGTGTTGTGGGTTTAATTCAGTGAAACACAGATGAAGGAAGGTGCCTACCTGATGACCCCTGTGGAGAGCTCATGATGAAGAGAGTAGGCAGGGCCCCATATAAAGCTGTAATGGATTGGCATAGGACATTTTACATCTTAAATATTACATATTAAAAAAAACTCCCCGCTCACCCTCCAGGCAGTCTTTTTTCTTCAAGCTCAGGTCCTCTACCAGAGGCCTGGGAGCCTGAAAGCCTGAGAGTCCTGAGTAGTATCTTAATATTCTTAGGAAACGAGCTCTCCAATGTAGTTCCCGATCTGTTGGAGCCATTCTCCCAGTTTGGAGGTCACAGCCCCTAGTTCTCTGATTACAATGGGAACCTCAGTTGCCCCCACATCTTTTCTATCTCTTCCTTCAGCTTCTCGTGTTCCTTTTTGCTATCATTCAAGATTGGCACATCTATTACTATGGCCCTCTTCTGCTTTTTGTCCAGTTGGTTAGCTATTACCATCTTGTCTGTCTGTATCTAGAAGGCTCTGATCATTTTCAACCACCTTTGGGCATATATCCCACTTAGATCTTGGAACTTCTAGCCCATACACAGCATAGATAGTTTTGTACACTTTGCCAGCCATTTGCTTATGGCATTTCATGTATGCCCTGCCTGCTAGCATCTTGCATCATGTTGTTATGTGCTGGATTGTCTCAGGGGCATCTGGTAGATCCCAACCATTACTGATATTGAGTTTAGTACCTCTAAACACAAGATTAGGTACTAAACCATGATTAGTACTTCTGTGCTGTCTTTCAATCCAGCCCTTTCCAGCTATTGGTAGGATTTCTCCATATCAGCCACTTCCACTATCTGCCAGTGGTACATACTATGCAGGGGTTTTTCCTCCCACGATGGTTCCTGTTCCTCCTTATTCTCATCCTCTTCAGGTTCCTGCTTGCTGAGGCACTCATTAAGCACTTTGTCACTTCAGGCCATTGTCCTCATTGTTTCATCCTGGATAGTGGGTCTGACACTCACTAGTCCTTGGCCTCCCTTACTTGGTTCCACTTAGTGTATAGGCTCAGAGTGCTGGATTTGGGATGAAACCCTCCATGCATTCTGAAGAGTTTCCTTGTCTTTATGTCAGTGGCTTCTGTCTTTACATTTACAGCATTTAACTGATGCTTTTATCCAAAGTGACAATTATGACTGAATACACAGCTATTCTCACTGCACTAGGGAGAACCACATTTTGAACTTTTGAGTTTAAGGCATGGTTACAATTAACCAGTTTTTATCACTTCATTCCTTAAGAGGTTGATATCCAGGATTTTCTCTAACTGAACAGTGGCACTGTGTACTGGTTTAGAGGAAGTGAATGCACTGATGTTGACCCAGGTGCTTAGAGATCTCTCACCCTTCTCCAAACACCTAATGCTAATATGTATTGAGTAAGATCTGGTATATTAGATGTTTAAGATTTTATGTAGTTAATGGAAAGTAAGGGTCACAACTATCAGGAAATTAATTCACATATATTTGAGCAGTGTGACCCATACTCAGAGTTGGGCACTACTGGATCTCAAAATCTTCAGTTAGATTGCCCATTTTTAAGCAAATGGTCACCTTAAATTTGCAGTTTTTCTCTTACTCCTAAGGCTGTGCATATCATTTTTTTCCAGATTTTTATCAAAAGCAGCATTAGTTTGTCTCTGTTTATATTTATATTTAATCCATTACAAAGAAAACCACAAATAGAAAGTAATTGTTATATATATATATATATATATATATATATATATATATATATATATATATATATATATATATATTTTATTATATTTATTTAAAAAATTATGAAATGTTCATTGTTCATTTTTTATAAATCTGAAAGAAAATAAAAAAAAAAATACAATTTAAAATCCTGCTATAATAAAGAAAGACAATTGTGCAAAGACTGCAGTCAAGCACATACTAATCCCTTTTAGACAAGCACTTACTAACCCATTTTAAACATAACTGTGATTTGACCAAGCCACACTCCCCCATTACACGTTACTAGACATGAAGATTAACACAAGAATGAGCCTTTCACACAAAAAACCCACATGCAACATTCATGTATGTTCAGGCTGTCTCTAAATAGTAATAGGAAAAAGACATTATCATAGGATTAAGAAGCAAATAAATGAAAGTATGTCAGTAGCTTTGTCCTCAGGCTTGAATAATAAACCACTTATCCTAAAATTTGCAGAAACAAGGTGCTCACTATGTAGTAGTCTATTCACACCATCCCACAGAACAAATAAAAACATCACTGTATTACAGTGTCTTCAAATGTCTATGTTTTTAAGTTAATAACTTTTTAAAATATGTTTTTATTATAGTTTCAATTTGGATATGGTTTGGATTGTCCAAAGTTTTAAATTCTTTAAGGTAACATTCATTTCCATCTTGATTATTTCAAAATGTTTGTAGGGCTGATATTTTCAATCCAGATAAACTCTTTATTTGCAGTGTAATTTAATTGGGTTTTACTAATGTGGACTTTAACAAAAATCTAACCACCAAACTCACTCTATATATGACTGCTAAACAATAGCTGCTTAATTTATATCATTCTATGTAAATAATTTACCATCATTATGAAGAATTCTTATCATTATATAATGTTCATACAGGCAAGTGAAAGATCTGGGTACCCAAACAAACAGAACTACAGCAAGTATAAGTCTGTAACCTGTAGGAGCACAGAATTGCTTATGTGCTCCTTGACTGTGTGGCAAGGGATTAGGAGGTGTAACCCTAAACCAGGACTGTGTGGGCCCTGTGTGGTGTCAGCATGACCACCCAGCTAGCTCGCAGAAGAACGGAGACAGTGGACATGTCGTCACCCAAGGAAACTCACACCAACAGTGACTGCTGCAATCTAGAGAAAATCATAAACATGAAAAGGTTTAAATAAACACATAGACACCAACACCTACTATCTCAATATATTTTTGCCACATACAAAAATTAACATACACAAGGGTGTACTTTACTGGACACTCTGTACATCCTTCACCCTATATACACCCTACACTCTGTGTACACCCTACACTAACACCATCCACCCTGTTTATACTCTATACACCCTACACCCTGTATACATTCTGTATACCCTAGACCCTGTACACTCTGTACGTCCTACACCCTACAACCTATACACACTCTTGTAGCTGCACTACCTGTCAGCCGGTCTTGTAGCTGCCATCACCAGTTCGCTGGGCTCGGGCCTGCGCTGCATCTTTGGATACACGCTTGCACTCTTTAGCCAGACCACAGAAACACATGAAGTTGATGAAGCAAGTGGTGAAGTTCAACTTGCAGCCGAACTCACTGGTGGAATAGTCGTAGGGGAAGGTATGGTGGTAGTTATGGAAACCCTCGCCTGTAAGCAAATATTTTGTAGAAAGTTTTGCTGAAAAATATAAAAACATACTAAAATAAAACTTTTAATATAAAACTTTTAATATAAAAGTTGCTTAAGTTGATTAAGTTGATTAAACCTGATTAATCTCATAAACTTCAAAATAGCCATAACCAGCATCATGAAATTTCAACTCTACTCCCAATATAAAAAAACAAACAACAACAACAACACCCACAACAACAACAAAACAGTCCAGCCAATCTTACTGGAGAAAGAGTACTGGAGTTAGTAAATTACGATATATAATCCACACATTCGTTCAGGTATAGAGGAATTTGACTTGTGTTATATTTTAACACACAGAACATAAGTTTAAGTCAAACATTGAAGTCAAAACAAACTTATCTGTGAATCCACACACCTAAAGCACCAAGGGTGACGAACATGTTCTCTCTGGGGTAGATCTGAACATCATAGGGTCGGTTCCCCCACATGTGGGCAGCGCTGTTTACAAGCCAGGTGGCATTGAGTACCACCGCGTATCTGAGGAGGGTGGGGATAAAATACCCCACCCAAAGAGACTCGTCCCACAGTAACCACGGCACCAACATTGGAAAGATGAAACACATCAGCACCACAGACGGCTTGTAGAATCTGAGAGGAAGAGAAACAGAAGGAGACACAACAAGGAAGAAACAAAACTGTGAGCAACTCACACCGAGGTTAGTCTGGTAAGCACATATGTATGTGCTGTGACACTGAGGTTAGTCTGGTAAACTTGTACACAACACCAGATGACCCAGATGTTTCTCTAGGATTCAGATTCATAAACTCCATAAATTACTTATTAAGCCTGACAACTTCATCCAGAGGTGAACGCAATCCGGTCACTGTCCTTCATTTGGACCGATTTATGGTCTGTGCTTTTCTACTCGTTGACCTCTGAAACCTGTCCTTTAAATCCTGTCCTCCAAAACCCCATGTCATAACCAAATATCAAAAATCAGCTCTCAACTGCTATACGTAAATTGTTCAAAGAGGCCGAGAGGCTCACCGATCGCTCGAATAAATATCTAGCATGCTATATATATATGGACCTGGACCTGTAGACCAGACATTTAGCATACTAGGTACGTCTGTGTGTGAAACGTGTTGAGCCGAGGTTATGATTTGCAATGAGTGTGGTGTAGAAGATACAGAAGGTGAAACATGAAGGAGTTGTACATCAGCATGCAGGGCTACGAGAGAAAAAATGGGATACACCCCGAAATATGGTAGCAAATGACCATGGTTTGGTGGTTAGCATGTTTGCCTCTCTATGTTAGGGTCTTCGGTTCAAGTCCCTAATGTATATATATATATATATATATATATATATATATATATATATATATATGGGGTGTAAAGATTCACCAATACACATTGGAGCATGGGGATGATGTGAGTCCATTAATACCTGGCTCCATCTAAATGTACCATGAGCTGCTAGTTCTACTTGAGTGTAAGATACTGTGGAAGACTAACTGATCTCTCTTTACAAGCTATGTCTCTTTCAAAATTATGTGACCGCCTTTTATGAGAGTAATGATAATGTGACTTGCAAGGTAAAATCAAGAATGTGTCTGGCAACGACACAGTCAAATTTCAAATCTAAAGTTTAGAAGACATTTGGATTTTATAATAATGAATGAAAATTAGGAAAAAGTCTAGTCATTTGTAAGGTGTGTAGAACAGGGATTAAGTGCAGTGGTGGCACAACAAATCTTACTCCTCACCTGGTGAGACAGCATGGTGAAATTTACCTGGGTGACAAGGGATCTGTGGCTGCTAGCAAGAACACGCAATGCAAAGACACAGGTAACCACTTTTTTTCAGCCACACCTTCAAATCAAATCAACTTCAAATCACCCACTGCCAGTGTGAGACAGATGTCAGTTTATAATATCAAAATGTTTGGTCATGCAGCAAGTATTTTTTGTCCAACTGGGTCTATTGAAAATTAAAAATAATGACAAGTCTGAAATGAGTCATTTGTCTTCCATTCTTAACCCATGCCATAAAGTAACAAAAATACCTGAGATTAATTTATGAAATATAACTATTTGAAGGTAAGCAATGGAACTGAATGCCACCAAATTGTTACGTATAAAAATTTATCGTCCGTGAACTGTATTGTAGGCAATGTATCTAGATACTTATCAGATCACCCTATAAGGGACAGATGCACAAATATATTTTTTCTCTTGATATCAAAACGATCTTTACAAATGTGAAGGTATTACTCTAGCAGGCTTCACCTGCTTCTAGTGAATGGTTGTTCTGGTTTCACTTCTAGCCCTAATCCTGTTTAGTACATCTGTACATCCCCCATCCAGCCTCCACCCAACTCACCTCCTCTGAAACATGACCACCTTGTCCATCTTCAGGTCAGTCAGATCCAGTTTGCTTCCCTTTTCAATGACATCAGGGTGTTTTCGAACCAGCAGCCAGCCAATGTGAGAGAAGAAAAAGCCTCGTGATGCATTGTGGGGGTCTGCGTCCGTCTCTGAGTATTTATGATGGACTCTGTGGTCACGAGACCACTCGTAAATATCATTCTGGTCAAGGGAAAGAATCACCAAAAAGGAATCATCAAAGCCATGTTCCCTTGTGAAGGGAATAATATATATTCCTTATAACCACCTAAAATAATTCCTACAAGGCCAAATTCAATAAGATATATTCATGAATTTCTAACTGATATTGTGTGCTTTGCTGTCCATTTGTACATACTTAATAGTTAACCAAAGTTGGGATTAAATTTGTATTAATAATCAGGCAATTAACCCTAATCCCAACCCTAAACCATAAACCATCTGTAAAATATTCAGATCTTAACCCTAACTCTAAACTCAAACCCAGATGAAAAATATCCAGACCTTAACCCAAAACCCTAACCATAACCATAGTAATGAATGGAATATTGTGAGAATTCTAATCATTCTGTCCAGTGCCAGGATCCAGGCCCAGGGACTGGGCCAAACCCAGCCTATAATGTGAAAAACAGAACAGGACACACTACACAACCTCTGGACCTGGCTTGGGTGGCCTTCAGTGCAAATACGAATCTGTAAATAGGAAACTGCAAAGTCTAGAAGTAGATGGTGGTTAACTCTGCTACCTACAGCAGATTCACACATGTTGTATTAATTTTAAAGCTTAAGTGTTTGCTACAGTTGGAGTTTCACTTGAATTACAGGCTGTATTAGAACTGTATGCCTGCAAACTCAGATCTCTTAAGACAAGTGTGTCTTTATTTTCAGTCCATAGTGCCTTGACTCACCAAGCTTTATGAAAAAAGAAAGGCCATCTAATCATTATAGACTCATCCATGTATAACAAGACCTGTCTTAAACAAATTAAAATTCTACTCCAATTTACACTGAGCCAAGAGTCACTTCCTATTTCAGAACCCAGTCATATCTAGTGCTAACAATAATAAAAACCTAAGCCAGTTATATTCGAGTGCCAAAAGAAGCCTGCTAAATGTAAATAAATGGGCTTGTGGGAGGGTGAGTGGGTGAGTGAGTGAGTGTGTGGGTAAGTGGGTGTTGAGTGAGTGCATGTCTCAGGGTGTGGGTGAGTGAGTGGGAGAGTGAATGAGTGAGTGGGTGGGTGAGTGAACACGCATTTGAGCAAGCAAGGTATAGGTTTGGTTCATAAAGTTCTAAATAATATATAAATATCTAAATAAAAATAAATGATAAAGAAAGAGCCCACTGTGTAGTCTTTGTTCAGTCCAGCATACAACCCAGTCACTGTAGCTGCATACAAATAAATAAATCTAGTCAGTATTAATCAGGCCACCTCTCCTAATGTTAATGAATAATGTTACTGATTATTCTTCATGGAGGTCTAAACCTTTCCAGACAATAGAACAGAACCATCTCTAGACCTGGAGGGACAGAGCCAGGCACTAGAACAGAACCATCTCTAGACCTGGAGGGACAGAGCCAGGCACTAGAACAGAACCATCTCTAGACCTGGAGGGACAGAGCCAGGCACTAGAACAGAACCATCTCTAGAATTGGAGGGACAGAGCCCGGCACAGTCTGCCGCTCCAATACATCTGCTAAACCTGGTCATGAACTGGGATCAGGTTCAGGTTCATTTGCACACGGACATCAACAAATAAGGTAACTGTAAAAAGAAAAAAAACAAAAAAAACAAAACAAAACAGCGTGTTCAACTGCGTATCGTAGCATGATGGGGTCACCTGGAAAGCCATTGAGTTTGCGATGGCGAGGAAAACTCGGAGAGGCAGCGACGCCTTGTAGGCGCGATGACTCCAGAGCCTGTGAACACCAGCGGTTATTCCCAATCCACTGATCACGAAGCACAGTACAGCTGCGGGTGAAAGATCACTGCGTAAACTTGGCATTAAAACATGCTGCGCCTCTGCGCTCTAAACATGACAATAGGTCAAAGCTGATTTCCAACAAATATCACAGAAAATATGTAACCTGCACGCGAGCAATACTTACACCACATTAAAGTCAAAGGAGATGCAGACGGTATAAGAAAGATCCCATACAGCGCTCCCAGGTGCAGCAAGCTCATCATCAACACGTTTCTCCACACTATTCTCATGGGTGGTTTAGGACCCTCTTTCTCTCTGTACGTTTCATCAAAGACGTCTTCCCCCATCGTTGAATCTGTGTTGGGAACTTCACCGTTTCTGTGCCTTGTCTGAATCTTCTCATCTGTTTCCGTCATGTTTAGCAAGATTGTACCTTGTGGAAACCTGCACAGACACGAAATAGTGGCGCAATATCAATAATGGGGAATATCAAACTATATTATTCCTAAATAAGGACAATCAATATTCTTCCTACTCGTAGCTAGCTACCCATCTACCAGCATAGAGCAAGAGCAAGCTGACGAGACCTCGCTGAAAATAAAACGGATAGAAACAGAAACTCAGTACAGTAGTTTAGTGAACATCTGTGCGCCTGGACTGGATGCTATTTCTGGGAATCTAGAAATCATAGAAAGGATCACTTACGTTTAATTCGTTACCGAATAAATGTATGGAACAAATGGTATAAGAACAAACAATAGAAAAAACCCTGAATTTCCAGTTAATAATTTCAGATGGCTCCGTAAAATAATCTGAACGGTAATGATGCGACGCGGATCACCTATATTCTGATGTATAGCTAGAGAGGTAATTTCCTACGCTCCTATTGGTCAGATCGGTTGACGCCACCTTACTCGGAGTTTTTCATTGGATTATGTTTATCGGCTGTTCAGGATTCTTTCTTACTAATTTTTCCAATATCCAGCGTGTAGAATTAACGAGTTTAAAATTTGAACTCTGAATAAAAATGTAAACCACCCATTGCAGTGGAGTTACCATGCATTGGAAAAATCGGCTAAGTATTTAAAACGCATTTTCAAACAGACAGTAGGGATTTAATAGACTATAGGTTTTAGGGTTAGGCTTTAATATGCTTTAGGCTTTAGTGTTAGGGTTTCATAGACTATAGACTTTAGTCTTAGGATTTAATAGACTATTGGAGTGCTGCGAAACGTATTCCACGACCTTTTATTTCACGTAGATTCCTTTCCAACAATAATCCAGATAAATAAACTAGATACAACTAATGAAAAACTTTAGGAACTGTGGAGTTGACTGTGTAATTAAACAATGCTGTTGTCACTGTAGTCTCTGCACTCTTCACTAACTGCAGCTTCAAACTAGAAATAGCCAGAAATCTAGAAACAGCTCTCTGCTCAGCCTCTGATGAGCTGTCTGAGTAATTTCCTAGGTCCCTGTAGAATGCAGTGTTGGATGCAGCACTTGCTCACTGGCTCTGGTTTACAGAGTGAGGACAGGGTGCGGCAGCAGAGTATTCTAGACTAGAATTCTATCTATAAAAACAACCGGAAATATATGGGACATGTATCTTGCCAACTGAATCTAGTAATGATCTCATATGCTGGAGGTTTAGTGTTCAAGCACTGTCTCATGACTGTTCTCTCATTAAAACAAGACATTAGGCTCAAAAGGTATACCTAACATATTTCCAACTGTGTTCTACTATTACATAATGTCCAATCCTGGAGCTCAGCAGCCCTGCAGAGTTCAGTTTCAACCCTAATATAGCACACCTGATCCAGGTAATCTTCAGTAGCATCTTAATATTAGAGCCTTCTGAAATTGTGCTACATTAGGGTTGGAGATCCAAGATTTCTAGGGCCTGACTTGAGTACTCCTTTTCTAATGAATATAAAACAGTAGTTAAGCCCTCTGTTGGTTTACTTATAAATTATGTACAATCAGTAATTTATTTCTGCCTTAAATCATAACCATTTTATGGCCCATACTGTACTGTAAAATAAAGAGCTACAGTTGTTTTATTATAGAGTATAGATCTCATGTTTATTCTTTCAAATTAATTTCTGTTCACATGAATTCCTTTGCATCACCTTTAATCCTCTGATTTTGGCTTGATGGAGACCGTAATTATGTATATGGCACCATACCACCATCTAGTGTGCAAATTACAACGTTGCATACAAGAAATGTCCTGCTAAGGTGATTTTAGTTCCCACTCGTGAAGGACCACTCCAGTGCACAGTTTAGTGTTCTCAGTTTAACTTTCATATCCTGAGTGTGTGTAAAGAAATATGCATGAGCAAGACTCAGGAAATTAACAGCAATGGGAAAAAGTACAAGGCAAAGTGAGAAAAAGTACATAAAGTAACTGAAAGAGAATCTGACTTTAATTTGAATTAAATTTTTCTTATATGATTTCACTGTCATGTAAGATTGTCCATAAAAAACATCCATAAGCAATAACATTATGACAATATAGCAGTATTAGAGTATTAGGTTAGAGGACATGACAGAAAACACACTGAGGCTCCAGCGACAATCAGAAAAACTGTATCAGTGAACAGCCAGACACTGGCATGAAAATAGCTCTCACTAAATGCGCAAAACCATCCCTATCCCTTGCACATATGTTTCTGGTAGAGCAGGTAGAGTAAGATCATGGATTTGATTACCAGGGAGCACACATGCTGTCCTAGCAGTAAATATACATGTAAGTAAATATACATGTGAGTCAAGTCACTCTGGATAGACAGATATGGAGTTAGGAGGATGAGTACAGCCCTGGAACAGAACTGAGACATCTGTCTATATTTCACTACATCATTAGTTTGACTTCAACTCTGCATGGCAGCATTTCTGATGTCAGGAAACATTTTTGAATAACTGAAAGTAGAAATATACTTATTATAATGAAGCATCATAAAATCTGCATCTGATTAAAATATCCTCCTGGTGAAGCCCACCTGGACCAAACACTGTCTCTCATTTACTGAATTTCAATGTGAATGCCCAAATTATGTCATACAGTAGGATAAACGTTATTATTTTTCTTTATTTGAAAATAAAGTAGAACAATGTGTGATGTCTCCTTGCCAGGGTCCTTCTCCCTGTGTGGTGGTGCTCCCCTCATGGTGGGGTACTCCCCTGGTGGTGGTAGTCCCTGTGTGGTGGATCCCCACATGGTGATTCTCACCTCGTGGTGGTACTTCCCACATAGTCCTTTGTTAGTTGCTGTTTTGCTCCTCCATGTATTAGAAACTGGTTCAAAGTGACCAATACATCAGGTTCGATCTCATCTAACTTACCCTTAAAAAAGTGAGTTTACAACGCATTACAACGCGTTACACACGTTACAACGAGCCATGCGCCGTTCCTGTGTGAGCCATGAGCCACTCCTGTGCGTAGAGAGAAACAGGGAGTGAGAAAGCAAAAGGGAGAAGTAAAGCAGACAAGAAGAGGGAGCGGATGACCTCAGGTGACCAGCTCGCGGTCAAGCCATGTTATGACTGATAAGCATAGATTGAGTGCCTGAAGACAGAAAGGCTCCAGTGTCTAACACTCCCCCCTTTGAATCCAAGAGGAATGATATAAGAGTATATAGACCTTTCTCATATGCAGGCACCAAGGCAACATTAGCATGATTAATCACAGAGGTAGAGATGTGAGTTATGAAAGAAGGCAATACTGACAATAAACAGGGGACACACAAGAATCAACACAATAATCAAGATTACGGAAGAACATGTTTATGAGCCAAGATCCCCTGACAAGGCCTCTCAGGCAACTGAACCAAGAATCATCAGCAGGTGGAAGCTCAGAAATAGTGGCCTTCATGTGCGAAAAGATGTCAGTAATGTTCTTATAGTAATTAGGGATGTTAAAACAACACATTTCATTAATGACCTTGCAGACACCTCCTTCTTTTGCTAAGAGGAGATCTAGGGCTAGGCGGTTTTGCAAAACAATGGTTCGGACCTTATCTACCTCATCAATGAGCGAGGTCCGGGCATTTTCAGTCCTATTGCCATGCCAAACCATTAATCTTGTTAAGGGCCGCAGTATTTCCTCCTCTCAGGAACAAACTCCAACCCACGTACGCTCCGGGTTAGTCCATGGGTTGGCCAATACGTACCCATGATACCTATTATGGGTGCCGGGAATTACAGACCTTTCTGCCTTACCTGATGTCAACTGCAAACATGTATAAATGACCAGAGGCAGGATAGTTAATGCTGGGGTACAACAGCCTTTCCTGGGAAATTGATGACGGGTATTATTAACTATCAAAGTGGGTAGGCTGGAGTATGCCATATTACCGCATACGAGATGGTGTGCTTGTTATATTATTTATTGTGCACCTTCCCAGCCCTGTGCCTAATGCCCATACCTCATTTTTACATGGCCTGTGGCCTAAAAATGGACCATCAGGTAAGCCTGCAGAACATAGACAGGTGGTACATGTCACAGGTAATATATACATGAGGAATATATACATGAGTTAACAAGGAACATATACACAAATTAACAAGGAATATATACACAAAGACCTCATCCTGTATCTCATCATTACATATGTAGTACACACCTTATCTCATCATTAAATATGTAGTACAGACCTCATCCTGCATCTCCTCATCATTAAATATGTAGTACAGACCTCTTACTGTATCTCATCATTAAATATGTAGTACAGACCTCATTCTGCATCTCCTCATCATTAAATATGTAGTACAGACCTCATCCTGCATATCCTCATCATTACATATGTAGTACAGACCTAATCCTTTATCACTTCAGTAGTGGTCATTTTATCACCTCAGGATGATGCCTGGCTGGATATTCGTAACCCTGCAGTTACATGAACACGTATACAAACTCTAGCAACACAAACATAGCACAAACAATGATTTAGTACAAAGTCTTTATTTTATTATAATGTCTCTGGACACAGCCAGTGATTTATGACAAAGTCTTTTTTATTTTAATGTCTCTGTGTAATGCTGCTGGCCCGAGACCTCCTCGTTCATGTGAGTCGTTTATTAACATGAAACACACACTACACAATAGGCACTCACATAAGACATTGACAGTGAACATGACTATACGTTTGAACATTAAACAAAGTACACACTAACATAAAAGGTGATCACACAAACACAGACGTTACGGCTATTGCAATAGTTACAACGACTGGTGTTGACGTTAAACAACTTACACAGCGACAATGATCAACAAAGGGAGCACACACGTACAGGGGTTTAAATAGACACATCAACACTTGACAAAGCCTGTGCACGTGTTTGCAATCCCATGGGGGGTGAGGTTACAAAACAGATAAACAGTACATATGTGGATCCCCCGCATGCGGCGGGCTGTACCACACTACTTGTGCGGGAGGAGCAGTCCATGACATACTGTCTTTCATCCCAATGTATTTTAACACATTGATCAAACCTGGATTACTCCTCAGTGAAAATCTTGCTTCGTAACAGTGTTGATACTTGCAACATAATCCTAATCATTACACTGAGCAAGATAGAAGGACATCAACACTGCAAAATGCTGACACTTCACTAGTGTTCTTCTGCTTGCACATGTAAACAAACCTTTTTCTAAGTGCAATGTTAATAGCAAGAACTCCAAATATGGAGACTCTTAATTGCTCATTTAACTACAACAGTTTGACATATAGTAAGTGATTTTGCCCTGAAGATTTATCTCACTTTGCCTGCTTGTGCATAAATGTCTTGCAGTTGAAGTACCCAGACTTGGTTGAGGGCCTTGTCCTGATGAACATTAATGCTCAGGCAGAGGGCTGGGCAGACCGGGCAGCATACAAGGTATCACAGTCTAATGCAATAATAATTATCAATCTGTTAACACTTTGCTTAAACATCACGATCCCTGTATCTCCAGAATTATGTCTTTTAGGAGACACATCAGCAATCAATATGTCACGGTTTGTCCCACCTAGTGTCCATGTCTCTGTGGTTTCCCTGTCTTGTGTCTTTTGTTTTGCTTTACTTCCTTGCTGTGGTTCCGTTCCGTAGCCTCATTTTCTCCGCCCCTTATTATTTGCACCTGTCTTGTTTAACTCTTATTACTTCATGTATTTAAACCGTCTTGTTCCCTGTGTCTTGGCTGTTCACTAAAAGCCCATATGTGAATTTTATTTAGGTTCTATGAAAGTCTAACCAGTGTATGTAAGCCCGTATGTAAGTCTGGCCGCCGTGTGTTTATCCAAGCCTGTTTGTGTGATTCTTTGTTGTCCATGTTTCCTAGCCTTTGTTTATCTAAGACATTGTGTATAACGTCCCAGTCCTTGTTTTTGTGTTATCATGTCTTCTCAAACTCTGCATGTTGGCTCTATGACCCTGGACTATTCTAATGACTATAAATCAATCTTTTGTACTCAAATTGATAGCGTTCAGACATGTACAGTAATACAAATTAATGAAAAACATCCCAAATGCACCTTGCCAGCTTGCATTTGCATGTAGGCCTTCTTGATGATGTAACCAAGGAAATTCATCTCACAGAGGTAAAACTTGCACTTCTCCAGCTTGCAGTGGAGGCCATTGTGTAGGAGAGTATGGAGCACCTGGAATATGTCATGTACATGCTGGTCCAGCAATGGTGACTAGAGCAAGATGTTATCGATGTAAGCAATGAGCTCCTAGGACCTCCCTCAGGACCTCATTCATGAATTAATAAAACACGGAGGGTGCTGAGGTGAGGCCATTCAGTCTTCCATTTGTCTCCCTCCCTAATCCTGATGAGGTAATAGTCACTGTGTAGATCAAGCTTTGCGAAATGCCCCCCACAGATGCTCCAGGGCAGCAGGAACTAGGGACAGAGGATGGGGGCACTTCATGATCAGATGCCTAGTTCATCATCTAATTTCATGTTTAATTCATCTTTAATTAACTGTATGCAAATGAAAGGATTCTGATTTGATATTTGTCGTAAACGTTTGTCTTTATACAAAACTCGGCCTTTACACGCTGTATGTAAAATTTAGTTTAAACACATAATGTGTACAGACATTATGTTTTTACAAATGAAAGTTCAAAGGGCCTGCATACATGAGCACATAGCAGAGACTGCACAACCTGTTTTCATACATTTCATGGGCTTCGGCTTGCCCTTGGGCATACTTATTATTTATAAGAGAAAAGCAAATTACTTGGTAGGATGATGTGCGTTCTTTGTGTGTGTTCACAGGGCAGGGCGTTGCTCCTTGCTGGTGTGTACAGGACGCCCCGAGTGTCACCACTGCTCTGCTGCTTCTCACCACCTCGAGTGCTACTGTCAGAACTTTTGCTTTTCTTTTGCTTTTTAGCAGCTCGCTGCTGTGCTTGTTTGCTATTATGTAGAATAAAGACACTCCAAACGTACATTTGCATCTCGCTCCCTCCCTGCACCCATCATAAACATGACGCTGGTACTTATCTGTATGGGGTTTTTTTTATGTACTGGGATGATGGTGAGCCGAATAATGGTGGTTATTGGATGTGGACAAAACTGTGTTGTAATTAGGCCTCGGCCAAGGAAGAAATGGGATGATGTATCAGGCTTCACTTCACAATGTCTGTGAGGAAAAGAAAAATGGGTTCCTGATATTACAGGAGCAGTGATAGTATATGGGGAAATGAATAGATCAGTATTACTAATAACAATCAGCAGAGGAAGTGATGGAATGATTCATCATAGCAGAATTCATTTAACCCCACAGGTGCCATCCTCCAGTGTTCCACACTTAGCATACTGTGGACTAAAGCCGAGCTGACTTCACGGGCTTCCCCACGCCTGTGTTTTTACACCTTTTTGGCTGTGCTTTGTGTGACTAATATCCTGCCTTTTTTATCCCTCACTCATGTCTTGGTGTCAATATGTCACACAAGTAAATTAGTGTTCTATTATTTTCTTAGTTTGTACAAGAAGTACAAATATGTAGCTACCTAACATTTGTGAATGAAAGTGGGAGAGGAACAGTTAAATACTTCATTTAAATCATTGTATTCCTCTGGGGGTTCAGAGTTATTTTTTGCTGTTGTAAGTAATATATAGTCTTAGGTATATAATATTCTGCTTTATTTACTGCAGTGTTACAACTTGCTTAGTTGCATCACCGGTGCTATGTTAGGCCTCAGACGATTAATGCATTTAAACTTCTGTCAGCATTTAGGCCTACGTTTAGGACTGAACCCAAACCAAACTCAACAATGAGGAGTATCTGGAAATCTAGGTTGGTTGGTTATATAATGTGTAATTTTTCTTATTTTGTGAACATTAAAATGTAAAGTTTTTGACAGGTTTGACATTGCATTGGATCTAGTAAAAATCCTTGAAGCTGTCAACACCATCATCTGAGCAGGCTCCATATCTGTAATTCAAGGCAAGCCAAGGAAACCTTGACCGCTAACTGAAAAGATAGATGATAAGAAATTTAGCAGACTAGTCATCGGAATACTTATATGCTGATGAACCTTTGTCATCTGTTTACAGATAAAAGGAGCAACAAATCTGAGGTGGCAGAGCCCACCCAGGCAACCCCTCATACGCAGACCGCCCCTGGTCAATTATAAACGGTGCATACACAAAAAGGGGGTCTGGAATGTATGCATGCTCAGATGGAAAATGGGATTTATAAATAAATACTTTGCAGGAAAATGGGCATACATTTAAGGAAGCTTGACCCATACATACATCCATAAAAGCATTTGGGAGAGAGTGGGAAAATTTGGGGGAGAGGGGGCTAAATGTGCAAACATCATCACGTGTATCAGTTCATGACAAGCTAAGCTCCATAGCAGGTCATTAAGTCAAGAAAATTCATACCTAAGCATTTTTTGTTTGATGTGTTTATTGATTTATTTGGGTATATCAGTTCATTAGCCTGTTTTTATGTATTGACACTTATTGCTTCAAAAAACTACTTGCATCTTCCAGTGTTCTTGATCCCCACTCCTAAGAAACATTAGAGACAGAGATAGTATATACTAATAGTCAAAATGATTTATTGCTTGATTTGATTGAGTGATTTGACAGCTGTCAAATCCCCCACCACCCCAACCCCCCATATATATATATATATATATATATATATATATATATATATATATATATATATATATATATATATATATATATATAATTATTATTATTATTATTATGATATATGATATGATGTGACAATATTATATGAAAATAAAATAAAATACAATGAGGGATCCTCAAAATAGTTTTATTGACTTTTAAAAAAAAAATCTTTAATTGAGAAATAATCAAGTGATTAATCACAAGTAAATAAAAGTCTTAAACAAATTTGTACCACACATTCTTTGATGTCCGCTCTGCTCCGCTACAGGCCATGTACTGATACTCAACTGGGTCTCAGTTGTGTCTCTGTCTCTCTCTCTCTCACTCACTCACTCACTCACCCATCCCACTCCCCTCCCATTGGCTGATTCTCTAAGAAGCCACACCTCCTCCCAAGTCCTTCTCCCTACCCATACAGGAAAAAAACTTTCTGACAAAAATTGATATAAGGTGTCCTTCCCCCTAAATCCAAACTCCTCCCAGGATCAGAAATACACTAGGCCAGAAAGTTCAAATTTTTCCATCTTTTTTTTTTTCTACCCAACCACCCAGTCTGACCAATCCTGTGCATAAAACCAGCCCCTCATACCCATTAATTTAAGTTTAGTTGTACCCCCGGTGTTTGAGTAGGAATCATTGAATGAATTATTTAATAGTAAAATAATAATACTATTGAATAATGTTGTTATGTTCGCCTGTATGTCCATATTCTGTGTTCCAGGTTTTGCCTCTTCCTCTCTGGTGTCCCCCATCCTGATCCACACCAGGTTTTCCAGTGAGCAGAGCACAAAATAGGAAGAGGGAGAGACAAAGGGCTTAGGACTCATTGGAGAAGAGTTTGGTGTTGTTGGTTTGGACTTGTTGCTATATTTTGAGCTTGCGTTTGCTAGACTTTATTTGTATGACTTTGTATTTACCCCTTGATTTACGGTTTGTTTTGCCCCTTGGTTAATTGCTGGATAATATATGTTTCTTGTATCTTGCATGTATATTGTCTTGTATATAGTTACACACTGGTGGCAGGGAGTGGCTGCCATTTTGTCTCTCTGATAAGTTTGAAGTGGACATTCGATATCCATACATAGAAGGTAGTGTCATGTGTCAATGGGAATTTGAGCCTGCCATAAGCCTGCCATTGCTGCCATAAGCAATAACCCCACCCCCACCCCGCACACCCCGCCCATCTAATATAAATAGGGGGTCATGGATTTGCCGAACGATGAGTCTAGAAACAGGTCTCATATTCTATACTCCAACAATGAACTCATATGATGAAGAAGCGGCTCTTACAGGTGTGAATGAAAATGAGATCGGACCCTCTGAAACAAGCTTTTGTGAAAACGTGAATAACAACAAAACCGATGTGTGCATCAACGCACCGGTGCTGGCGGTCGTTCGAGCTGTGATCAGGAATCTGATGTATAAAATTATTGATGAAGAGATGAGAGAAAACTGTTACGGTTGTGCTATTGACCATCAATGCACATACCTGTATGATCCGGATGAATCCTATTTCAGCTTCAACGCACCTAAAATGATAAAAACACTGTTCAAGCGGCAGTTCATACATACTTTATCCAGAGTTTTGAAGCTGTGCGGCATTCAAATGCCTCCATCCTCTAGCAAGATTCAGGCTATCACTGAAGTAGTGGTAACCGACCTGCAGGAGGAACAGAACATCAAATCCGCTCTCAAAGAGTTAGTGATAGCATGTGCGGGGAGCAGGTACATGAAGACATCGTGGACTACTGGAATCTGCATGAAAACCTGAACCCTGGTGATCAGGTCACATAGGAAACCTCTTCGACACCCACACCAGTCCTTCTCCTAAGAAAAAAAGAGTGCTGAAGATGGAGTTGATCATGCTGTTCTGTAAAACCCTTGAAAATAGAGTCAGAAGAGTAAACATTAGCGATAAAATCAAATATGTATATAATTTGGAAAAGCTGATGAGTGTAATGCATGAGTCTAACAGTTCTCTAGTATCAGTAGCCTATTATACATCTTATACTTTACACACACACACACACACACACACACACACACACATATATATATATATATATATATATATATATATATATATATATATATATATGTATGTCATGTTCTTTCTCATATGTTTGAAAACCCCAATGAATGTAAATACGGGCATCATGTGTTTTGAAACTAAGTAACGATGAAAAGGTTGATGTATATAAAACCTTTGATTGCATGCTTTCATTTTTAGTTCAACGAAATGTAAACATAACCTCTTTTGCTGAAAAGATGCTAATAAAACCATAATCCATTCTAGCACTCTCTTCATTGTGTTTCAATCATTTCGCCATGACTGAACGTCTGCTGAAAAATATTTACTACACTCCCTCAAACCCCGGATCCTATGCAGGGGTTGAGAGTCTGCAAAGGTCCGTGGTGGATAAAATAGGTAAAAGGGTTGGTGATAAGGAAATCAAAAACTGGTTAGCAGCTCAGGATGCATACACACTACATAAACCATTCTCTGTGAAATTTAAAAGAAACAGAGTCAATGGCAGGACGATTTGGCGGACATAGCCAACATAACCGGAACATGAAATTTATGCTAACGTGTATAGATATACTTTCCAAATATGCTTGGGTACAAAAATATGCTTGAGGTTACCAAAGCCTTTGTTTCGATTCTAAAAGAAGACATAGTTCCCATAAAACTTCAGACTGATGAAGAGAAAGAATTTTTAAATAAAAGTTTCAAAACTTTAATGAAAAAACATAACGTCAATCACTTTGTTACTGGAACGGAAAAAAAAAAGCGTTATTATGTGAACGGTTCAACAGGACGTTGAAAACCAGAATGTGGAAATACATCGATGTGGTGCAGGACTTCGATCATGCTTATAACAGCTATCACAGCAGCATTAAAATGAAACCCGTTGACGTGAATGAAGGAAATTCCTTCAAGGTGTTTAAAACCTTGTATAGGTTGTTTCAACTGAAAAAGGTGGAAAAACTAAGACTGAAGTTTAGAATTGGTGATACAGTCAGAATTTCACGATTAAAAAGACAGTTTGAGAACGGGTACAAGCAAAACTTTACGGATGAGTATTTTACCATTTCTGAATGTCTAAGGAGACACCCTCCCATATTCAAATTACGGGATTTCGATGGGGAAAATAGAGATGGGACCTTTTATGAGCAGGAGCTGCAAAAGATTATAGTGGGAAAAGACAAAGCCTTTAAAATAGAAAAAATTATATCTGAAAAATCTAGGAACCGAAAAAAGATGTGCTTGATCAAGTGGGTTGGGTGCCCGATAAATTTAACATTGTGAAAGGTTAAAAGGGGGTGCTAAAATCAAAATGAAATTATAATCCAGTCACCATGGACGAGAGCGGACCCTACCGGGCCACGCCTCCAAAGACATTTACCCCGATAATGAGATTTCGTGCTACACAACCAACTTTTTGAAGCTTATAGAGTTGGTGGGAGGATGGGAGGTCGCGCTCACCGAGGTGCAATACCCACACACGTGGTATTCGTTGAAGAAGTTGGCCATGGAAAGTGTCTTTTTTGTTAAACTCTCTGCAGAAGGAGAAAATTTATAATTTTTATAATAGTATAGAACATCCGGTTAGGAAAATTAATAAGGAGATAAAAAGTTTAGATCTTGATCTAAAAATAGAATACCAACCCATGAAAAACAAAATTCGTCTGATGACTAACAAATCCTATTCGCTATGGACTCAAGGAAGCCTTTCACACATTCTAGGGCTGGATCATAAACCTCTCACACGTGAGGAGCCAGAGGCACCATTCCCCGCCGACATTCATGCGGGGTTTTACACCGTGTTCGTGTATACGGATATAAGTGTATACGGACAGTTTTGTTCCTTTGCTGTGATGCGTACATATAACTGGGAAGAACAATGAAATCATCACTTTAATGCATGACAAGCCACATTATGTACCTGTTAGTAAATCTCTCATAAACGATATTACCATCGAGGTGAAATCTGATCAAAACATTATTATACCCTTTCTATATCAGAAATTTGTGGCAAAGCTTCAACTTTAGACCTGCAAAACACACATTTCGTATCTGATTAAAAAAAAAAAAAAAAAAAAAAAAAAAGATCGACGCAAGTTGCGTGAATCCTTAGGTCTACGTGGACTACTACAAGCACCAGGCGGGGAATGGACTTCCCAGGTTTGCAGGAACCCTGATGATGTATGGTTCTGGGCTCGGTGGTATATTCATAGCGCTATATAGGATGGCTGTACCCATTATTAAAAGAGGTATCTCTATAACAAAACCTCATTTAAAATCTGCCGCAAAAGGTATTGTAAGTGATATGGTAAGTAACATCGTCACCCGTAAAACGCATGTACAAGAAGGGTCAGGACTAGCGTCTATTGCTTACAAGAACAATAAACGTGCTCCGGGAAGGCGTGTTGTATCCGTAAATAAAAAAACGCAAGTATAATGAAAGAAGGAGCCGGGGATTACGTTCTAAAAATACTCACAGCTTCCTTGTGAAAAAAGTAACTGTTTTACTAGCTGTTAAATTAGGTTACGGACAAGCCCTTATAAGCGTCACTGCATGAAAACCTTCAGATTGCCTTTCCCTCATTTTATTTATTCATTTATGAAAAAGAACTGTAAACAAATAATACATAACGCTAAGCAAGTTCAAAATTTTGATTCTGTTTGCTGTGGGCAACATTGTGTATTTTTTGTGTCAAAGGGCTAAAGGACGATCAGATTATGTAGATGTATATCGATGATTTAAATCGAAACGATAAAGTGGTAGTAGCTTATGTGAAAAACATGTATCCTAGAATAAATAAGAGCTATACCATAAATTGTGTACAATGCGCTAATACCTGTGAAAAGTTTAATTTATAGTTGTAACGTGTGTGAAATAACAGACACGTGAAATGTAAATTGTCTTTTGTAATTACATTTTCTTATTTAATAAAGATTTTCATTAAAATAATATTCATTAATATGTTTTTGTATTTAATCAAATTTCGACCAAGTGGAAAGGGGTTTAGACAGTTTTTCGACGACCATCGTCATTGGGAATGGTTGAATACAGGTTGATGGTTGAATGGTTGAATATTTAATTTGGCTATTGCATGCAGCATATCGTACCACCCTAAAGGTCGCCGGTCATCAGATATCTTTTGGGTCGCGGTTAAGTTTTTAATCAAATCCAACGTGTACGATCCTTTAATTGTTATTCCTTTGAAAATAAACTCTCCTTCATCGTTCCACGATGCTACATCACCGATTTTGCGATTTTGTCCATGATGTAGGAAGTATTTTTTCTAGCTCTCATAGGGACATTACCTATAACCTCTTTAGCGATTTCATCCTCACCCTCATTTACCCTGGTCACTGGCTTAATTTCAGGTTCGGCGGGCAGGGATATGGTCACTCGAGCCATTTCTTCTTCTCCGCTTTTAACTGTGTTTAAAAATTTTTGCAACACCAAAGTGTGAAGTTTAGCCTTTTCGTAAGGGTCCTAATTAGACCTGGTTAAAATGTGCCGCATCACTTCGTCTAGGCCGTTTTCCACGGTCTGTCTTAAATTTGTTTTATCGGACGCGATGTTTAGGTTTTTCCCTCTGATGATGCGGTACCAAATACATCTTCTTCGCAAATGGAAAGTATGAGATCCGCCGATGCCTTGTGTAATATAACCTTCCTCTGCCTGGGGATGACTTATAAAGGGTATTCAGCACCGTTAGATTTGACTTTAGACATGTAGACTTTTTTTTTCCTCAATATTTTAAAGCTTTTTTTCTTAGGAACGTACACCACAGGAGTCTCCCAGGTCCCACGCTTGACCTAAGATGAAGCTCTTCTGCAGTTTGAGCTTTCAAGTCTACAAATAACTACCCATAAGGTCTGGAGGTGGCATCTTGAAAACATTCAACAAAATATTTGGAATTACCCGGATACAGCTGATGAGCCAATAAGATGACCTGAGACTTGTCTCTGGGGTTCATAAATAAAATCATGTAGCTTGCATTCAACTTGATAATTCTTCTGGTCTTTCCCTGAAAAAACTGATTTTGTGCCAAATACAATACATTCAGGTTCCTGTGATGAGTATATTTTGTAAAAGCCTTTTCTACTTCTTCGTTCTTACTGGCGTTATTCATCAAGTCTAGAATTAGAAGGTTAGTCTTGCTGAGGGGAAACAGTTCATCATCACACAAAGATTCTGGTATTCTCTGAACAAAATTAATGTTTATCAGCTCATCAGCTCATCATACAGAGGTTGCCAACATGTATAACACCATACAATGTTATGAGGAACTTTAGACAACGTCTTATTACAATTTTCAAGTAATGTTTTGAGGAAAAACATTTTCCACTATTGCTAGGACCACAAACAATACATCAAAATGGTACTTGCATTCAAGCATCAAAACAATGAGTTACAGACATTTTCAGTAACACTAAAAAATACAAATCCTATATACAAACAGTTTCTTAATACCCATAGGGCAGAGACCTGAAATCGGGCAACAAAACATGTTTGTCATAAACAATCTTGAATCTTTTCAGTTGTGATTTGTTTTTCAAGAGAAAGCCCTTTTTATCTCTCATGATTTGATTGTGGGTGGTCCTAAGTATTCTAGTCTGATCATCATTTTTCACACATTTGTCAACCAGTTCTGTCAGAGATTTTAAGTTTACGAGTTTAGCATTTGAATAGTTTAAAGTGATACCCTTGGCTTTCATTGTTGTTTGTTGTTTTTGAGAGTCCTATACCCATATGTTTTAGGTCCTGAGCTGACAAATTCTACAATCTCGTCACCAGAGTCCAACTCACTTGTAAGACTCCACAGGTAATCGCCGAAAGGCGGTATCCAATCACCTTTACAACTTTTGAAGATGATGCTATCCATGTCTGTGTACAGGTCTTGTAAACAATCTATCAAATTGTACAGCTTGAGCCTAAAAAATAAAAATACCTATGAAAACATTAGCATACCCCAGTTTATAGCACCTGATGTCCTTGTGACACCACTGCACCATTACCACCTCGTCGTTTAGAAAAGAGAAATGACTTACATCATAGAGGTGTAAGAATATGTACTCTAAAAACTTGTCAGGATCTGTGATCAAAACTATGTTTGACCTGTCTGGATTTTGACACATCTTATCCCACAGAGAGTTTAGCTACAGACCTCTTGGCCGGGTTGACTGAAATTCTCTTCCTCCAGCTTAACCCCTTCATTCTCTTAATATTTTTGAACATACTCCTTTTTTGTAGTTTCATCAACCACCCAGGACGGATAACCTTAGCTCTGTTGTTTGGTTTTCCAAAACATTTTAATGTAGTCTGAAAACAGCTCGTCTGTTCTATTAGGAAAGTGCCAGATCCCCAATCCTTTCATCACTCTGTACCCCTTCTATAGGGCCGTCATCAGCTCCATACTGCACCATGCACCTGTCAGGGCCCTCTCATCATCCCTATGATCACAGCTACACTGTTGTTGCTCAGCGCAGGTTCTACAGAGAGGGAACAAGAGTTTCTTCTTTACCTGGTAGGGAAGAACAGGGGCCCACAACCCCCTGGGAGGTAAAACCTTTACCTTGATGATGCCGAAGTTGTTTTCCAACAGCCCAAAGTCACGATAAAGGATAACAGGCTGACCTATGGGGTACATTTCTACCTTATTCATATAAGGGTAGAGGGAGGTGAAGTCATAGTAATCGATTCTTTCACCAGGTTGAGCTGTGTAATACAGCTGTAGGGCATTGGGATGCACTGTAAGGAGGGTGTACCAAGGATTTAAGCGCTCTGGAATGTCAAAGGTTTTGAGAAACCTTTTTACATCTTCATCATTCTTTTTCATGTCATTCCATTCATGTTCCCACATGATGGTTAAAGACAATTTGTGAATGCACAGCAGCATCTGAATTTTATTACAACTGTTCTGGTGAACGTCTCCGAAGGTTTGAGTGTAATGTTGAGTGGTAAGGAGGCGGAGGCATGTGCGGAGAAGAGCAAGATTTAATTGGGGCACATGTAGAATCAGAGCAATGGAGAAGGCAAAAATGGGGCCGTTGGAGCAGGCAACAATGGAGAAACAGGAGGCATATGGGAAACGAGACACAGGCCAAGGGAATACGGGCAGGAACCCAGGGGCAGAGGCAGTAGAAGACACAGGAGAGCTTCGAGGAGTGACCAGGGCGACAGGCCTGGCGCGTGGCACAGGGACTTGTGGAGTGGTTTCTTCCACTCCAGGAACAGGAACTGGTGGGTCCAGAGGCGCGGCAGCGGCCATCAGCGGTGGCAGTGGGTCCGGAGGTGCAGCTACAGGAGCAGACCTGGTAACAGGACGAGCGACATCCACTATGCTGCGAACTGGAACAGGCTCAGGATGGGTGATGTCTCTCACACCAGGAACAGGACCAGGCTCAAGACGGGCGGCGTCTCTCACGCGGGGAACAGGACCAGGATCAGGACGGGCTGCGTCTCTCACGCGGGGAACAGGATCAGGATCAGGATGGGCGGTGTCTCTCACACGTGGAACAGGAGCAGGATCAGGACGGGCCGTGTCTCTCACGCGGGGAACAGGACCAGGATCAGGACGGGCCGCGTCTCTCATGCGGGGAACAGGACCAGGATCAGGACGGGCCGCGTCTCTCACGCAGGGAACAGGAACAGGATCAGGACGGGCCACGTCTCTGGTACTCACCTGGGATTTCATCGTCATCAAAATAAACGTGATCATGCTTTTTCCGGGAACGACAAGAAGCCTGTGTATCTGCAGCTTCAGGGGATATACTCTCTCTGGTCTGGTGGCGCGGAGATGTAACAAACTCGGACTGCCGGAGTTTCGTCCCAGCCAAACCACCTCCCAGAGTCTTGCTGTCTTGCTGTCTTGCTGTGTCCTTGTTGGGCTGTTCATTCTGTAATGTTGAGCGGTAAGGAGGCAGATGCATGTGTGGAGAAGATAGAGATTTAATTGGGGCAAATCCAGAATCAGAGTTGTTAAGGCATTCCAGGGTCAAAGAGCCAACAAGGAGAGCACGGGGATATATGATTAAATGGGACAAAGGCTAGGATACATGAGAAACAGGGAAGCAGGCTATAACATAGACGAGGAAACAGGGAGGCTAGGATAACACAAAGGCACGGAGTACAAAGAAACAACCATTAGAATAAACATGCAAAGGCAATGAACTAAACACATTCAAATCAACAGCCAAAATACAGGGATCAAGACAGGGTTTAAATACAAGGACCAAAGTTAAAAACAAGGGACATGTGCAAGCAATCAAACGAGGGGTGGAGAAAACAAAACTAAGGAACAGAACTAAATAACACAAAAGACAGGGAAAAACATAGAACATGGCACCTGGGAGGGACTGATCATGACACTGAGGCTTTACTTACTGTTATGTTTTAGCAAAAAGAAACATGCAAACTAGTGATTAATGACTTTGTGTGCATTTGGAGAGATTTTTGGACACGTCGGAGAAGTCTAGGACACCTAGTGGAAAACATTGTCTAGCTATTTAGTCATTTCATGTATATGCTCAATGGACACATTATACACCAAAAAAATCAAAGGCATTTTATGTTTTTTTGACATTTTCTTCTGTATTAGATGAGCTCAAATGGAACCTATATGATGGACAAATAAGTCTGGATGTGAATGGATGTCTAGTCCCAAGTGTCTACTTCAATTTGAATCCTGAATGATCATTGTGCTGTGTGTACAATTCAAATACCTAGTGTTAAAGTGAACAAATACAAATCGTTCAAAAATGATCTTAAAAGTGCCATTGCATTAAGGATAAAATCAAATTAAATTGACCCACCTGCAACAAGCTCAGCAACCACATTTAATTTCACTGAGTGGTCAGTTAGCCAACCTATACAAAACAGGCTATTGCTAGAAATTCTGCACATGTGATTCACTTAGCTTCACATCTCACACTGCTTATAATTAGAACCTAATGTATCCACGTTCATAATAACATGGTGAAATCTGCCAAAAATGGTGAGACTGAGCATAATAAATAATAAGACAAACTGAGCACTTATTCCACATATTTCTAAATGAGAAGAAAAAGTTCTTACAAACAATATAAAGCACACAATTACATATGGTGAAACAGTTACATTTGTCATTAAGAGAAACACTATTTAGAGATAGAAAGCACTACATATTGCACAAATGTCATAACTGACCTAATATTAATAGTTCAACACTCTTTCTCTATCTATTATACACACTGTACACATGTTAAATATCTGCCTTGAAATTACAATGAAATGACTTCTGGGCGCACTGAAAATTGTTTTACACACACACACACACACACAGCCACCCCCTGGAATGTAAATGTAAATAAAATGCCACTCACACCTGTGGTTGCTGTTGCTGCCAAAAAATTCCTTTTTTGTTTTTCGCGCTGCATTGTTGCCTCTATCTCACAATAATTCATGCTCAAGCTTTTAGAAATTAAATTTTTTTTGGGGGGGGTGGGGGGGTGGGGAATATGCCATTTCCTGTTATTTGTGCAGGATACATACACTTTCACTCTGGAATCCACACAGTTTTATAATTAAGGTCCATGAATAACATCAATCTATTCCTCTACTATCTCGCTCTCTAATTTTATATGTCTATCTGTCTGTCTGTCTCTGTCCATCTGTCTGTCTGTCTTTCTGTGTGTGTATGTGGCTCTGTGTGTGTGGGGGGGGCTCTGTGTCGGTAGTGGGACCCATGGCCCAATCAGAGTGTTTGCAATGTGAGAAGCAGGAGTTGGAGAACCATTTGTTGGAGCAGCTGAAGGAGCTGAGGGTGCAGAAGCAGAAGAAGCTCCAGGTTCTGCAGGAAATACTCCGACACAAGCAGCAGGCGGAGGAGTAATTATGTAGTCTATACAAAATGTGTTCTATATATATCCAGCAGTAATTATACTTGCTCTGGCAGATTTGATTATGGCCCGTGAACAGGAGAAGAAATCTCTGGAGGAAGAACTTGAGAAGCTCAGACTGTCACTGCAGGTAGAAATCCCTTACTGTGTCAGTACACATCCACCAGTACCTCCACCTTTCACTTATAGCATGAGTATATATTCCCACCTTTTCATTGTAGTGATGATTCGTGTGTGTGTGTGTGTGTGTGTGTGTGTGTGTGTGTGTGTGTGTGTGTGTGTGTGTGTGTGTGTGTGTGTGTGTGTGTGTGTGTGTGTGTGTGTGTGTGTGTGTGTGTTATACCAGCCTATAGATGAGGGCATTAAGAGTCTGAAAGTGGTTTTGGAGATGAAGAACCAGGAGATCCAAGATCAGCATGACCATCTGGTAAAACTATATACTCTGTATATATACTATATACTCTGTATGTGGTACCTGGTTTAACACTATACCCTCTGTATGTATACAATATACTCTGTATGTAGTACCTGGTTTATCACTATATTTTAAGTTGCAGTCAGCTCATAATCAAACTTATATACACGTATATATCAGTGTGGACCTCCCATATGGTCTAGCGGTTAGGATTCCTGGTTGTGGCCCAGGTTCGACTCCCGGTATGGGAAGGAACTTTTGGGGCAGTGGTAGCTCAGTGGTTCAGCTACTTGTCATTGGAAGGTTGCTGATTCAAATACTGGCAAGTTCCCACTGTTGAGCCCCTGAGCAAGGCCCTTAACGCTCAATTGCTCAAGTTGTACTCAGTCATAATTGTAAGTTGCTTTGGATAAAAGCATCAGCTAAATGCCATAAATGTAAATGTTCTGGTTCTCCTGCAGCAGAAAACAGCACTAAATGCGAGGATAGACCTGCATCTCTCCAGGTCTCTGTGCTGTTTCACTCACACATCAGCATGTGGTATGAGCAGGACTAAGACCTTTAAGAGAAACTCCTTTAAACCTTTAAGGGACTAACCCAATGCTTGTTTTGCTCATGTGGCTGGGTTTGTTACCTTTCATCACAGGAATCTGTAGCTCTTAATCTGGTAAAACTATGCACTTTGTATGTATACTATATACTCTGTACGTATCAAGTTGCAATCAGCTCAAAATCAAACTCATAAATGTATATATGTCAACTTATGCTAGTGTGTCTACAGATGTGAAGAAATTAAAGTGTCTGTACGCGTGGCCGTGTGTGTGTGTTGTCATCAGACCCAGCAGAACGTGCTGTTGGAGAAGTGTGTTCAGGTTCTCCAGCAACAGAATAGGACCAGAATGCGAGGATAGACCTGCATCTCGCCCAGTCCAGGTCTCTACACCTCTGCATTGTTTCACTCACACATCAGCATGTGGTATGAGGAGGACTAAGACCTTTAAGAGAGACCCCTTTAAACCTTTAAGGGATTATCTGTTCAGAACATCCTAAAATATTCTAAGAAAGTTCTTAAGGACTATGTTAGTGTTATTCAGAGTTCATGAAAGTTTATAAGGGTTACACTAGGGTTGATCGAATGAGATCATTCCAATTGACCTCTATAAGCCTTCATATCATAAGCACTGTTAGCTTCACAGATGTACTATATCTGTAGCCTTTAACAGCAGGTTACGCATCACACCACGTCTCTTCTGCCCTCAGGCGGTTGGCGGAGGAGATCGCTAACCTGCAGGAGTACCTGGAGAAAGAGGACATCGGAAAGCAGCGTCTGAGCCAAACCACTGAGGAGCTGCTTTGTAAATAAAATATAAATATCTGTATATATATATATATATATATATATATATATATATATATATATATATATATATATATATAAAAAAGGAAGCTGTGGTTGTATAGTGTAATTATAAATAATCTCATAATCTTATCTACAAATAATTATAAAGTTACACAGTAACATTCACTCATATACTCAAATTCCATATCATACTAGTACAAAATCATTTAAACTTTAAACCGTGTGTGTAATGTTCATAGCACCCTTGACATTCACTTTCTGCAATGCTTTAGAATCTGAACAAAGAATGACTGGGATCAAATTCAGATCACTCTCCTTCCCCGTACACACCTCCAGAGGCCAGCCATGTTTTGCTCAACACACAGCACCCAAGCTTAGTATGATGAAATGTGTGGCTGTGAAGCACAACACCTTCTTAATCAGCCCATAATGTAGCATCAACAAAACTATACATCTATTGCCTGGATGTCCAGTTTTTCAACCATCTTGACCATCATTGACCAGATTAGATCATCTGATACCAGCAAATTATCTAGATTTTATAACTAAGGCTGTAGCATGCCTGTTACTGAGGTCCACAGTTTACCATAGATATATAGAGATCTATTCTAACAGTGCAAAAAATAATAATAGAAAAGTAATAACATCATTTAGGTATTTAAAGAAAACATTAGAATTCATGAAATAGAATGTACCCACAATCTGCACATCCTAAAGACATCACCTGTTCATTGCAGCATGTTTGGTCAGCGTACTCTCATATTAAATGTTACATACACTTACAGAGCATTATATTTCCATTTGCATAATGTTTTGTCCTTTCTATTTCTGTTTTGCAGCTCTTTTGGGTATAATGTACAGTTTTTATAAGAGGCCAAATTTGCACTGTCTATATGTACAGACGAAGACTGTGGACCATCACCTGGCAGAAGTGAAAATTTAATAAGTTAATACATGTCCCATTGTCAAAGGTATTGTTTTGTGCAGCATAACTGAGTGATCTAGTAAACAACCTCTCACAGGTCATGTTCTGTGTGGGCTATTTCAGTGTATAAAACCATTGATGTAATTAAACAAACAATTAGCAGTATACTTGCTCAAATACTAAAGCTAACAGTACGTGTGTGAAATATAGGTGGTGTTGAGGTAACTAAAAGAGTGTTTACAGGGAAAAGAGGCTAAACTAAATTTTACATTTACTAAATCTAGGCCCATATTCTTAAAAGATTCTCAAAGCATGAGTGCTAACCTAAGATCATATTTTTGTCTTATTTACAACATTGACATAAACAAATCCTAGATAAGCTTTGAGAAGCTTTATGAATATGCACCCTGATTAAATAATCTCCAAGATAATATTTAAATGCTTATTGTAAAATATTTAACGAACATTGTTATGACTGTCTAGGCTTCAGGCCGTAACAGGAAGTGTGATGAAAACGGCCATTCAAGTGTGTGGTTGAAATGAAGTCAGACAGCGACAAACCAAAACAGTTCGATGATATAGTGTATATTGTACAACAGACATTGTGACACTGGACTATAACATCAGGAGTGCCACAGGCCAAAATAGCAAAAAAACCCAAAAAACCCTACACTAGAAACGAAAAAACACTCACTAAACCTAAACAGACAAAAGAAAAATTACACATACAGCTACACTAGGCAGAAAACACAGAGCAAACCCACAGCCCAAACAAAATGACAGTCACTCCCTACTTACCAGTGAAAGACAACATATGGAACAAAGTGGAATATATACAAATACATAATGGCAAAAACTAACTATTAGAGCAAAGTCTACATGGGAAGCAAGTTCATACACTAAGTCAAACACCATACACTACTAACAAATGTCTCAAGTGATCTTTTCCGCTAGCTTCTTCCTTTTATTTTTCCTGGGACTAGAACTGAATCTGGAATTGACCACCCACGCACACACAGGTGAGACAGGTGAGATTATGCTCTCCTTTCAGTCAAGAAATGCAAAGTAAACATTCACTGAGTCGCCTAAAGCTGGATTGCCTTCATATTACTGGGCTTTCCAGAAAAAAAAAGATTGATTAATACTTTGGTTCCACATCCAATATAATTTACTCGTTATTCTTTTTATGAGCCTATACACACATAAACTATATATATATATATATATTTAAGCATATTTAGATTTTTTCATATTAGCTTTTACTTCGTTTTAAAAAGGAGTGAAGATAGGTCAAAAAGATAAAATATTGTGCAGTAATCATAACTCTATTAATATGCTCACTCAGGGTTAACACAGTGCGTTGAAATACCTTTGAATAAAACTACTTGAATAGCAGTTGTCCTTCAATCCGTCAATGGTCATTTACGCAACATGTCTTATTTGTCCATTTTATGCTTATTCATATCCCCCAAAGTTTGTTTAGACAAGCGGTAACTTTAAGCTCTTTCGTGGTGCTGTGTGGTAGCTTTGTGCACCCCATGTCTTGTCTTAAACTGGTTGTTTTTCCACAGCCAATAGTTTGACGTTTAAAACGTTTAGGGCCAGCCGACGTTTACCTGTCCAAAACGGTATCTGCAGAGAGAGCCTAGCTAACTGGAAGATGTCCACTTTTGAAGAAAATCATGGAAAACAAGAAGATGGAAACAGACGGCGGAAAAGAAATCATATCTGCTCATATACACGCAGTGCCCCCCAACAACTCTACACCAGTTAGAGGAATGAAAACAACAAAGGTATTAAGTAAGTATCGATGACAAATCAGTGTTTGAAATGTAACCGTGCGGGCAACGAATGGAGCTAAATGTGTTTCCTAGTTGTACCTGGTTTTGTGATCGTTAATGGCGAGCGTTTACTGCTAGCTAGCTAGTTCTATTAGCTCGCTAGTTACCGCTATATTAGCTAGCAAACGTCAACCCACACCATCAAACCCATACGTTCAAGCAACACCACATAAGTAGCCATCTATATCGCTATTAATGGCACCTTTCCAAAGAATCAAATAAGGTAGCTAATTAATCTTCGCTATCTTGTTAATAGCGACATAATTGTATGAATCCACAGCCGGAGTTTCAGTAGCTAGTTAGCGCTGTAGCTTGCTAGATGCGAAGCCGCCATCTTAGCATGTCAAACCCAGACTTGCTAGTGGGGTCGCTGTCAGATGCTTTTTATTGGGGTGGGTGGGGGTGGGCGTGGGTTGTGCCCAGTATGCACATGTTTACCCTTTAGAGTTTATTGCATCTATTTATTTGTTTAAATTTTAGGCTTTAAATATAAGAAAGCATTAAACTATAGCCGATACCAAGACGCTAGATTCTCAATATCTCCCATGAGGAGCAGATGTACTGGAGTGGGAGTGATCACCTATGGAGAGCAGATCTATGTTGTATGGACCACACACACACACTCGCACCTAGTATATAACACACAGTAACAGGGACCTCAATCAGACACATATACATACTGTTACAACCCCAGGTCAGTTGTTTGGTTTGCATGTCCTCTGTTTCAGGTTATATATCTATAATTCAATGTATTGCCTACTTTTGCAAAGAAACAAGTGCTGATCACATCTGCATTTAGCTGCAAATGCGTGGGGGACTGATATCAGGGAGTCGTTTGGCGTGGGGGACTGATATCAGGGAGTCGTGTGGCCTGGGGCACTAGTATCGGGGAGTCGTGTGGCCTGGGGCAATAGTGTCAGGGAGACGTGTGTCAGCGAGACATGTGGCATGGGGGACTGATATCAGGGAGTCGTGTGGCCTGAGGCACTAGTATCTAACTAGTATTAGATTTCTCCCTAAACTGAATGTTTGCTGTCTAACACTGAAGCTTGACTATCTGACAACAGTTATCCAGGCTTGAATATCTCAGTCATTAGAAAAATAAGTACCAGAATCCTTTATCGTTTTATTCATAAGTATGTGATTTAAAATAAATAATCTAATGGTAGGTATTTAGCTCGAAACTAGAGTTATATTATACAGTATATCATTAAGTTGAATGGGATTGTAAAATAGTAGCTAGTGTGGCCTCTGTGTTCCGTCCCATTCGATGCACACCAGGTTGTAGATGAAGGGGGTTTCCTTTTATTTTCCACACTATAAGAACTTCAGCAACCACATTTAATTTCACTGAGGGGTCAGCAAACAAGCCCACAGCAGGTATGTCTCGCTCTGCCATGCACCTCCCAGTAAATGTTACAACTTCTTCCATAATAAAATATATAAATAAAAGAAAGCTGTGGTCATAAAAAGGAACAGCACCTTCTAGCGATGAACCTCAATTATTTCAAGACAACTAAAACATAGGTAGGTTAAAGCACCGTTAGCTTGCAGCGAGAACAAAAAAATGCTCAGATTAACTTGTGCCTCAAGGCAAACAGTTGAGTTAAAAATTAAACAATGAAATCAAATTAAATTGACCCAACTGCAACACATTGTGCAATTGCATTTAATTTCACAAACGAGACAGAGGGCTAATGAAGCTTACAAGAGAACATGAATCTGTTTATACAAAACATTTAAATTCAGTACAATAACTTTTATATAAGGAAGTAGGTGAAAGATAAAAAAAAAGGTCAAAAAGCTGAGCATACTGGTGTTAAACTTATATATAATTATTATTATTATTTATTTATTTATTTATTTATTTATTTTTTCTCCTCCCCAGATTGCAGTGTAGTTTTGGGTCAGATGAGAGACATGGTGAGCTAGAACAACAAAAGCCTGAGACATTAGTGACACTGTTTGAAGCACATGGCCACAACACTGACATCACACCATGTGACATCACACCATGACACACACTGGCTTTCATCACTCTTACTGTATGATAAACACTACATATGTTCAAAGTTACAGTTTAGGCATGGGCATACACACTCAGCCCTTTAGTTTCCTGCATGCTAAAAAATAAGTTTTTTAATTTTAACATTTTAACTACTAAATTCTTTTATACGGTATTCTTTTAAAATGTTCTCTTGTTCTGCTTTAGGCATATTGAATAAGTTGGATAAAAGCTGCCAACCAGCCTGACAACGCATTAATGTCAGATGGTGTCTGTCTGTCTGTTGCATTATTTAGCTTTGAACACTAGGTGGCAATACAAGGTTTTAAAATGTTTTCGGGTCAAAGAAAAGCCAAGTAATTCTCTGTACTTTCATAAGGTAATCTGTGATATATAATAGTAGACTTTAAATGTCTCTGTAACGGGTGCAGAGTGGTGCAAGACTGTTTAAAAGTATACAGGTTTAGAACTTTTCTGAGGAATCTTAAGATCCTGGTACAGAGAGCTTCCAGACCACTGACCAGAAGAAAAGCAGATTATTAGAAGGACAGGTGAGATTTGTTTTTGTTTTTTTTTGTTTTTTAAAAGAGAAGTCCTTGGTTTGGATATAATGGTACCAAACTATGGTTTAAGTATTGAATATCAATTTGCATAATGGTTATATCATGATTTGGACATATTGGTGAAAACTTCAAAAATCAATATATAAAAATGGAAATGTGTATAAAGAACTCCTTTGTAGCCCCTTAGACATTCTCCAGAGGATTCCTGAAATGCTTGTAATCATCAATTTGCAATAAACAAGTGGACCTGCCATCCTCCTCAACTAATTCTGGAGTCTCCACCTTTATTTGATTTTATAACTTTGATGTCAACTTACTGGGAGTTTAGGCACAATAAGAACAGAAACTGAGCAGCAGCTCACCCTGCACCAGAAGCTGCCCACCGACTGGATGCTGTTGAAGGTGGATGGTTTCGGTTGGACTCGTAGGCTCTGGGGGGCACCACACTGGGTAGACCAGGCACCGAGCAGCAGCTCAGGCTGCCCCAGAAGATGCCCTTGTCGTGGATGTGATACCTGCAGCTGGGAGACGAGAGCACAAGAGTTCATAGCATTGCTCACTCCACTTTAAGATATGTGGGGAACCCAAACACATCATTCTTCTGTTTTCTTGCTGTTACACCCCATATTAAGGATAAGATAACATATCTACGTTCGTAATAACGTGGTGAAATCTGCTGAAAATGGTGAGACTGAGCATAAATAATAAGAGAAACTGAGCACTTAGTCCGCATATTTCTAAATGAGAAGAAAAAGTTCTTACAAACAATATAAAGCACACAATTATATATGGGAAAACAGTTACATTTGTCATTAAGAGAAGCACTACTTTAAAATTATGAGTTTATTAGTTTAAATTAATTATTAGTTTAAATTATTATACACAAATGTAAGTAGTAGGCTATTTATGTGAAAATGTTTCATATGTAGGTGTAAGTAGTGTGCGTGTGCACAAGTGTTTCCCTGATTTCTCCCTAAACGGGCCCTCATAGTTCAGCAGTAATGAGGCTAGTTAGATTTTGCTCAGAATTAAGTACACTTTGAGATATTATATGTATCACAGTCTCCGGTGGTGAGACATAACATGGTTAATCAATCCAGGTTGAGGAACCTGTTAGAGTCACTGCATTAATGACATATCTGTTTGCATTGCCAGTTGTTGCTATGGCGGCAATGAAATTAGGAAATTCAAAGAAAAACAACTCATCTACACTCTTGGAACTTTAGAACCCCATATGTCCCATGTCACAGTGTCACACAGGAGCGGAATCCCATGAACAACACCTTTACAGATCAGTCTGTGGAAAGACACCGAAGAGGACAGATAAAAAAATGAGGCGTTTCTAGAGCTGGTGTGCTGGAGGCATCGAGAATGAATATGTAGATACAAAGGAGGTGGAATCCAGGAGAGACCTAATAAAGAAAACTAAAAGCAGAAAGCAGAAGTGGAATCTAAAAAAACTGAAGATAGAGTAGAAAAAAGGTCCTACAGATGGTATGGATATTTGATTATTTTTTTCTGCTTTTTGGCCTTGCCTTTCTAAATGGACGAATATAAATCTCATGTATATAAAAAAAAAAAAAAAAAAAAACACAGAAAACTAAATCTTTACAATAAGGGACAAAAACTGACTTATTGAAAATGCTTTTATCCTCTGATTAGCGATGACTAAAACTCTCATTTAAAATATGCAACACCACTTGAAGTATTAATGCATTATTAAACTTTTACAAGCTTTTAGGCTCTTGTCAGGCTGTATGTAGTAAATACAATACATGTTCTATATATATCCAGCAGTAATGATACTTGCTCTGGCAGATTTGAAGATGGCCCACGAACGGACTGAAAGTACTGCGGCAGCATGTCTGAGTGAAGTGAAGGATGGATATGACCTGTACAGATCAGCCATGAGCAAGCGGAGGCACTCTGTGGCACCTGCTTCACCAGCCTTGAAAAGGGTCAACAAAGACACCAAACCAGGTTTGGATGCAAAGCAGTCAGCCATCTTCCTTCTAGGGCCAAGAGAACACGAGTGGCTTGTGAAGTGTGCAGCAGGACAGCAGGATCAAATCTGGCAGCTTCTGCTCCAGGACATCAAGCTGGCAGAGAGGAGAAACTTCATGCCTGGTTTCACAGCACTTCACTGGGCTGCTAAACAAGGAAACAGGGAAATGATGCGCAAGATCCTTCTTCTTTCACGGCAAGGTGGGCCAGGGGTTGACGTAAACACCAAGAGCTACGACGGCTACACCCCACTATACATCGCTGCTATTCACAGGCCCGAATCAGTCCTGAGTGTTCTGGTGCGTGATTATGGTGCCAACTGCAACATACGTGACAACAGTGGCAAAAAGCCCTATCACTACCTACACAAGGACGCCTCACCCAAGGTGAGAGAGATGCTCGGAGACCCTCACGCTGGGGATTACAAGCCCTCAGGCCATGAGCAGCACTTTTCTGATCTGCCCAAATGGTTCAGCACTTTGGGTAAACTATTTCAGTCCAAGCACAGTAACACACTCAGATGCAGACCAAGATTCCACTCAGCCTTGCAGCAGCTTGACCAAGATGAGGACAGGATAGACTATACATTCATTTCCAGAATGTTCCCCTACAATTAATGAACTTCCCCAGTGAAATGGCATATTCTCAAATAGACATTTTTTCTAACTTGTCTTTTACTCTGATTTTGATTCTGTGATCAGAACCTTAAGCTGTGAAATAACTCATTTGCACATAGATGTTTAAAATACTGAGTATACTCATTGTCACAAGAACTGTTTAAATCTGAGTCTTCCACTCTGCTGTACCACAGTGGAGAGTCCAGAGCTACCAGACCTTAAAGCTTTACCTCTCCCATATAGAGAATACAGTGATGTGTTCAGTAAAACCCAAGCCACTGTTTTACCTCCTCACAGAGAGTGGGACTGTGCTATAGATCTCCTTCCTGGAGCACCACTTCTCAAGCATCCTAAGCTGTACCCTCTCTCTCGTCCAGAGAATGCAGCTATGGAGGAATATGTGCAGGAGGCTCTTCAGCAGGGTTTTATCCATTCTTAAACCTCTGCCCTCGCAGCTGGATTCTTCTTTGTGGAGAAGAGAGGAGGAGGTTTCTAGGCATTTATGGATGAGATATTTCATGATATCATAGACAGGTTCCTTATTGTTTACATCGATGATATATTAATCTACATTTAGTCACTATGAGAGCATCTTCAACACGTTCAGTTCTAGCCCCACTCAGACAACACAACCTCTGTGCTAAAGCAGATCAATGTTTCATCGGACTTCTTAGGCTGTGCTTTTTCTCCAGGCAACATCTCCATGAATCCAGATGAGGTTACAGCAGTTGTAGACTGGCCAGTGCTTGCTACCATCAAGGAATTACAAAGATTCCTGGGGTTTGCACATTTTTATAGGTGATTTATTAGGAACAATAACTGAGGGGCAGGCTATGAGGAAACTACGATGGAATTCACAGTTCAAGGAGGCTTTCCATAGATTGAAGGTTGCATTCACGTCAGCTCCAGTACTGCACCAACCAGTTCCATTGCTCCCCTTTCAAGTGTATATAGATGCCTCTGATGTAGGGGTGCGAGCGGTGATTTCACAAAGGCAAGGCTTACCAGCCAAGATGCATCCTTGTGCCTTCTTATCCAGGAAGCTCCAACCTGCAGAAAGCAACTATGATGCAGGCAATTGCGAACTTCTAGCCATAAACCTATCTTAGGAACAATGGAGACACTGGCTGGAGGGAGCACAACATCCCTTTGTTGTACTCACAGACCATAAGAACCTTGAATATTTAAAAACAGCCAAGAGACTGACAACCCGACAGGCTAGATGGGCGCTCTTCTTTTCACGATTTTGCTTCTCAGTGTCTTGTTATCCCTGGCTCTAAGAGCAAGAAGGCTGATGCATTGTTTTGCTTGTATGAAAAGGAGGAAAGACCATAGAGAACAGAGAACATTTTGCATAGAACACTGTTTCCTGGCTATCATACTATGGGCTTTCAACAAGAGTTAGAGGAAGCTATGAACAAGGATCCTGGCCCAGCAGAATGCCCCCATATTGTCTGTACAAAGACCTAACTGTTTTAGAGGGCAACACCGTGATCATGGTGGTAGTGGACAGGTTTTCCAAGATGTGCCTTCTGATTCCCTTCCCCTCTCTCCCTACAGCTAAGGAGACAGTTGACACAATATTTATTTTTGTTTTCAGTATATTTGTTTTCAGGATCACAATTTACTTCTCAGTAATGGAGACAATTCTACCGGGGCTGGCCGAGGGGGATTTGGGCGCGGTTGTCTGGAGCTACCTGTCGGAGTGGGGTTCTGTGACAGATTCGACCCAGGCAACTAGTCTTACCACACCCAGACATAGAGCGCCCTCTCCTGAGTGCTGATAGGCTACACTTGTTTCTCTCTTCTATTTCCTTTATAGCCTCCCATTTTCCAACTGCACCTTGCGAAGTATTGCTCTCCTCAGATGCATACCGAGCATTCTATTCCCCAGTTGCGATTCCTGGCTACCAACCTCTGTTTTCGTCCTAGACTACGCCTCATTCCTAGACCTTCAGATTACTCTGGACTCTGGACAGTAACAGGAGCTAGTAACCTATGAAGACACACGGGGCAGACTGGGTAGGAATATGAACTGACAGGAGAACACATGCTGCAGGATGACAAAGACATAAGCTAAACAAAAGCTATGACTGTATTACTGAAAATAGAGTCCTTGCTCACATTTTTGGTAGCATGATGGGAAGGAACTGTTACACGATCCCTCCTGAAGGGAATCCAATGTGCCAGAGAAGATCAGGCCAAAGATGCTCCCTGCCATAGGAGGGTCTGGGGTCAAGGGTCTGACCCCAACAGAGTGAGGCACATCCAGAATATAGAGGATCTAGTGATGGAGGTAGAAGAGGTCCTCCATAGGGACCATCCGTCTGTTAGCGACACTGCAGACTAGGAGAGCGACGAGGCTCCAGCACCCAAGGCTCCACCCAAGGCTCCGCCCAGGGCGTGCCACTCCGGACCAAGTAAGCTGCCCCGTGTGACTTTCAAAGAGGTGTCTTCGTCATCCGAGGAAGACACTCCTCCCCCTAAGGCGAATAGCCCCATAGCACATGTGCCTACACCTAAGCCTCGTAGAGCCAAGAAGGCTGTGGCACCAGTGCCCACCCCAGAAACGGGTAAAACAGCCGGTGCTTTTCCCGACACGCTTGCACCAAAGCCTGAGCAGCCGCCACACAAGCCGGCGAAGGACAATTCCACCCTGGCTGCTCGAACTCCTACCCAGCCAAAGACTGAAGGACAGGCTGGGGCTTCCCAGAACTTTTTCAATATCCGTGGTGTAATTTTGCGCATGTACCTGTCCCTGTTACTGTCCGTGTCACTGTCACACAGAATATACTGATCACTTTGTCCCCCTTTGTGTCTGTGCCCGATGCTGTTTGTGTGTCCGTCCCTGTGGCCCGTGACCGGGTCGCTCGGTCCTTGCCGCTTGGCATTGGTCTCGGAGCTGTAGCCCGATAGGCTGGTGTGCTTGGAGTCGCGCCTCTGGGGAGGGGCTGTCACGATATGTCCCCTCCTCCCAGACGCCGTGCGTGTGCCTGTGTGTTCATTTGTAGGACCACGCCCCCGTGTCACACCTGTTTCTCGTTCTCCCTCGTTGTCATGCGTGTATTGTATGAGGTCTCGTCTAAATGTTAGTTGTTGTCAGTGTTTAACCACAGTGTCCTTGTTTTGTGTTGGAAAAACGTGTCATTGCGTTTTACACGATTTGTCCCTGCATCCTGCTCTACATCTGCATTACAGGATAATGGATGCCCCAGCCTCCCTTAATAAAAATTGGATACTGTATTGTATTCCTCCCCACACCACCCCAAAATCCAACTTCAAAAAATAAAACTACACTTTTGTTTATACTTCAACATTTTTGTTTGTTGCCAACCAAAATATACCATCCTAGTCGAGTACTTCTGGGGCTTGTTGTGTGAATGTACAGAAATTTAAAAATTGATCAGACATGTTCAAAACATGAACAGACTGAAAATAATTATCACTGATTAATGGTTTTCTTTGTCTAGAACACCTATGGGTATGTTTACTAAAACTTACTGTTTGTGAAATTCATTGGATTTCTTATTTGTCTTAGATGCTTCATAGCATTTTCTTCCTGGGATATATTTTTGACAACAAATTTGAGACAGAAGTCTTTCAAAGACCTCTTAAAGACCTCTTCCCTGAACCTTTTGAGAAGTACAACAGTCATCTGCCCAGACGCACTCCTTTTTCAATTCTGCTTAACATGGTGAGTAAAAAGCACAAACAATCTTTGTGCCATAAGAAAACCTTAATAAATTGGTCAATTGAAATTAATAAAAGGGCAGTGCTACCCTTAAATTAAATTTTGATATTTTTAAGACATTGTCTCTAAGACTATATAAGCAAATGCATTCACTTGAACTGTTCTGAAATTTTGAGATGTAATAGCTAGGATAAAAAAAATTCCCCATGCATACAGATCTGATTGAACACATCTGATAAAATGCTGATATATATTTTAGGATTTACCAACTACACCAGAACTTGTACATGTCTTATTGCAGCAAATATGTGAGATTTTACAAAACGTATTCAGCTATACAAAAAATAAGCATGTACATTATATGTAGTCAAAATGACTGCTATGGTAGGTTGTAGGTAGGTTATATAATTCTGGGCTTTTAACTCTTAGAGACATGATATATTCTCTTTGTGCTAAGCTGTAATAATACATTTTAATACCATATGAATTCAGATGAGTCACTGTTTTGGATATTATTTAAAAATAATTACTGTGAACATCAACACTAAGATATTCAGAGTTCTGAAAAAGAGCTGGGGTTTGTTTAGATTACAATTTTCAACACATTAGTTAACATCTGTAGTTTACACTTTCACTACAAGCTGAAAAGCTTTCCAACATCTCAGACCCTTTAGAAACACTCACATTTCAATAAACTAGCTAGTCTGGAACAGGAAAATCCTTTTTTTTTCATACCTGCATTTTGTTTTTGAATAACTTTGTTTTTTTTCAGCTACAGAATACCTTGGGATTTCTAAGTGCCCTCTCACAGTATACAAACGTGATTCTTTTATCTCACAGAAAACGTCTTTGAATCCTATGAATATTCGTGATGTTTGATGAAGGAGTGAGGCAGGACTATGTTATAACAAAAATGTTTTTAATGAAAAAACAAAACAAAACATAGGGGAAAGGTGAACAGATCACAAAGCAGTCTTAAAGACCTTTAGGTTTGGAGGCTGTTACCTCCGACCAGTGTGAAGCACTGACTAGAGGTACCTGTGGGTTTATTTAGGGAAGTTACAGCAAGAAACAGATGGATGTGATGAATTATGAGTGGGTGATTGGGAACATGGAAGTAAATGAGTGATGTGTTTGGTAGATTGGTTGGAGCATCTGATTGGGTATATGTGGATGTGATTGGTAGATGGGCTGGTGATTGACCAGGCAGAGCGTCTGATTGGCTGGGCGATGGAGATTGGCTATGTGTGATTGGTAGATTGGCTGGTGATTGATTGGTTGGAGCGTCTGATTGGCTGGGCGATGGAGATTGTGTGGGTGTTTGGCTAAGTGTGGGCCACAGTGTGCCAGTACTTTTCAAAACATATGAGCTGTCTTTTCTAAATAGAAGAACGAATATTGACATTACAGAACCTTTAAATGTTTATTACTATGCTCCGTAATACGCTTCTTGTATTACTTTCTACAGCTACTTTTTGTTACATATTTGTTTTTCAGATGGAGATACTCTATTGCACAGAAGACCGAATTAAAGAGGAACTTCTGATTCTGCTGAGGAAACTAAATTTTCCAAACCCACTTCACAAACCAGGCAGTAAAACTGAGCAGTACTACACATTAGAGTCCACAGTAATCTGTGTGTGTTATTCAGCTCCTGAGACACAGAAATATTTTGGGGCGTCTCTTTCCTGCAGGCAAGGACCTGCTAAGAGAATTCTGATTGACCTGTCATGCCTTCAGACATGGCATAACTATGTATCTCATGCCATCATGTCATTTTATAAAGGTGATAACGGTGATGGCATAACATTCCCTGAGTCTGTAAAATGTCAGGCATATAAAAGGGACTGGATTAAAAATGTTTATAGGGAAGAGCAGCCATGTAAAAACTGTAAAAACCTGTTTAATCTGCAAGATGCAAAGCTGGATAGAGTGTATCATTCCTATGGTAACTGTACAGAGACAGAGGCTTTGAGCAAACTACTTAGAATTAACAGAGTCATTGAAGAGAATGCGGTGATCAGCAATCATACACAGGAAAAATTGGAGAGACTCAGAAATGTAACAAAAGCACATTTGGCAGAACAACTTACTGAGGTTGGCATTAACATTAATGATAATAACTTTGTCTTCTATGATCATCCCAAATGGGCCTTAAAGCCCTACTTAACTGGTTTCATAAAATAGATAGATAGATAGATAGATAGATAGATAGATAGATAGATAGATAGATAGATAGATAGATAGATAGATAGATAGATAGATAGATAGATAGATAGATAGATAGATAGATAGATAGATAGATAGATAGATAGATAGATAGATAGAAATTATTATTATACAAAGCGCAGTGTGCATTTAACTGGATTTTTGTCAAAATTACAGGGTGATCCTGATGTTTATTACACAAGGTGCAGTGCAGCCTTTAGCCCCAATATCAGCATGACCTGCAAGTGAATAGACGCACTAATCCAGTGTCATAACTGGATCTTATGGGCCACATTACAAAATAATTCAGTATAATTAGTAAAAGTATTGTTTTTGAAACATAATTTGTAATTTGTAATATAAAATGATGTAATTTGCTTGTTTACCTGCCACATTAAAGTGAATGTTCTTAATCCATGCAACGCCATTTCCTCTGGAGCCACATGTTACAGTTAATGATTTAAAATGTGGGGTATTCAATGTGGTGAAGTTCATGCAATGTCCCTGTGCTCAGACAAATATTCCATACATTGAAATATATTCAAAACATACATTAACATTATTAACATAATAAAACCAAAGTGAGACACATTGCTCATTGTTGGTTCTGTGCTCCTGTGTAATTTAATGATTCGTTATCTCTTCAGAACTTCCATGACTATTCCAATCTTCACCGGAAGGGGCACTGCTGGATCAGTGATATATACAAAATTATTCAGATTATATGTTAAGTGTAATAAACCTCTTTTTAGAATACAGGTGAGTTTTCTGAATCATATTATATTATTGCTGTTGTTAATAATAATCATAATAATGTCACTTATGCACATATCTAATATCTCCTCTACAGTATATGACAAAAATGATTATGGATTTCATCAACATGGTATGTAGTATAAATATAGTAATTTTTTATTAACAGTATTTGTATGAAGTCATTATATTGTATATTTTCATGCTGTATATTTCTTGTACCTACTGACTGTTTTTAATAAAAACCCAGCAAATAAATGTTGCTTATAGAAAACAAAAGTGACTACTGTATTATATTTTCTGTGCATGTTCATTGATTTCAAAGCCTAAACAAATACCATGTACGATTCACATTTTCTCAGGTCATGAACTGTGAGTAGCGATTACATGTAAAACAGCGATGCCCAAATTTCGTTTAGACAAGCTTAGAGCTTGCGCTGCTGGGTGGATGATCACTGCTGACCCTAGGAAACACTTCACTGTGGAGTGGATGTCCTGAGTATGACGGCATCTCGGGTAAGCCACGGGCGAAGATGAACGGATGAGAGGAGGGCAGTGCTCGCCTTACACTTCAGTCTAAAAGCAGAATCCATTTATTTCCAGTAAATGGTTATGTAACATGGGCTTGAACCCAGATCAGATAGGTGAGGGCACCAGCAGCTTACTGGGTGAGCAACCACACTCTGACAAGACTAGACTCGGTGTGAAACAGTTAGTTTGTAGAACCGGTAAAACAAGAAAAGTAAGTAACCAAATGTGGGGCGTGAACCCTGGCCACTTTCTTGCAAGGGGGACAAGTACTCGCTAGACTGCAACAGCTATAAAACTACCTCCATCTATGGGAAAAGGAGAACCAAGGACGCCATGGGAAGAATGATATCCCCGATTCCCTGGGGAAAACCAAACTAAAACTTCTCAGACTCAAGGTCTCCCTCTGATGGCCGGAGTGGGCCTCAGCCTGGCAGCAACCCTGACAGTAATATTGATAACCATTAACTGTTCAGCAGTGGGTCTGTAACATTTTAGCACCATTAAATGTTCATTGGTGGGTTTATAACATTTCATAACCATTAAATGCTCATCATTGGGTTTGTAACATTTTATAACCAATAACTGTTCAACAGTGGGTTTATAATATTTATAACCATTAAATGTTCATCAGTGGGTTCATAACATTTTATATCTATTAACAGTTCATCAGTGTGTTTTTAACATTTTAAAATTATTAGCTGTTCAACTGTGGGTTTATAACTTTTAGAACCATTCAATGTTCATCGTTGGGTCTGTAACATTTATAAGCACTGACTGTTCATGAGTGGGTTTATAACATTTTTAATCATTAACTGTGCATCAACAGGCTTATTACATTTTATAACTAACTGTTCATCAGTGGCTTTTATAACATTTATAACCATTAACTGTTCATCAGTGGGTTTATACCATTTTATAACCAATAACTCTTCAAGAGTGGATTGATAACATTTTATAACCTTTAATTGTTCATCAGTGGGTTCATAACATTTTATACCTATTAACTGTTCATCAGTGGGTTTATAATATTTATAACCATTAACTGTTCATCAGTGGGTTTATAATATTTATAACCATTAACTGTTCATCACTGGGTTTATAACATTTGTTATGACCCCGTCTGGGCTGTGAGGCTGTAACAAGGAAAAGAAAGTACGAACGTCTAATGTAACGGAGGTTGTGACAAAGTGAGCAGCAACAAAACAAACATAAGCACAAACAGAAGGTTTTTCAGTGTATTTTACAGAGGTTATGATTCATAAACAAACAAACAAACAAACAAACAAACAAACAATCATACTGGTGCAAGTGGCTTCAGGAGTCACGCAAGCCAAAATAACAAACATAACCCACACTAAATAAAACTACATACTAACTAATCCTAACAACACAAGAAACCTACAACAAACTTTCCTAACTCCATAATACAAAAACAGACAAAACCCACACCCAACAAAAATGGCAGTCACTCCCTACCACCAGTGTCCAACACCAAAACACCAAACAAACAATATTTAAACAATCGATATATATGTATATATACACAGCTACCGAAGCAGGAGGGGCGAAGCCAAAGACGAAGTCCAAAAATGGGGAAAAACAAGGTCATACACAAAACTTCATACAAATTTTCAATTCAGCAAAACAACTCCAAACTAACACAGTCTTCTTTCACTCTCTTCTCTCTCTGCTCTTCTGTGAGGGGCCTTTAAATAGCCGACACAGTTGGCCGGAGTCTCAATCAGGCTGGAAATCCTGTCAGTGGATCTGGAACACACACACACACACACACACCAAGCTTTCCGTAACACATTTATAACCATTAACTGTTCATCAGTGGTTTTGTGACATTTATAACCGTTAACTCTTCCTCGGCTGTTTCAGATCCCTGAACAGCAACATTATTTGCATTGCACATTCAGCCATGGAAAGCCGAGGCTGCACTCAGTAAACTGGACATAGACTGTGCTTTCTGGAATCATCCAATGCTTTCTAGAATCATCTAGCAGTTGCAGACGTGTGCATGTACCAGATGAATGTGTGCCATGTTTTTGAAAAATGTGGACAACAAACAACTCTTAGCACCAATTGTCAGACCTGGATGTGTATGTTACACTAATACACTAATAAGTATTACACTAACATTTACTACACTAACTATTATACTTCATCATCAATAGAAATGTTTTAGTATACAGCAAAACATAAGCTGTGTGACTTAATGATTCTAAGACCATTTCAATTCTTTATATTCTCAACCTCATTAGACAAGTGTAATAGGCAGTGAGGAACTTGTATTAGTAAGATTGCCGACATGTATTGGGTGACAACACTAGAGTCACAATGCTAAACAAATAGTAGAAAAAGCCATAAATTAACGTGAGGCGAAGTAACGCTGAGGAGGCAGAGCTGGATGCGGGGACGAGTTGCAGAACACAGAACAAATGTTTATTAATACACACCACAATGACAAAACACTGACAACATTCGCACTCAAACACGAGACTCATGTACGCGCATACTAATGATACACAACGAGAAGCAGGTGTGAAACACAGGGGGGGCACGGCCATACGGACGAACACACACACACGCACGCACACACACACACACACACACACACACACACACACACACACACACACACACACACACACACACACAGACACACACAGGGAGACATTTGGGAGGAGGGGCCGTACCATGACAGGCGAGGTTTGAACATACCACAGCTCATGTTCTTAGTAAATCAAACAAAGCTACTAAAATGAAAGCAAGCAGCTTATATTCATGTAATAAATGAGGATCAGGGTGGTGAGAAGGATCCATATGCAGGTAAGGGGTTTTAATGAAGGAAGCACAAAACAGGGTGCGGCCAAAAATCAAGGTCCAAAGGCAAAAACAGACTCAAAACCAGAATAAATGCAGAGGGAAAAGGCGCAAACACATGAGGCAAAGTCAAAACACACGAGCACAGTCCAAGGCACAAAAATACAACAGCAGGTAAAAAACACAGTAACACTGGCAGTAATTCACAAAATGAAAGAACTGGAGATTTTAAGTAGGGAGGCTCAGGTAGTGGGATCTGGGGACAGGTGAGTTCATTGGAGGTAGCTATGGCAACTGGGTTAGTACTCTGGAGAGGAGCACCTCTGGTAGCCAGAGGGGGGATTACTGACAAGAGAGCAGCTAGATTTTAGATAAATATGCCAGTGATTTTCCTGCTCTATTATCAAAGGCCAAGTTACATTTAAAGTTTTTCGTAATCATTTTCTTCAAATGTTCTCATAAATGAAAAGGTTTGACAATTAAGCAGAAAGTGTAATAACATTTTGCTTTTCCTTTGTTTACTAGATCAAACATGCCATGTTATTGTGAGCATTTAAAAACATTTACTATGTTGCTTTTACTTAGCATATTTCCAGATGAACAGTGTTAAAACTACATGGTGTCATCCACAGCCAGCACACAGAAACCATTTAGCAACACCCTAGCAACAACCAGGGAAACCACAGCAATTGGTTAGCAACCACCTAGTAACAGCATAGTAACTACCTAGAAACTACTTAGAACACAGTGATGGTTAAGATACATGACTAGTAATCAGAAGATTGCTAGTTCAAGCCCCACCACTGCCTAGTTACCAGTGCTGGCCCCCGATTGCTCAAGCTGTGTTCAATCAGAATAGTAGTTTGCTTTGGATGAAGTTGCTGTCAGCTAAATGCTATAAGTGTAGAACACCACAGAAACCATTAGTAATGCCTTTGCAAGCACTGTACATGTTCTTCAGGAAATGCAAATCTACTTTTTCAAGTGCAGTGTGGTCAGATATATGTGGCAGTGATGCAGTATCCTTCAGTATCGCTGGATTATTTCAAGTATCACTGCATGTTGTATTTTTTTTTTCTAACCTATAAAGGTTTCTCCATACCTGAACATGTTACACCAAAATCTTCACCCTGATTACAGTTGTGTGATCCAAGATGAGAGCACTGTGTAAGGGAGCCTTCACTTCCAGAACAACCATCATCATCCAGAAATATCGGACCACTTCCCTGAGAGCTCGGCCACATCCCAGCTGTCTGCACAACACCTCTGCATCCTTCATGTCCCAGTGATCATCACACACTGTTTCACACTGGCCATTACGGTAGCTCCCCACACTACCAGAGCAGGCATTTCTGCCCCTGATGGGTCGTATGTTCAGGCCACCTATCAGGAACGAAAAATAATGCACAGCTTTATTGACTATAAGTTTCGAATAAATGGTCACATATTTCTGTAAAACTAAGCAAAGCATTTTCTCTGTGTCCTAATGTGTCATGCAAAACATTTCTGCAAAGGATGTTTAAGATACAGCAGCCTTTCATTGGCATATGAATGGGCTCATATCAAGCCAACATTTATGACTGAACCAGACACTTACCAGCAAGCACAACACTTTGTGTATTTTGCAGAGTTGTCCTGACTTTACATTTGCACTCATTATACACAGACAATAAATGAGTCTCAGTCATTGTTCTTCTGATAGGGACTTTATATCTGGGATCAAGGGTCCTGTCTAATCCCTGGAAACCCACCTCTTCCTCTATGGACAGAGGCTGGAGGTCTTTGACAATCATCTCTCCCAGGCATCTTGTGATTGTTGCTGCTCTGCCAGAATCTTCTGCAAACAATACAGCACAAACCAACTGAAGCTACGGGCTGTTTGTCAGATCTTATAAATGTAAGCAGTCTCTCCATATACATGGACAACAGTAGAAATAGAGGAACTGCTATGTTCATCGGGCTTGCTGATCTGAATGCTCTGTGAAATTGTCAAATGGAAAAAATATGGTAATTTAATACATAATATATATACAGCGGGTGAAATAAGTATTGAACACGTCACCAATTTTCTAAGTAAATATATTTCTAAAGGTGCTGTTGACATGACATTCTCACCAGATGTCGGTAACAACCCATCCAGTCCACACATACAAAGAAATCAAATCATAGATGTCCATAAATTAAGTTATGTGTAATAATGAGAAATGACACAGGGATTGACACAGGTATTGAACATGGTTACTGAAATGTATTTAATACTTCGTACAAAAGCCATTGTTGGTGATGACAGCTTCAAGACGCCTCCTGTATGGAAAGACTAGTCACATGCATTGCTCAGGTGTGATTTTGGCCCATTCTTCCACACAAACACTCTTCAAATCCTGAAGGTTCCGTGGGCTCCTTCTATGAACTCTGAGCTTTAGTTCCTTCCATAGATGTTCAGTTGGATTCAGGTCAGGTGATTGGCTGGGCCATTCTAGCAGCTTTATTTTCTTTCTCTGAAACCAATTGAGAGTTTCCTTGGCTGTGTGTTTGGGATCATTGTCTTGCTGAAATGTCCACCCTCGTTTCATCTTCATCATCCTAGTAGATGGCAGCATATGTTTACAGTGACTTTTGACATCCAAACATGGTGTGTATTATGGCATCCAAAGAGTTCAATTTTGGTCTCATCTGACCAGACTATATTCTCCCAGTATTTCACAGGCTTGTCTAAATGTTGTTGAGCAAATTTTAAACGCGCATCAACATGCTTTTTCTTCAGCAATGGAGTCTTGCATGGTGAATGTGCATACAGGCCATGGAGGTTGAGTGTATTACTTATTGTTTTCTTTGAAAGAATTGTACCTGCTGATTCCAGGTCTTTCTGTAGCTCTCCACAGGTGATCCTTGGTTCTTGGACAACTCCTCTGATAATCCTTTTCAGTCATTTGTCTGGAATCTTGTGGAGAGCACCTGGTCGTGGCCAGTTTATGGTGAAATTGTGTTCTTTCCACTTCCAGATTATGGCCCCAACAGTGCTCACTGGAACCTTCAGTAGTTTAGATGTTCTTCTGTAACCAATGCCATCAGTATGTTTTGCAACAATAAGGTTGCAAAGGCTCACAGAATTTTTACCAATCATGAGATGTTTCTTGTGTGGCACCTTGGTAATGAGACACCTTTTTATATATGGTTTTATTATAAGTATATACAATGCATGTTTACATGAAGATATTTCTGTCTCATGAAGGTAATGTTTAACTGTAACTTGACACTGTAACAGCATCTTTAGCTTAAGTTTAAGTCAGGCCTTTCTCCTCACACCTGTGACATGTGACATCATAGTAGACTGTGACATGTGACATCATAGTACAGGAAAATTGTCAACATCATAAAAAGGACAAATTATGAATAGAAAAGTCTGAATACTATGCAAATCTTTCCTTATATAAGCAAAGTTATGTAAAACATAACATTTTATTTAAACATAAAACATAAAAACATGCTCCTGTGTAGTTTAAGGATTCGTTATCTCTTCAGAACTTCCATGATTATTCCAATCTTCACCAGAAGGGGGCACTGCTGGATCAATGCTCTATACATAATAATACAGTTTATATGTTAAGTGTAATAAGCCTCTTTAGAATACAGGTGAGTTTTCTGAATCATATTATATTATTGCTGATAATAATAATAATAATAATAATAATAATAATAATAATAATAATAATAATAATGTCACTTAGAAATATAACTGATTATATGATAATCATTTTCTCCTTATAATGGCTCACATGCACATATCTAATATCCCCTCTACAGTATATGACAAAAATGATTATGGATTTCATCAAAATGGTATGAAGTGTTCTCTTCAGGTCATGTTTAGGAATGTTTCTAAACATAAATAAAAATTCTTATGATAGTGAATGTCACTAAGGTGTAAAGAAAATGTATAAAGAAAATTTCATTGTAAATACTTAGCAACAGAAGATTACTTCTAAATTAAAGAGTAAATCAAAGCAAATTTTAACATTATTTGCAAATATTAATGTCATATAAATGATTTCTGTCTTTATCTTTGTAGTTTCAGGACACGGTAGGTGTTTGGACACGTTGCTAACACAAGTTCAGGCAAGTACTGTCCAGTAACAAAGAGAAAACATCCCCACCCAGTTAAAACCAGAAAAACAAGGAAGGCAGTGAAGGCAAAACTCCCATCACACCTCAGTAAAACATACCCATGTGCACTCTTATGTTCTTATGACACGTGAGTATTTGGAAAGGACAGAACGACATAAAAGCATATTCACACGAAGCCTCAGGTACTCTTTAGCACACATGCCTTCTTAAGAGTAATGCAACTCTTTCCCCCCTCATATATGCATACAGTGAGTTTGACTCTTTCCTCAGGATTAAGTTTTTTTCTCCAGATTGTTATAACCTTGTTGATTAGCAACATGCCACATGTTGTTAAGGTCTTTTTATTTGCTTTATATACTCCACATTTCTTTTTAGGTGTCCTAAAGAAGGAAACAAGATTAAATTAGACTGATTTATTCTGAGCAAGAGTATAAAATCTTCATAACATTCAGTTTCTTTATGCATCTTTGAGACATTTAAGACATAGTTTTAAAAGATGTCTTGTTGAATGTTAAGACCATGTCAAAGCCCTGCCTTTTTACTCCTGAACAATAAGAATATTCAGCAATTTTAAATTGATAGTGCAAAACCACTGACCCACCAAAAGGAACTGAGCAGAATTAAATAACTGATTTAAAGCCAGTGGATGTTCAAGATGCCAGTAAATTGAACATTACTGAGAATGCTAGCATTCACTTTTTTGGTTAATAACATCCTTGTACAATCAAATATATTTTACTCTCCTGTTCATGGTGCCAGTGTTTTTCTGCCTTTGCTCCTATCATGGCAAACAAATCATTATAGTATCCTTTCATAATCTTACACAAATATATAGAGAATAAACCTATTAGGTAGCAAATGTTCTGGCCAAAAAACATTGAAATTTGTTTATTTCCAGTTGACATTGCTCAACAAGGAAAAGCAAGAAAATATTTCACCACTGAAGACCTGAGTCACCACGCAGTTAAAAATTAAGCAACACACATTTAAGTTTTGTTTCCCTTGAAGTATGATTCAGCCTACAGTATATAAATATTAAAACATACTTAATTACTTAAGAAGTATATGCATACCAAGTGACTTATCTGCATGTTTGTTCTTGATCTGGACTATTTCCCTTCTAAGCCAGGCATCTTGCTTATGCCCAGGGTACTTCCCAGACTTCACCTTCTCCTCTCGACTCTGGACTGAAGCACAGTTCTCTTGCTATTGTTCCAGTGTCCTGTCACATAGAGAAAATAAAACCTCCAGCACTCTCCTGTTTTTCAAAGTTACAGACAAGTTCTTCTTTTTATTGTTGCACTATACTGTATGCACCCAGCCACTTTACATAACCCGAGAATCACTATATTTCACTCACTTTACATGCACAGTCACTTCATTATGCTACTAAAAATACTATTAGTTTGACAATGTACTAAGAAGTCATTCAGGGTACTAGTAATAGTGCAAGCATATGTGCAAACATCAGTGCATTATATCACCTTGCTGATGTGGATCAAGAGCTGATGTAAGCACCCCCCACTTAATATCTAGTTTATACTTCTAGTGTATAGTTTATTCTAATATTATAGAGACGAGTTTATTGTAGTATTTGGGTGCTCTGCCTGTATTTATTGTGTATTTGCACTGTTATCTGCTACTGTTGTATGTTAAATGTAGCACCATGTCCTGGAGAAAATTATCCTATCCTCTCTCAACACACCAGTGATGAAAAGAAACGACAGTGAAGCTGACTTTGACCACATCCCCAAATGTGGTGGGGAAAATTTGTAAAATTGGAATTGGTTAGAAACATGCAAAGGAACAAAAAAGAGAAGTTGGAAAAATACCAGGGCCTGAAAGACGAAATAGAGAGGATGTGGAGGGTTAACACCAAGGTTGTCCCAGTGCTGACAGGAATATTTCAGCATGTGACCTCCCTGGAAGAGTGGTTCCAAGAGATCCCAGGAGTTACAACATGGATCTCAGTCCGGAAAAGCACAATCCTATGTCTTGTACCACATCATTAAACGTCCAGGCCTCTGGTAGAAGGACTGAGTGTGAGGAAAATGTTATGACCACCCACTGGAAGGATGATACATGAATTTTACATATATCCACACATAGAAAGAAATATCTCATATCAATACATATTTTCATTTATCCTTTTTTAATTTGTTCCCAAGTTACTGATAATTTACTTAACCTAAAAGCAAAGGGATTGTGGACAAGACTTCATGTTTACAATCATGATATTAATGTTTTGAGGGTTTATTTATTTATAACACAGACATTACATCCTCACATATTTATGAATTCATAATTACTTTGATATTCAAAGACTGTTATGAAACTTAATTAATCTGAATCTTGAGTTGATGTCTTTGTTTAAGGAAATAATGGATCATGATTATCTAAAGTGTTATTATTCGTTTTGCATTGCTTAGCCCCAAGCTATATCTCTGACCTCCTCTGTTTCATTCCATCTCTCAAGCTGTACGATCTTCTAGTCGACTTCCCCTAGATGTTCCACACTCTCAGGACTTTTTATGTTGCTGCCCAAAGACTGGAATAATCTTCCATGTTTTATAAAAGAACCACAATCATTCTTCAACCCTTCGTACTCTTATTATGAAACATAAATATAAACATATTCTTGAAGGACAACAATTTGACCTTTCTCTTATGAAAGGCCTTTTCGTGTGCATCATGACAAGACCAGATTCATATACTAAACACAACTTTATTGAATTTCCATGAGTATAAGAACATTTTATAGTCTATAGTGTCTAAATAGTACTACAATTTTGTACTTTATATTGCTTATAAGAACGCCTCCACTATATAAATATTTGGACCAAAGCTACTTTACAATGGCTTCCAGTAAAATTTCGTATTGATTAACCAGTACAGTCAGGTATTTTATTATCTACTTCCCATCTTAGTGTGAAGGGCCAAGCAGAATCAGACGCTTGGGGATATAAAAAATGACCTGTAGTAGTGTTCAACTCAGTGGTCAAGGCAGCAGGCAAGTGACATTAAAGAAGAAGTGCTTCTAGAAAACCCAGAATAGAGACAGCCATGCAGCAACCGCAGTGAGGGCAGTACAGTGGAATGGACAAATATGACCTTAAATCCTGACGTCAAACATTCTAGTCATCAGAACTGTATCAGAAAATATATTTAAAAAATCTCTAAGTTGAAAATAAAATTGGATTGATCTTACCTCGGTGTCTGTGTGTACTGGACTATTGCTGATCCTGGCTAATGAGTGAAATATGAATTCCACAATGTCAGAGTTTGAGAAAGCTTGAGGAAGGAAGACATAGTTTAGATTATGTTTAGCTTTACAGCATTAAAACATTTTACTTCAAATTTTACTTTGAAACACCATTCAAAAATCCCCCAAAATGCTCCACTCTCAAAGCTAAATGTACTACTAGTAGAGTCACTATTTATTTACATATTTATTGCAAGGTTGAAGTCACTGATAAGAATCGAGTCTATGAAATCATGAATAGAAAAATATTAGAAATTAGAAGGAAAAAGGATGGAAAGAAACACTGAAGTAAAAAATGATATTAAGCTAAATATGTCCTTTAGTGTGGGGAGAAGGCGCTAAGATAAGTTTACAACATGTCTTAGACATTAACGCAATATATTTGGGGCATTTTATGTTTGTTTGGCTCATGGAATTTTCTGGCAGATAAATATATATCTGAATATTGAAACAAGGTTTTGCAAACAGCCTGACCCAGGTGTAGACAAACAACATGGCAACTATAAAACACGGTTTGTGTCATTTCTTTACTTCTCACAACAAGTTCATGATGATAATTTTATCCAATATATTATAATATAGTATGTGTAAACATCCCTGAGAAATTGTGACCAGATGAAAAGGTATGTGCTGAGAAGCAAACAATTCTTTAAAGTGTTGTAAATTATATTGTAAATATTGTACCTTGATTAGTAAGGTAAACTAACTGGACTTACAATCCAAAGACATAACCTGAAAATTTTCACATAGAACCAGCTATGATTAAGAGAATCAATGTTTTGTTTTACCTGATGTCCAATTCCTTTCTTCTAGCTCTAAGGAAACATGATCCAGTGGTGTTTCTTAACTTTGTATAATGCTTTAGCTGTACAACATAAGGATACCACGCCCTAGCTTTTCTGGCAAAGTGGAACAACAAGTGTATATTCAGACAAGAATTAGTTCTAAAGCACGAGGTCCCTTAAGTTGTGTTTCTTCTTTTTTTGTCTTTTTTTAAAAAATCCTGTATGTTGAGTATGTTGTTCCAACACAACCATAAGCTGAAGTCTCACAACAGGGTTCAGTATATTTGGGCTCTAAAAATGGGTATTTCAAGTTTCAAATACGTTTCCTGCAGTGGCTCTTCGGTTACATTCACTTCCATATTCAGAAGGGAACAACACACACACACACACACGCACACACACACAAATGCATATTTGCAAACACATATTTCTAGAGCTTTAGCACCAACCTGAAAACAAGATCTTTTATTGTTAGAACAGGGCCACCTAGTGACCACTAAGTGCCACATTAATTCTGACATTAAATGAAGTTATAATAAAAGATTTCATGTTGATTTCATCAAGTTTCAGTTTCAGGATAGACCCAAAAGGCCCTTTTCCCTGACTAAGCTTCACCAAGTGTAACATTCAAAGACAAAGTTTTGTCAGATTTTTGTGAAATAAACTGAAATATATTTCTTATTCATTCCACTTTCAAAATTGACCTAGTTTTAAAATCTGAAATTCCTGTTATGTAATAGTGCATATATGCAGTGTTTTCAGTCACTTAAAATCATTTGTGACCGTATGACTGTGTGTTTCTACTCAACCTAATTTATTTGTGAAACACTCCAAAATGTAAACATACCTAAATTTGACCATAGTGTTTCTCTATTAATAGAGTGATTTATCAGGAAATTAGTATGACAGGCAGATTAATTTACAAACATAGTTTAGACTAAATGTAATTTTTAAAAATAAATTTATTTTTCCTTGACCCTAATGGAATTTCAGCTTCATGGTGTGAGACAAACTCCATTCACTCCACATTAAGTAAGAATGAAGTTACACTTCTATAGCACCTTTCTCAAAACCGAAGGACACGTTACAATCACCACACAGCTTTTACATCCAGTCAGCATACCAGTGAGAAGCAGTTGCACACTCACAACAAGAAGCCACAGTTCCCTGGGGGACTGAATCGGGCACAGGAATTGGAGAGAGGACAACACCCAGGAGAGAGCACCATCCACCACTGGGAGAGATGACAACACCCAGGAGAGAGCACCATCCACCACTGGGAGAGATGACAACACCCAGGAGAGAGCACCATCCACCACTGGGAGAGATGACAACACCCAGGAGAGAGCACCATCCACCACTGGGAGAGATGACAACACCCAAGACAGAGTACCATCCACCAGTGGGCATGCAGACACACAGTCATTCACATTCACAATCATACCAGGATAATTGCTTGGGTAGTTAATTTTACCTAACCTCCATGTTTTTGGACTGTGGTAGGAAACCCACACATACATGGGGAGAACATAGAAACTCTATTCAGGTAGGGACCCGAACCAAAGACCCTAGCACTGAGATGCACACAATGCAAATAATGTTTGTTATTTCAATTTGTGTCAAATGTGCATTTTTAGCAATATGCATTATAGTAATTAACCACAACAATTCAGGCAATAGTTAAATAGGAGATGTTATTCTGTAATATGGACCATAAGGAAGGAGAGTAGAACACAGCAGCACCTAGTCAGAATTCCATTTTGGTGCAGTTGTATACAAGTTTCCTTCAGGGTAGATTTCTGCTCACCCTCCAAATGCAATTTTGGAAGATAAACGGAAGCTCCGTGTCTTCACTGCTGAAATTAAGCATTAATGGAAAACTGTTATTGAATTGTCTGTTGCTTTGCAGTCAAATGGGTCATTGTTATCTGAATGATAAGAGATTTAAGTGAATTTATTGTGGGTTCTAACACACATTGATCTTTTATGAAAGTTATATAATTGATGATTTTGAGCATAAATAAGTTATAGATTTACCATAATGGATTTGATAAATAGTTAGCATTGTTTGTATGCATAGGGATGTTAGTTAACTCTGTAAGAAGTGAAGTGTTTTTACAATGAGAAAGCAATTTAAAATTCTCTGTGTGTAATTCAACCCAGTACAAGTGTTTTGGTCCAGTGACTGGTCTGGCAGCTAAATATATCTTGCTGTAAGTACAGTGAAATGTTCCTTTAGAGTTGCAATATATCCATAGTGGCCTTAAAGTACCTTTGCACAGGTGATCACATGCATTGTAATCCTATTTTGATTTACAAATTGTACATTTGATATGATATGAATGTATTTTATGGAGCAGTTTAAGAATATGGTTGTAATGGACATTTAAACCTTTCAAGACACTTGAAATGAATAATGGAATTATACACACAGATGTAGTTCTAGTGTTTATTAGACGTGAATCAATAGATGTAATTTGGAAGGTAAACCTGAGGTCCTCACTGCTACTTCACTTTACCTGTGTTTTGTAGGATTTCATCTTTGGTGCTGTGGTTCCTTTCTTTGGACCTGTAACAAATTATGGAGGCTTGTCCAGGATCTATTTCCACTGGAATCATACAGGGAAATGGATGCCGTGATACCAGAACCACAACCAAGGTGGGTAACGTGACAGGAAGACAGCCGTTGAGTGTTTGTAGAGGGCAGACCCTTTTCGAAGGGGGTCTTCATTCTGCCAAAAGGAATCAAACCACTGCCTCAACAAATGAGCACATCATGTCAACTGCACACAACAAATTCATCTGGAGTATCAAGAAGACATTGTTCAAGCTTTTAGACACTGAGGCCTACCAGCTGGCAAAAGACATCGCAGCTGATAGTCAAGGTGTTGACTCTCTGGAGTCTAATGATGAAGGATGTATACACTATGTCCTGGGCTATATGAAGTCTGACACTTTGTTGAACTCTGAAGATGAGGGTATGAGTCATTTGTTAATGTTAAATGACCATTACATAGTGTTATTGGAAATCACAGTTCAGGTCTCATCCAAAGCAATGTGGCACAGGTACAAGACACCAGTCACTGCCACTACTGCAACTAAGACAGCAGGTAATACAACACTTAAATATGCTAGATCTCACCTATCATCTGCCATTACTGTGTACACTGTATGACAACACAAACCTCAGTATAGACACCAAAAACATATACCAGCTTCACATAATCCACAATGCGCAGGGCAAGAAGCTACAATAACTCAAAGACCTGAGTTTAGTGAGCCTCAATGTAAGTGAACCCACAGCACAGTCATCATCAACACACCATATGCTAGCACAGACAGTTCCCGAGATAATGTTTTCATTAAGGATATGCTAATAAATATGGATGAAATAACCATCAGAGATGAATTTGTGTGAAGGCCATCACAGAATTGTTTCAGGAATGAATGTGTGCAAAGCAAAATAAACAAGAAATTCTTCAGCAGAACTGTACCACATGAATGGACTCATCTTCCCTCAATTGAAGCAGGTAAGCAGAGATATTTGTTATAACTCCAAAACTGTTCAGGATGTTTCCCTCTATACCATCTATCAAGGTCTGGGATGAAGACACTCAGTCATAGGACACAGTGCTCAGGTTGGTGGAGGAGACCGGCCTGACAACCAGAGGGATAAACTGTAAATAATCAAACTTAAGAAATGGTTGTTTATACTTTAAATACTAAGTTGGTGATGAACTTGATTGAAATCACAATTAATCTATTGCTAAATGTATAGTTCATACTAAATGTTTACAAACCTATAAGCAAAACCTGTCAATTTGTGTTGAGAAAAATTAAGTCAGTCAGATTTGTAAATTGCAAATGCTCTGGGACTGCCCTGTGCATGCTCAGGTTAGGGATGAGGTGCACAAAGTTTGAACCAAGAGTTCTGGCATTTGCATGGGATTGTGTTGTTGAACGTTGAAAGGCAACAAAGGCAATATAAAATACGAAGGAAATTTGGATTTTGCTCAAGACTGAAGTAAGTAACCATTTCATAAAATGTATTTAAAAATGTTGAATCCTTAAAAAAATTAATCATTTAAAAGATGCCAATAAATTAGTAATTTCTGTGGGGAAAATGCTATTATGTTTCTTTAGATATGAATCATGTTAGCTGTAAACCTGACCTGAACAATGTCCTCTGCTTCTTCAAGTCCTTTGAGAAGTTGAAATTCCACGCTATGTAATCCAAGCCCTGCAGTACCACAATGAAGAGAAATTGTGAATTGTTCTGTGAAGAGATTAGGCAAGTTGGTCCATTGGTGTCTGTCGGTGGAATGAGTGTAGATCTGAAAGATCTTGGTCATGCACTGAAAGAGAAAACCGCATGAATAGTAGGGGATGTCAGGAGTTTGCTGGGTTTTCTGACCTAAGCATATGTGCAGGACTTTTCACGCATAGCAAGGCCGCTATATGAGGTGCTCCAGGTAGATCATCGTATACCACAACCTAAGCCCACAAAAGAGATGATCAAGGGGCTCAGTTACATTCCCATACACCAGTAGAGTGTTGCAGTGAACACCAACAATTCTTGCATAGTTTCATACCTCATTGTCATAACACAAACTATTATAGTGTAACGCCCCATAGCTCCTGTAGTTAAATGTGGAAACGCTCCCCAAATTATTTCAATTTGTACATAAATCTCCCCTAAAGAAATGTAAGGCTTTAGGTTGGTACCAGTTTATCACAAATCATGATCATGCTATTAACAGGGCATTAGATCAGTGAAAGAACATCTGAGTGTGGATGTTCTAATTCAACATTCCATTTGACCAGAGGTCAAGAGGTCACCACTTCAGTTCTGGATACTCCTTAAAGGCAAACTTGAGAAACTCTTTGTCTGCTTGATAAATACACATGGCAACATTTTGCTCTTAGAATGCAACATTTCTAATATAAATTTAGGAAAAACTCCAATAACGTCCTAGTAAAGAGATTACATTCCATTTTCTAAAGTTGATCAAGCTCACGAATCAATAAGGGCTGAACTGGTAGAGCATTTGACAGCAGATCAAGACATCCCCAGTTCTGGGGCAATATGATATATTTGTCACGATCAGTCCCTCCCAGCTTCCATGTTCCATGTTTTCCCTGTCTTGTGTATTCTAGTTTCATGCCAGTTTCATTTTCTCTACCCCTCGTTTGACTTTCCACACCTGTCCCTCGTTTACTTCATGCATTTAAACCCTGTCGTGTGCCCTGTGTCTTGGCTGTTCATTGTTTATTTGAATGGTTGTATTTCTTTGACTCTGTGCGTTTATGATTATTTGATGGTTGCTTTTGTGTTTGGTTTAATGTCTGGATGTTTAAAAGCCCATCTGTTTCCAAGCCTTCGTTTGTTAGCCTGATTTGTTATCCTAGCCTTTGTGTTTCCCAGCCTATGTTATATCCTGCTTCCCGTTTGCCTTCGTGTGTTTGGTTCGTTTGATAATGCATCCTCGTACGTTCCGTATAGGCTCTATGACCCTGGACTGCCCTAAGGACTCTGATTTTGGATTTGCCCATAACAAATCTCGCTCTTCTCCGCACGTGTCCACCTCCTTACTGCTCACCGTTACAGAATGAACAGCCCCACAAGGACGCAGCAAGAGAGTGACACTCTGGTTGGTTGTGGTTCTGCTGGGATGAAACTCCGGCTGTAAATTCCCTGGTGCTGCAGGTACACAGGCTTCTCGTCGTTCCCGGAAAAAGCAGGTTCCCGTGTATTTCGATGACAAGATCCCAGGTAAGCGCCGAGAGTCTACCCATCTTGACCAACGCTGCAAGAAGGAGCGGCCTGCAGCGCAAGACGTGAGTAGGCGGAGTGAATGCACGGATCACCCATGGCTAGGCACTTGGTGTGCACTGAAGCGCAACTGCGAGCTCCCTATCGCTTGCGTGAGCATGGCATGAGCCACCTAGAGGGTTCTGTGTCTGTGTTCTTCCAGGGTCACCCCACCGGTGCCTGTGGCTATCCCGCAAGCCACCCAGTCTGATCCTGATCCGGTTCCTGGCAGGAGAGACGCCACCCGTTCTGTTACCAGGTCTGTTCCTGTGGCCTTCCGGACTGTAGTTCCTGCCTCTGGACCCACCGCCGCATCTCCGGACCCGCCAGTTCCTATTCCTGGAGTGGAAGAAGCCACTCCACGAGCCCCTGTGGCCTGTCCCAGTGGTCGCTCCTTGAAGCTCTCCTGTGCCTCAAGACTGCTACTGCCCTTTCACCAGTCTCCTGTGTGTCTGTAGAGCTGCCTCCTGATTCAGAGGCTTCATGTTCTCTGCCCGTCCTGCCCCAGCCTGCGTTTTCTGCCGTTTCTTTCAAGTAGGTTAAAAGCTAAAAAGACGACTTAAGGCGATTCTCAACAACGCAAAGACGTCTCTTCCATTTCCCTTCAACTACCACAGTCCACATAGACAAAACCTCTCCCACCAAAAAAAGGGATTTCAATGGTTCCAAACTAGAGATATAGTGAATGTCAAATAGTAAATTCAAAAGTTAAATGCAAGAAAGTGAAACCTAAAATGGTTAAACATATTATTAAATATTATTAGCCTAAATGATTTAATGGTTGTAGAATTATTACATTTCTTTAGAAGCGCACGTAAGGAAATGCAAATGAAAATGTAGCCATTTCAGGAAATTGCAGATAAAATACCAGCACATGAAACTGAAAAGAGTGTTCAGGCCATGTCAGTGGCCATGGTGCCAAACATTCAGGGTCATCTTAAAGTCCTGGAGAGAGTGGTGGAGCGAGAGAGAGAGAGATTTTGGGAAGAACATCATTCAGTGGCCTTTAAAAGACTCATTGAGACAGAGCAGCAGTCATATGTCAACCTGAAACGTACAGATGTGTACATTAAATAGAAATTAACATGTACAGTATAAAATTCCTGAGAATCTTTTGGTAGTGCATAATTAATCTTCGTACTGTACCCTGTTGAAGGTAAATCATCCTTAGCAGGCAAAAATGGAATAGAGAAATCAAAGGAAATCTTTGAGACAGACTGACAGGTGTGTGTTCTGCCACCTCAAAATCTAGTCAAAGTTGATCATCCAAAACCACTGAATGACCACATGCATACATATACATTCACACAGAGAAAGAGAGAGAGAAAATGGAATTAAAATAATGAAAAACAGATCACCTGTGGCATTATGATGTAAACAAATGACACAATTAATGCAGATACTACAACAAACTTGGAACCGTTTACAAGATGGTTTCTATGAGCTTTCATTCTCGATGACACCCTTCGTCCTCAAGGTGCTCATTACAGCAACAATGACCACTCCTGGTCCTCCCGTGTTTGGATGACTTGATTTGAAACAGGAGTATAAGAGTTTATACTTGTACTCACGAGTTTAACCCCGAGCATGAGACTGCAATAGCTTATTCATCTGAAGAACAGCGCCCATCGTGGAGTGCCTACCTTCATACATTTGTATTGTTTATTAAAGTGCTTCCAACATATGGAGAGCGTCAATATAACCAATACAAATAAAACTTTACTAACAATAGGTTTAAGCAGCTTCCATTTAAACAGAAGCACAAACCAACTTCATGTATATTGTCAGGCTTGTCTGCAAGCTGCTGAAATGTGATATAGGTCATATTTTGCAGTACAGCAGTTCAATCCTTGTAAATTCTACTGGTACTGTCCTCAAAGTGTCCCAGAAGACTTCACCTTGTATTAGAGAAATAGTGTAGATTGTAATTCTAATGTTCTATTATTATTAATCTTCTATCTACTACAAGGTGTGAGTACTAAGCCGTTTCCCGTCTAACAAGTTTACATTGGCTCACATTTCCTCATTAATAACCAAGTGCATTGTTCTTCCTGACCACTAGGGGCAGTACTGTGCCAAAGCCAAACTACCCACTTGGGTGATTCTGATCACCCGAGTTCTCTGCATTTCACAGGGCTGTTGTACGCGGACACAGCCTGCAAATATACGCAGCACCTGTACTATTCAAATACAACTTTACATTTGTTTTACAGCTGCAGAAAACCTTCACTTTGTCTAATATTACTTAGCTAATGGACATATTGTGGATTTGTCTGCGGACCGCATATTGACTGTCAATGGATTGTATGTAGAGTCATGACATTTTTAGCTTAACAACTTGCCAAGACAAGCTAGTTAACATTTCCTAACTAATGATTAACTGTTAATTATGTTTTGCAATAAACGCAGTAGGTTTATACAGGTGTTTATGAACAGAAAAAAATTCTTACAATACTAGATACATGTGTTCAGATGTCAATGCCAATGTTTATTTATGAAGCACAAGTTTCTTAAAAAAAATAAATGTTGACCACATGCTAAACTAACAGATGGCAAATTCTGCAGTTCCACTAAATAAAGCCGGCGCTGATCCCTGATTTATACACTAATAATAAATCCTTACAGTGGTTACAGAGGTATGAATTATTTTTTTCAAAATAGGAAGAAGATTAAAAAAAAAAAAAGGTTCAACATTGAATAAAAGTCTTAACTGAAGATAATGGGATTTCACTACTGCGTTAATTTGCTCATCAAATCTAAGAAATCATTATTGAATACAACTCCCAGATTTTTGTCTGTTGGTTAAATAAAAGATTGCCAACACCTTATGTTCCAGGAAGAACTGCTGTGAAAAATCAGAGGGACAAGCACTCATTTTCAGCTGAACTACCACTTCCTTTAAGTGTAAAAAGGTGGAAGGCTCAAATGGATGGAAGACCATAGAGCAGGTCACTACTGTTGCTGGGTCACTGGAAAGATGCTTGGCCTGAAATGTATTATTCCTATAAAAAAAAAAAAAAAAAAAAAAAAAAAAAAAAAAAAGGTTTGCAAGTTTCCACAGGAGATAACATGCATCTGGGCTAATGACATTTTGTGGATTTAAAGTGGTGGCAATAGTATTAAAAAAGAATTTGTGGTTTGAGACTTTTTCAGCCTTTACTCTACTGTGGTATTGAACCTGCTCTCCCTGACTAACACACGAGATACCTTTAATCTTTATTTCTCCACTTCCGTTCTGCTTTTGTGCAGTCATGCCTGGCAGCACGAGTTGTGGCAGTAAGCCATGGTTAAAGTTCTGTGTTTTCACAGGAATAAACTTGAGAGGGACTATGTTATCTAAAATACTCCAGCAGTTACAAACTGAAAGGTGGTGAGTCAGGTTGAAAACAGGTTGAAAACAGACCAGTTGGAAAAAGAACAGTTCAAAACTGGAGTATTACCAGAAATAAATGTTGCAAAATTTGAAAACAAAACAACAAATGTATTCAACTTTCCATAAGAGTTTTGTAAAAAAATAAAATAAAAAAAAGTATTGGTTTTAAATGTTGATCCTTGTTAAGGTCACTAAGTGAGACTACCCAGCACTTTCATATTGTCTGAAAGCATGTTAGATCAGATCTCCAGCCCTGAAGGAAGCAGTTAAGCACTGATATATTCCCTCATTGCCTTGTGATTGGAAACCCTGCCAACTCACTAATATTTGGATTATAAAAAAAGAGCATGCAGAGAAAGAGAGAGGTTGGGGGGGGGGGGGGGTATATGAATGCAAGCCTGTGCATGCCCATTAAAATCTTAACTAGCACTTAGCCTTCCTGTTTGAAAACATCTCCCAAACCTTAACTCACTCCTAACCATTCACTGAAGCAATCTTCCAAGTTCTCAGCTCTGAACTCTACTGACCTGGACTTTACTGAGAAAAGGGTTGCTGTCATTATCTTATGAGGCCTGGGGTGAGCTGAAGTAGAATTTTTATAATTTCACTGTCTAAACACTTGGCTGATGAAATGTTACTGACTATCTGGTTGCAAATTAAACTGAGGCACATTTCACAGTATATTGCCTATTGAAAAGCATGAAAAAGAACCCAAAAAACAAAAAACAAAAAAAACCTGATGATGGGTTGGTATGGTGACCGGGGTTGGTATAGTTTGCTGTTTCTAAGGAACAACAGGCATAGGGTTTTGATGGACAACATCACAGCACATTAAAGTATTCTTGGGTCGTATTCTCTCTTCCTCTGTTTGGACTTCAGATGCAGTGCTCAATTCCGCCTACATAAAACAAACAAAAAACATAAATCAGAAAAAGGTTCAAAAACAAACTTTCTGAGCAATGGGGTGAAGTGTGGAGGATTAAAACCATGGACAAACACTGGGCCTCTTAACTAATTCTATGATAGTCCTATGTAACTAAAAGTACCTTCATTTGTTCTTTGAAGTCCCTTAGAGCCTGAAGCAGCTCAAGATCCAAGGATTCACGGAACTTCCTGTGCTCTTCTTTCACTTCCTTAACTTCACTGGATTCCATTATTTTATTGTATTCTTCTTCTGTCTAAGAAGGAAGACAGGTTAGTCAAGGGTCTAGACTAGTTTGATCGTTTCAATTCACTGTTTTCATACTAAGCTTAGTATTGATACTTATTACTAATCAGTAGGTGTGTTAAGCTGGGAAAATATTGTCCACCACTAGTGTTGGAGGGCCCAGAGTCTAGGACAATTTCCCCTGCCAAACACTCCTAAGCTTATAATTAAACTGACAAGTTGTAACAGATCTGAATTAAAAAGGGAAACCATCAAACTGGTCTAGAACATTTACTAACCGCTTTTTAGCAATTAATGGAAAAAATTTAAAGACTCACATATTCAAAACATTCCCCGAGTTGGAAGGTTTCTATTCCAGGAAAGGTCATGCCACTACTAAACAGTTCCTTTAAGCTTCTGGCCACAAGGTGCAGAACTACGTCTTCGTAGGCATATATGTTGCCATCTTCACACAGCAAGAGGACCAGGTGCAGGCCAAACGCCTCACATGGGAAGTCATCAACTGCACCAATTACCTCCATTTCCATTCTCTCTGGCAGGTAGAAATCTTTCCAGGCTTCCAACTCATCTTCGTTCCCTGCATAGACTGTGTCCTCCTGGCCACACACTCTCAGAGAGTAGCTGTTTGGTTTCACCAGAGGAATTCGTGTACTACAGTGACTTTTTACAATTTTGGGGATTTTAGCAAGGTCCACAAAACTAGCTACAAAAATGATTAGAAAAGGATTAATATTTTACATTACATTTACAGCATGTGTTAGTGTGACATTTTAACGAACACGAGAGATGCAAGTGATTAGAACGGGAACAGAATTTTAATAAATAAGTGAGCACAAAAAGGGAAGTTTGATAAACAATAAAAAGTATTGTAAGTATTGTCAGTTCCGTCTCCTACTTCATAATTCCTCTCGGCACGCAACAGTTTCTTTGAAAAGTCTTTGGCAGTTAATTTGCATCTTTTTTTCTCAATGTGTTTTTTGCAACCCTGTTGACTATTTGCAACAAAATGTTTGATGGTTCCCAATGTCTTAGCAAATTTAAAATCCCCCTGAAAGACTTTACAATTGTTGACTTTGCAAAGTCAGTTAAAGTTCTTTTTTGGCCCATTTTGCCTGAGGAAAAGAAGCTGCCTAATAATTCTGCACACCTTGATATAGGGTGTTGATCTCCTTAGGCCGCACCCTCCTTCAGTACACAAATACACATCACCTGATATGCTTAAATCCAATAGGCATTCAAGTTTATACACCTTGGAGTTGGAAAATATGCATAAAAGTGATAAGGTCAAAATACTCTCGTGCCTAATAATTGTGCACAAAGTGTGTGTGTGTGTATATATATATATATATATATATATATATATATATATATATATATATATATATATATATATATATAAAGTTTAATATATAGTTTGATATATATAATAAACACAGACACACACATACACACACACCCTGTTTCCAGAGATGTTTTGGCGAGAAGTCCATCAGCTGTGCAAGTGCAAAGTCCAAGTGTGAAGAAGTCCTTTCTTTGCGTAGCTGATGAAGGACATCTATTCTAAACATCCTGCATTTCACTACATCTCTTACAACTGCACACTTCACTTACTCAACATCGTTATTTTTAATTATATATATTACATAAAGTTGCAGGTAGTTACCGTTTGTGTAGGTGTCAAGGAATTCAGATTTAACGTGATCCCATCTAGAAACAAATTTCTAAAATGAAACCAAGTGATTCATGTAAACAGCTATTATGAATGAGAGGCGGCAGACTGCATGTCCAGAGAGAATTGATGGTGAAGAATTGTAGGTCAAGGCAGCAGAGAAGTGACAGTTGGGCACATGCAATGCAGGAAAATGTATATTAAAACCCACAATGGTTGGAAAAAGGTCAAAACCAAATTAAATTAGTAAAGAGTACTAACACAGAAATGTTACACAACAGTGAGTTTGTAGGTGCACTGTTACGCACGAGCTGCATTAAAGAAGAAGCGCTTCTAGAAAACCCAGAACAGAGACTTCCATGCAGCAACCGCAGTGAGGGCAGGACAGTGGAATGACAAATATGACCTTAAATCCTGACGTCAAACTTTCTAGTCATCAGAACTGGATCAGAAAATATGTTTAAAAATCCCTAAAATTGAAAATAAAATTTGATTGATATTACTTGTTTTTTGTGCTTAATGGAGTCTCTCATCATCTAGGCTAATGAGTGAAATATGAATTCCACAATGTGAGAGTTTGAGAAAGGAAGACATAGTTTAAATTATGTTTAGCTTTACAGCATTAAAACATTTTACTTCAAATTGTACTTTTAAGCACCTTTCAAAACATCCCAAAAACGCTCCACACTCAAATAAAGCTAAATTGTACTACTAGTAGTCTCTGAACTATTTATTTACGTATTTATTGTTGAGGTTGAAGTCGCTGATAGGGATTGACTTTATGAAGACATAAATATGAAAATGATGGAAGCACTGAAGTATAAACGAAGTGACGGCCCGAGTGCCGCAGGCGCGGAGCAGGACGCGTAGACTCCCTCGACTGTGGCAGACGTTTATTGACGCGGAACGCATATGACGACGGGGGCACTCACACCTAAGAAACGGTCAACATGACTACACGGAACATTGGCACGAACACGAACACATAAGGCTAACATAAGTACACGTGTGACTAACGACACAAACACCGACCAACACTGGGGCGCACACCAAGCGTTTAAACACAAACCACGTTAAACCGGGTGCAGGTGTGCGGCATCGTGGGGGCGTGGTCACAAACCATACCACGTGACCTGTGGCAAGGGGAGCGTTCCGTGACGAATAATGAAATTAAGCTAAATATGTCCTTTAGTATGGGGGAAGGCGCTAGGCTAAGTTTACAACATGCCTTAGACCTTAACGCAATATATCTGGGGTATTTTATGGTGTTGTTTTTTTTTTTTTTTTTTTGCGGAGAAATATACATCGGAATATTCTACAAACAGCCTGACTGCCACTTCAAAATGTTCAGACATAGTAATTAAGTAATTAAGAGAACCAGTGATTTTTTGCTTTACCTGATGTCGAATTCCTTTCTACTGGCTCTAAGGAAATATGATCCAGTGGTGTTTTTCAACTTATACGGTGCTTTAGCTATACAATGTAAGCCTACCACACCCTAGTTTTTCTGACAATGTGGAACAAGTGTATAATTAGTCCCTTAAGTTGTGTTTCTTTAAAAATAAATAAATAAATAAATAATAATAATAATAAAAAATAAATAAATAAAAAAAAATCCCGTCGCGTATGTTGTTCCAACACAAGCTGAAGTGTCACAACAAGGTTCAGTATATTTAGGCTCTAAAAAGTGCGTATTTCCTGCAGTGGCTCTTCGGTTACATTCACTTCCGTATTCCAAAGGGAACGCACACACCGACCCGGATGTATTTCTCAAGAGTTGTCGCATGATCATTTATTGTTAGAACACTGCCACCTAGTGATCACCTAGTGCCACATTAAATATTAAATTCATTTATAAAAAAGTTATAATAAAATATTTAATGTTGACTTAACTTTGTTTTAGTTTCAGGATAGACCCAAAATGCTGTTTGCCTTTACTAAGCTTCACAAAATGTAACATTCAAAGGGTTGCCAGATTTTTTTTTTGCTTATTCATTCCACTTTCAAAACAGACCTAGTTTTAAAATCTGAAATTCCTGTTTTGTAATAGTGCATATATGCAGTAGTTTCAGTCATTAAGTCAACCTCATCTTGATCACAAAAGATCCTCTAAGGCTACACATTATCAAGAAAAGGCAAAAGGTGTTATTTAACTTTCTCAATTATCCTATAACTAAATCTGTATAAATTGTTCCTGGCTTTGAGTTTAATAGACAAAAATGTTTGATTTTGTTTCCTGTTTCATAGCACCTTTTAGGACTAAAAAGGCAACTTTGTGACTGTAGGACTGTGTGTTTCTATAAGTAGATTGAAGAGAGAATATGTCTCAGATCAGAAGGAAGTGTAATAAGATATCATTGTGTGTGTATATATGTATGTGTATATATACACACACACACACACACACACACACACACACACACACACACACATACACACTATATTACCAAAAGTATTCACTCACCTATCCAAATCATTGAGTTCAGGTGTATAAAACCAAGCACATAGGCATGCAAACTGCTTCTACAAACATTTGTGAATGGGTTGCTCTCAGGAGCCAAGTGTAAAGTTAGGTGGAGAGGGGATTATGTTGTGGGAACAGTGTGAGGGCAGCCCCTTCCTGTTCCAACATGACTGCGCACCAATGCACAAAGCACAGTCCATAAAGACATGGATGAGGGAGTTTGGTGTGAAAGAACTTGACAGGCCTGCACAGAGTCCTGACCTCAACCTGACAGAACACCTTTGGGATGAATTAGGCCTTCTCATCCAACATCAGTGTCTGACCTCACAAATGCACTTCTGGAAGAATGGTCAAAAATTCCAATAAACAAACTCCTAAACCTTGGGATGTCACACAAATTCATATGCGTACGAATGCAAAGGAGCAAATACTTTTGCCAATATAGTGTGTGATCCCGCCTACCTCATTAACAATGAGAGATTGGAATAACAGAGTCACACTGGCTCGGATGTCACCTGGGTGAACGAGGTCATTGCTAAGATGGACAGACTTCTAAGAGCCTTCATCAAAAGGTCAATGGAGCTGTGGGAGATGACCCTAGAGGCCAACTGCAGACCAACAAAACAAGTGACCATCGAGTGTGAGATTTGTCAAGGAGATGCCCTGTCCTCGCTACTGTTCTGCATAGGCCTGAACCCCCTCAGTAAGCACCTGACAAGCATGGAGTTTAGTGAGCCTCGTAATGTAGGTGAACCCACAGGGTGTTCATCATCAACACACCATACGCTAGCACAGGCCATTCCTGAGAGAATGTTTTAATTAAGAATATGATAATTAATATGGATGAAAGAACCATCAGAGATGAATTTGTGTGAAGGCCATCACAGAACTGTTTCAGGAATGAATGTGTGCAAAGCAAAATAACCAAGAAACTCCTCAGCAGAACTGTACCACATGAATGGACTCATCTTCCTTCAGTTGCAGCAGGTAAGCGCAGACATTTGCTATAACTCTAAAACTATTCAGGATGTTCCCCTCTATACCATCTATCAAGGCTTAGAATGAAGACACTCAGACGTAGGACACAGTGATCAGGTTGCTGGAGGCCTGCCGATCAGAAGGATACACTGTGAAGAATCAAACTTAAGAAATGGTTGTTTATACTTGAAATATTAAGTTAGTGATGAAATCACAGTTCATGTAATGCAAAATGTATAGTTCATGCTCAATTTTTACAAAACTATAAGCAGAACCTGGCAAATTGTGTTGAGAAAAATTAAGTCAGTAAGATTCGTAAGCTGTAAATGCTCTGGGACTGCCCTGCACATGCTGAAATTAGAGATTCCAACAGCAGGTGCACAAAGTTTGAACCAAGAGTTCTGTCGTTTGCCTGGGATTGTGTTGTTGAACGTTGGAAGTCAACAAAGTCATATTAAAATCCAGAGGAAATGTGGATTTTGCCGAAGACTGAAGTAAATAACTACTTCATAAAATGTATTTAATATTTGGAGCAATACTGAGGTTGACCTCCTCACTTGCAGAGGAGCTAAATGCTCATTATGCTTGGTTTGAGGCAAACACCCCCCCTGCTGCAAGACTCCTGGTAGATCAGGAGAGCTGCACCCTAACCATTCATGTGTTTGAGGTGGTCAGATCCTTTAAGGCAGTCAAACCAAGCAAGGCCCCTGGTCCGGATGGCGTCCACAGTTGAGTACATAGAGCACACGCCAACCAGCTGGTGGAGGTTTTCCCTGACATCCTCACCCTCTCCCTAAGACTGTCAGTGATCTCCTCATGCTTTAAGAAAGCCACCATTGTTCCAGTTCCCAAGAAAACACCTGTCTAAACGGTTGCGCTGTTGCGCTGACCTCAACAGCCACGAAGTGCTTTGAATGGCTGGTCAAAGCTTAAATCTGTTTCACACGTCCAGACACCATGGACTCCCACCAATTAGCATACCGACCCAACAGATCACTCACTCACATGGACAGGAAAAACACATATGTGAGAATACATAGACTACAGCTCATCAATCAACACACAAACTCATCCCAAAACTGACACACTTGGGTCTGAACGCCCATCCCTGCAATTGGATACTGGACTTCCTGACAAGCAGACCACAGGTAGTGAAAGTAGGCAACAGCTTCTCTTCAACAGTGACTCTGAGCACAGGGGATCCACAGGGTTGTGTGCTCAGCCCCCTCCTGAACTCCCTGTTTACACATGACTGTGTAGCCAAACACACATCTAACATCCTCTTCAAGTTTGCTGACCATACAACCATCCTAGGAGACGAGTCAGCCTACACAGATGAGGTCATTGGCTAAAAAGTGGTCCCACGGCAACATCCTCCAGCTCAACGTCTGTAAAACGAAGGAGACTACAGGAAGCTGCAGATGGGCAGTCACTCTCCCCTATATATCAGTGGGGCCAAAGTGGAAAGAGTCAGTAGTGTTAAGTTTCTCGGTGTACACCTCACCGATGACCTGTCCAGGTCCCACCACACCAACACAGCGGTGAGAACAGCCCATCAGCGCCTCTTCTTCTTATGAAGAAGCCTGCCCCCTTATGAAGCCTGCCCCCTGACATCCTCAACAGCTTCTACAGATGCACAATAGAGAGCATCCTCACAGGCTGAATCACTGTCTGGTACAGCAGCTGCACTGTAAGTGACTGTAAGGCCCTCCAAATACATTGCAGCACACCACTACTTGAACATTTCCATATAGTCACTATTAATATACAGGGTGTAGTTTATCTACAGATTACCCTTGGCTAATATATTCAATAGCAGGAGGCTCCTCCTTAGGACCCTTCTGAAGTCACATTGTTTATTTTTTTACTCTGCTGTTGTATATTATTTATCCATATTGTGTATATTCTGTATATTTGGAATATTGTTGGCATCTCCTCATTAATTATGTAGATCAATGTCAATGCTTCTGTAGACGAGTTACCCGTGTCTCACCACAAGCATTTCAATGCATGAATTTCCTATATATTCATGCAAATGACAAATAAACTTGAGTTGACTCATGGTAAACTTGGGAAACCCTTTGGCAGCTTGAATTTCACATACACATGACATTTTGCAAATAGATTGCACACTGATGATGAAATCCAATAACATTTAAGTCAAATATAGATATCTTGTGCAATTTTAATTCATTAACCAGCTATCACTACTGAATAAGTCTTGGTGTGTTCATAAAATGACTGGGCTGATGTGCTCAGGAGAGCTGGAGATCAAGAGGTCACCACTTCATCTCTGGATGTTATCGCATGGTAAACTTGACAAACCCTTTGGCTGCTTGACATTTGGAACATGCACTTGACAACATTTTGCAATTAAAGTGCACCCTTAGGGCCAAGTGCAATAACTTACAAGTCAAATATAAATATCTTTGGCAATTTTTTAAAGTTTATTCAGCTTTCACCATTTAGTAAGCCCTGGTGTGTTCATAAAATGATTCCTGAACACAGCTCTTAATAACAGCAATATTGTTCAGTGGTCCTGCATTTTGGCTGCAGATCAAGAGATTCTTAGGTCACCATTTGGTGTCTCTTGTGGCAAGGGTGAGACAGCATGTGTCCACTTGACATTTCGCTATGCACAATGCAACTTTTCTGCACTTAAATTCCCACCATGGCAAAAATTTGAATACCTTCCATGGCAGATCTCTTGTTACATTTTTTTTTTTTTCAGCTGAATTGGTCTAGTGTGCTTTCTGTGGCAAATTTATTACTTGGGGGTACCCAAGGATTGCTGTTGTGGTCACCTGAGCTTTCTCAGGTCTTGCTTTCATTGGGGGTGTAGCTCAGTGGTAGAGCATTTGACTGCAGATCAAGAGGTCCCCTGTGCAACTCTGGATGCTAACTAGTGGCACACATGAAGTTATGTTTTGCTATGCATCACACAACATTTTGCATTTATATCACATTCTGAAAAACCCCAGTAACTTCAATGTCAGTTATCTTATTCCATTTTCTTAATTTGATCAAATTCATGACTCAGTAAGGGCTGATATGCTCATTAGAGTATAACTGAACACAGCTCTTAACAGGATATTAGCTCAGTGGGAGAGCATATGGTTCTGGATTAAGATGTTCCAATTCAACTTTTACTTTGACCGGAGATCAAGAGGTTACTACTTCATATCTGGATGCTGTCTCAGCGCAATCTTGACAAACCCTTTGGCTGCTTGACATTGGAACATTCACTTGACAACATTTTGCAATTACAGTGCACCCTAAGGAAAAAGTGCAATAACTTTCAAGTCAAATACCTTCTACAATTTAATTTGATCCAGTTCACGACTCAGTAAGGGCTGATGAGTTATGAGAGCATAACTGAACACAACTCTTAACATCTTATCTCAGGGTTATTTCAGTGGGAGTGCATTTGATTCTGGATTAAGACATTGAACAGACTGTTTTTTGCTTTACACATCCAAAGGGGAACCATTTTCAGGGGCTTCAGCAGGGGGACACATATCCAGCTTGCTCGGTAAGCAGGTAGCATGGCCGGACAGTGGCGATGGACCTTCCCTGCCTCAGCCTCCATGCCAGGCGTGGGGCAAATAAATATTGAAACAACTGGATTTATCAGATTTATTCTAACTGTTGGACATTCATTCTTTCTCTCTAATATTTTACACAATTGGTCTGGCTGGATCAATAATACTTGAATATTTCCTAGGGTGGAATTCAAAGCAACAGTGATGGACAAACTAGCACTTACAACACAGGACGTCCTCTGTGTTTGTTATCAGCACGCACATGTAAGAACGTCCTCCGTGTTCGTTATCAGCACACACATGTAAGAACGTCCTCTGTGTTTATCAGCACACACATGTAAGAATGTCCTCTGTGTTTATCAGCACACACATATAAGAACGTCCTCTGTGTTTATCAGCACACACATGTAAGAACGTCCTCTGTGTTTATCAGCACACACATGTAAGAACGTCCTCTGTGTTTATCAGCACACACATGTAAGAATGTCCTCTGTGTTTATCAGCACACACGTGTAAGAATGTCCTCTGTGTTTATCAGCACACACATATAAGAACGTCCTCTGTGTTTATCAGCACACACATGTAAGAATGTCCTCTGTGTTTATCAGCACACACATATAAGAACGTCCTCTGTGTTTATCAGCACACACATATAAGAACGTCCTCTGTGTTTATCAGCACACACATGTAAGAACGTCCTCTGTGTTTATCAGCACACACATATAAGAACGTCCTCTGTGTTTATCAGCACACACGTGTAAGAACGTCCTCCGTGTTCATTATCAGCACACACATATAAGAACGTCCTCTGTGTTTATCAGCACACACGTGTAAGAACGTCCTCTGTGTTTATCAGCACACACGTGTAAGAACGTCCTCTGTGTTTATCAGCACACACATGTAAGAATGTCCTCTGTGTTTATCAGCACACACGTGTAAGAATGTCCTCTGTGTTTATCAGCACACACATATAAGAACGTCCTCTGTGTTTATCAGCACACACATATAAGAACGTCCTCTGTGTTTATCAGCACACACATGTAAGAACGTCCTCTGTGTTTATCAGCACACACATATAAGAACGTCCTCTGTGTTTATCAGCACACACGTGTAAGAACGTCCTCTGTGTTTATCAGCACACACATATAAGAACGTCCTCTGTGTTTATCAGCACACACGTGTAAGAACGTCCTCCGTGTTCATTATCAGCACACACATATAAGAACGTCCCTTTTCCTCAAGCACACAGCTGGTAATTAATTGATCACAATAGCATTCAGCATGGAAGTCACCAACTGGGTCATGATTCTCACCATTCCCTAGTGGTTTGATAGAAAAGTAGTTCCTAGAAAGTGGGGTTGCAAGGGCCATATGCTCCTGACAAAGGGCCAATTGAAAGTGGAGCTGTTAAGGCCTTGACCTTTGAACTCTGGATAGTGCTCTTGAAACCTGGGCCTTTGTGGGCCTGCGCGTGCCTATGTATATGCGCACTCTGACAACAGCTTTTACACAGTCGGCATGAAGAGACTGTGTAACATGACATGACATTTTCTTTTTGTCTTGCTCACAACCCAGGAGGCCTTCATCAGAGAGATGACAGTGACAACGATTACCGCAAATACTATAACTGATAATAACATACTAATAAGTAACTAATGCATAACAATTGTGTAGTTTTAAAATGGTGGTTTGATAGGTACACAACTTTGAAATGAGTACTTCACTTGTAGTCGGAAGGTTGCTGCTTCAAACCCCACCACTGCCAAGTTGCCACTGTTGGGCCCTTGATCAAGACCCTTAACCGTGAATTGCTCACGTTGTACTCAGTCATAATTGTAATTGCTTTGGATAAATGTGTCAGATAAATGGAAATGGAAATTTTTCTGTAAACAGTAGAGGTTTACAATAGACAATAGCGGTATAGAATAGTCAAAATATGTATACCATTACAAGTGGTCTAAGGACAAGCTGTGCCCACAGTAAGAGGGCAAGAACTCAGCTGACATGAGTTAATGGTGAGAGTGCTGTAAAGCACAGATCATTCTGAGTAATATCACATCAATGTCTGAAATAAGAACACCTAATCTTTCAAATATACTGGAAGTATGCTTGTAGAAATCATGACTACATCTTCAACACTGAGGTAAAGTACCATGGGTAGTGCCCATTTGTGAAGTAATAGAATTTTTTAAGATTGATGAATTTAGTCCTAGTGCCCCTCTAAGTGAATTGCTATGTAGGGGAGACTGATGTAGGGAAGGGAGGTAAGAGAGAGAGAATTTTGAATTTGGCCTGTATGTAGCCTTTATGTAAATTATTGTTGTTGTTGTTGTTTATATTGTTGTTTTAATCTACATAACTGAACACCACAGTCAAATCTGAAAGGTAAAGAATCCCAAATATTGGATAACTAAACACACCCGAGACAGTGCCCAGGTACGTAATACCTGTATGGTAGTTTGACTATCACAGCCATTGTTTTACAAGGAAAGAGATAAGGTCAAGCCTAACCAAACAAGTCTGTGGCGCAAGACGTCAAAAGTGCTATTTTGGGAACTGCGGCTGGTCAAACGCCAGTGCAGGATTTCCCTCTCAGCAGAAGTAGAGCCATATGGCGAGATCAGCGATTGCTGGTCAGGGACTTGATTCATATTTTTAACACTTGTGTAGCAATGTTCTCAGTGGATGATGCAAAAATATTATTAGATATTAAATATTATTTATTTGCCTGTTTATGCCCTGATCATAGATAATCACCTATTTTCTGGTTCCCAGTTTCATTCATCAAACCGTGGGATCGTTCAGTTCAAGGTTGTCAATCATTTGCACATGTGTAAGGCCAAGCTCTCAAAAATCTTCCCAGACATGAACCCTACCTGTGATAAATGCTTTGACAGAAACCCCTGTTACCCCTTTTCACTCATTTTGGTCTTCTTGTAGTATGTCATTTTTGGTTTCTATTTTTAAGTCTTCACAGACATGATTGGTGTGATAATTAAATCTTGTCCTTATCACAAGACCTCAAGTTAATGAAATTCCAGTCCAATCCATCTTCTGTGAAGATGTTTAATTTTGTTGATTTTGAACCCCCTCCCCCTCTTTGGTAGGTGGATCTCTGGATATTCCACATTCCACATTGCCACATTAGCCACATTGAAGATATGAATCAGTTTATGCATATTATTTAGATTTAGATTTAGATTTCCATTTCCATTTATGGCATTTGGCAGATGCTCTAATACAGAGTGACTTACAAAAGTAAGTCGACTAACAAAAGTTAGACTAAGACTAAGTTGCTGCAGTAAGGTAGGGTTCATTTTATACTGCAGAGGGAATATTATATATGTGTATGTGTGCCATTATAAAGAGAATTCTGATTCTTAAACAATGTTATATTTCCAAGGGACATTATTATTATTAACAATAATTTGTCCTTTTTATGATGTTGACAATTTTCCTATAACACCATCTATATCTCATTATAGAATTATAAAAAAAAAAGGTTCTGACAAAATTGTTAAAATTTTAAGGAATATTAATACTTACAACAATTATAAAAAGCATTCACGTTCCTGTTTTTTTATTCAGATTTTCTTGTGTTACAACATTCATGATAGAACTTGAATGCTAACTGAGATGTTTTATTAACAATTCTCATATACCTCTTTAGTCCAAGTGTTGTCACTGTCCTTTTACATGTGTAAATAAATATATAGTGACATTCCCAAGCATACTTCAGCGAGAGAAGAGTCTACAAAGATAATTAAACACAGTGACAGTTCTGCTCACGTGTCTTTAGGGGGAAACAAGTAAGGAAAGGGTGAAATAAAGTGCCAATCATTTGAATTAATGTACATCTGCTCTTTTCTCTTTTTAACAAGTGCATTACCTCAGAGATTGACCTACCGGGGGGGGGGGGGGGGTTTCCAAGTCAACACAATTAAACATCTTCATAGATGGATTGGACTGAAATGTAGTTAAATTAAGGTCTTGTGATGATGTGCCAAAAAGTCCAATTAGAGGACAAGGTGTAATTTTCACAGTGCAACAAACTTTGGCCTGGCCGGGATTTAAATATTTTTTTTTTTCTTTTCATCTTTGTACGTGGGGGGAAACCAGTAAACACTAAGCTTTAACATATAAAACTAATTTAAAATCAATGACTTGTTAATTGACATAAATTATTAGTTGTGTTAATATTCAATGACCTAGTCTATGAGTAAATGTAAAGCATTACCTGCTCTTGTGAGAATTTTGGCTTCACACTGAGACCTAACTAGCCACAGGGACCACCTTATTCTTTGTCTGGAAGTCAGGTCATATCAGCCCCATGGTACCATATTCACCTCCTGTACAAATTATATTAGAAAAATGCCTGAGAAAGAAGCAAAATAATTACAAGATATCTTGTTTCATTTTCTTTAACCGATCCAGCTCATGACTGAATAATGGCTGATGAGCTCATTCCTGAACACAGCTATTAACTTGGAAGTTACTGGAGTTGTTCCTAAAGTGATCATTATAAATGCAGAAAAGTTGCATTGTTCATAACCATACCTCATGTAGACGAAGTTTATTTATATTTGCCACAAGGGGGCACCCAGAGTTGAACTGGGGACCTCTTGATCTGCAGTCACTGAGCTATACCCCCAAAGACAGAAACGTTCATGCATTGAAATGCTTGTGGTGAGACACGGGTAACTCATCTACAGCAGCATTGACACTGATCCACATAACTAATGAGGAAATGACAACAATATTCCAAATATACAGAATATACACAATATGCATAAATAATATACAACAGCAAAGTAAGAAAATAAACAATGTGACTTCAGAAAGGTCCTAAGGAGGAGCCTCCTGCTATTGAATATATTAGCCAAGGGTACTCTGTAGATAAACTACACCCTGTATATTAATAGTGACTGTGTGGAAATGTTCAAGTAGTGGTGTGCTGCAATGTATTTGGAGGGTCTTACAGTCACTTACAGTGCAGCTGCTGTACCAGACAGTGATTCAGCTTGTGAGGATGATTGTGCATCTGTAGAAGCTGTTGAGGATGTCAGGGGGCAGGCCAAATGTCCTGAACCTTCGTAAGAATATATATAATTTTGTATACTTAATTTTGATTTTATTGCTTTATTTTTTCTGGTGGCTATTTTTATGTTAATTTTTTAGAAGACTTAAAAATCTACGTTATCTCTTTAAAAAGTGTAAGGTGACTATTATAAATATTATTATGTGTGGCAGTGAAATCAAAATACAAACACTAGGATTTAGCGTGACTTGATACTAATCTATCTGTGCTGATATTAGCGTATGTTCTGTTAGAAACTACAAAGCACTTCAGTAAGTCACTCTGCACAGGGGCATTTACCAAATGCTGTAAATGATATGTAATGTAAAACTTTAACCCTTACTGTGGTACACTAATTCCTCTGGTGAAATCCAAGAGAGTGAGATTCAGAGTGTGTGGCCAGGAGGACACACTCTATGCATGGAACGAAGATGAGTTGGAAGCCTGGAAACCTTTCTACCTGCCACAGAGAATGGAGATGGAGGTAATTGGTGCAATTGATGACTTCCCATGTGAGGCGTTTGGCCTGCAGCTGGTCCTCTTGCTGTGCGAAGATGGCAACATATATGCCTACGAAGACGAAGTTCTGCACCCTGTGGCCAGAAGCTTAAAGGAACTGTTTAGTAGTGGCATGACCTTTCCTGGAATAGAAACCTTCCAACTCAGGGAATGTTTTGAATATGTGAGCCTTTTTTCTATTAGTTGCTGAAGAGCTGTTAGTTAATGTTCTAGACCAGTTTGATAGTTTCCTTGTTCATTTACATTTGATTCAACTTGTCAGTTTGATACTAAGCTTAGTAGGAGTGTTGGGCAGGTAAAATTGTCCTAGACTCTCTTTGGTATTTTCCCACTGATTAGTAATAAATATCCAAACTAAGCTTAGTATTAAACCAGTGAGTTGAATCATAGGGTGACTGGACAGGGAAATGATCAAACCCTTGACTAACCTGTTTTCCTTCTTAGACAGAAGAAGAATACAATAAAAATAATGGAATCCAGTGAAGTTAAAGAAGTGAAAGAAGAGCACAGAAAGTTCCGTGAATCCTTGGATCTTGAGCTGCTTCAGGCTCTAAGGGACTTCAAAGAACAAATGAAGGTACTTTTAGTTACATAGGACTATCATAGAATGAGTTAAGAGGCCCAGTGTTTGTCCAGGGTTTTAACCCTCCACACCTCACCCCATTGCTCAGAAAGTTTGTTTTTGAACCTTTTTCTGATTTATGTATTTTGTTTGTTTGTTTTATGTAGGTGGAATTGAGCACTGCATCTGATGTCCAAACAGAGGAAGAGAGAATACGACCCATGGAAGCTTTAATGTGCTGTGATGTTGTCCATCAAAACCCTATGCCTGTTGTTCCTTGGAAAGAGCAAACTAAACCAACCCATCATCAGGAGCAGGAGCATGCATCATTTTTGGGGACCTCTTGATCTCCTTGCAAATTAAATCTTCTTGGAAGGAAGACTTCTTGGCGTTTGGCCTAGGTAGTGATATTTGGCTATGAGATATGTCTTTACACCTATAACAGGTGGGATTGGTTACCTTAACCCACCTGAGCCCTTTGGTCCAAATATTTATAGAGTGCAGATGTTCTTATAAAATAGATTATTAGGCATGTCCAGGTAAATGTAAATGTTAAAAAATATAATTGCAGGACTGTTAAAGGCATAAATGCACAGTAGTAAGGGCCATGCATCATTTGTAAACAGGGCAGGTATGCCAGTACATGCACTACAGTAAACTCAAGTTATGTAAAAGGAAAGTGCCACTCATTATGTTTGTCTGCACAGAAATTGTTTAGGCGGATTAGTATTGTTTTTTCTTTTATTTAGCACTGTCTGTTGTCCACCTGTTTTATGTATCATATTGTTGACTTCCTTATATAATGTAAACCTCAGTAATCCTACATCTCAGACATTCAGAGGTTTCGTAACCTAAGAAAAGATAAGTGAAAATATTTTGGCTAGTGCTAAAAGAAATGACAATTACACAGGTTTAGTAACCCTATTCTGTTTAATGAAATGTTTTTTATGCTAATTTTTGGTGATGCTTTTTTTATTTTATTGCTTTTTAAATTTCCAGGCCTTGATGCACCACCGCCAGCTCTTGTTTTTGGAGGCAGACTTGCTAGTGAAGACTTCATATTGCTGCGATGTTACTGTTGGAAACACTAAGCCCATCATTCCTTCTTATAACATAATTATGCTTAAAGTCTTGATGTATGTATGAATGTATCCCAGTGTATATTTTTGATGACAAATAAATCCTATATGTGTCGCTCATTTGTAATCACTTATAAGAAATATCTGATGAACCTTTAGTTATACTGGTGACTGAAGGAGAATTAAAATATACTAATTATTTATTATTTATTATTAATTATTCCATGGTTTAAAAGTACAGATGAAAGTGGGCACATTATTTGGCAAGCAAAATGTCACCGATGCCCTTTTTATTTATGTAATAATATTTAAATTAATAATACATTCATTAATAACACACAAAGTTTAATTTGACACATTTTACTTCTACAGCATAAAAAGAGTGTCAGCCAAAGTGCTGCACAATATCAGTACAAAATAAACCATTAAAAACTGCTCCACATTAAAACATCAGTTGTTTTGCACTATGAATCTGAAATTCCTGAATGTCTTAAATTCCTGAATGTCTTAGGTGTGAAAAGGCGAGGCTTTGACATGGCTTTTAACATTCAGCAAGACATCTTTTTCAACAATGTCTTAAATGTCTATTTTCTCAAAGATGCATATTTTATGAAGATTTTATACACTAATACTCTAATGTAATCTAATTAATCTTGCTTCCTCCTTTAGGAACCTTCCAGTAAATTCCATGACATATAAAGAAAATAAAAAAGCCACCTTAATATCATGTGGCAGGTTGCTGATCAACAAGATTATGATGACCATCCTAAACAATTGTGAGAAAAAAGATGAACTTGGTCCATTCATGGATGAGATGGGAAAGAGTTTCATTATTCATGTGTTCAAATACTGTTCACAAGAACTAAGAACTGTATTATTTTAAATATATTCCTGAGTTTGAGTTTGAGTTTGAGGTTATACACTTATTTTAAAATATTCCTAAATAGTAGCTTATTTTAATTTATTTATTTATTGTATATTTTGCTAGTAGGACTTTAGCCTGAAAGTATTCTTGATAATAAACCACTTATGGTAGCATAAGGATATGTTTTGATAGAGATTTCAAAGCACTCTTGTGCTGTAAATGGATTAAGTGTCTCATTTTGTAGTCTGCATTTTATCATTTATTGGTATGAACCAAAATTATTGTTGTGGCACAAGCACAATGGTTGGGGGCCAATCTTCTCTGTGGCCAGTCCTGGGCCCCGGGGACCCTCCGGAGCCACTTCGCCCCCCGTGGCCCTTCCGGAGGCCTCCGATCTCATCCGCGCCATCCACGGCCTTCCCGGATCCACAGTTCACTCAGATCCCAGAATCTGCCCAAATTACTGTCCAGGTGACCTCTGTGATCTCTCCGGCAAGGAGGCGGGACTATGGTGATAGAGGGTTGGCTGTTGTTTCGCATGTGCAGTTGAGCATGCATGTCAAGTAGCTTGTGTTTCATGTTGTTAGACTGGCTTTTTAAAATCTTTTATCTGTGTGTAATTATATTCTTTTTTATTCATGATTAAGATTGCATGCGAAAATTCAACAGATATTCAACAGAATGTCAATTTCATTGTCTTCCTCATTTCTATTGTTTTTCTGCATTTTAAAAAAAATATTTCCCACTAATATATATAATATATATATATATATATATTATATATATATATATATGTATATGTATATATATATATATATATATATATATATATATATATATATATGTATATGTATATGTATGTATATATATATATATATATATATATATATATATATAGTTAATTGTTAAAAGTGGATGTTCATTTAAGCATAAGATTAATAAAGTTAACTTAATTGAATGTTAATTAAATTAAGTTAATTGAATTTATACACAGAAAACCGAAATGTTTGAATTGTTGTTTATTGTTCATGAAAAAAATTATATCAATCAAAATAACAAGTGCATCATTTGTGAGATTGTCTCATTACCAATAAGTTATTTATTCACTTTATTAAAGTGGTTTAAATGGGTGCCCATTCACTTTGTGCACATAAGGCAGAATAAATCAGTGCTCATTCACTTTCTGCAACAGAATGCAGAATAAATCAGTGTGCATTCACTTTGTGAAATAAAAAGCAGAATAAATCAGTGCTCCTTCACTTTATGAAGTAGAAAGCAGAATAACTTTGTGCAAAGTAAAATACAATATAAATCAGTGCTCGTTCACGTTGTGAAGTATAACAGAGTATTAACATTATTAAGCAGTGCTGCTTCACTTTGTGAAGTATAACAGTATTAAACAGTGCTCCTTCACTTTGTGAAGTATAACAGTATTAAACAGTGCTAATTCACTTTGTGAAGTATAACACAGTATTAAACAGAGCTCCTTCACTTTGTGAAGTATAACAGTTTTAACCTGTGATCCTTCACTTTGTGAATTATAACACAGTATTAAACAGAGCTCCTTCACTTTGTGAAGTATAACAGTATTAAACAGTGCTCCTTCACTTTGTAAAGTATAACAGTATTAAACAGTGTTCCTTCACTTTTTGATGTATAACACAATATTAAATATTAAACAGTGCTCCTTCACTTTGTGAAGTATAACAGTATTAAACAGTGCTCCTTCACTTTGTGAAGTATAAAAGTATTAAACAGTGCTGCTTCACTTTTTGAAGTATAACAGTATTAAACAGTGTTCCTTCACTTTGTGAAGTATAACACAATATTAAATAGTGCACCTTCACTTTGTGAAGTATAACAGTATTAAACAGTGCTGCTTCACTTTGTGAAGTTTAACAGTATTAAACAGTGCTGCTTCACTTTGTGACGTATAACATTATTAAACAGTGCTCCTTCACTTTGTGAAATATCACAGTATTAAACATTGATCCTTCACTTTGTGAAGTATTGAACAGTGCTGCTTCACTTCTTGAGCACGGAGACACTGCGGTCTGTGCCTGACGCACAGGTGTGACCTCGCTGTACAGGCACCTGTGCGTCAGGCACAGACAGCAGTCTCTCCCTGCTCAAGAAGTTTCTGGCCCCGGGCACCATCACCTGCCAACTGCCCCCAATGGTGCCGGTGCCCACTCCAAAATGGCTGCTGACAGTGTACGCACAGGACATGCTGTCATGGCTTGAGGAGATGAAGGCCAGGGTCACCTCCATCTACGGAGCCATTTTGAAGATGGACTCCACAAAGAAGGTTAGCTTGGGCACAACCTGAACGCACGCGCACCGCTGAACCTCTACTATGTGCTTGATCGTCACGTGTGTGACGTGCATCGTGTGCCCTTTGTTCCTTCTGGTGACCAAGAAACTTGCCGGCACCGCTGCCAGCACGGCGGCATGGGCTACAAACGTGGGGAACAAGTTTGGGCAGGTCCTCATCAGCGTCCTCGTGGTTGGCGGCCAGGGCCTGCTGCCCATGTGCGTCAAGCTGATGGAGTGGTACTGGTGAGCCGGCGAGGCCCCTCCCCAGCTCCTCTAAGTGTACCGTGACTGCTGTTCCAGTGTGGGCAAGGGCAAGGCAGCTGCCATGTTCCACAAGTGGGACCAGCTGGTTGTCAGGCTGGACGTGTGGCACTTCATGCGACGGTTCGTGGCGGGTGTCACCACGGACGGTAACCAGCTGTACGGCCTCTTCATGGGCCGCCTCTCCTTCTGCATCTTCGAGTGGGATGCGGAGGATGTGGCCCGTCTGCAAGAGGCCAGGCAGTCGGAGCTCGGGGAGGCACCGCGGTCCAGAGGCCGCCTGACTGACCCAAGGAGCTGGCTTGGCACTGTCGGCGCCACACGCGCGGGGCCCAGGAGACTGAACTGCTGGTCCAGGAGCTGCTGGAAGACTACATGGATGTGACAGACACCATGGGCGTCAGACTTCTGGACCGCGAGAAGATGGAGGACATCTGGCAGACCCAGAGGCGCCACCTCCACTGCATTCAGGACCCTCCTGGTGTTCAGCTGTACAGGAGGGTGGGGCAGGTGACCAGGGGAGGGGTCGTACTGCTCGTGTATCGCTGCTCACGCGGTTCCACATCCCTGGAGTCATTCCACCTGCACCTGAACCGCTTCGTACCTCGTAAGTGCCTCTCTCGCACTCGCTCTCTGTATGCATGTCAGCACTGTTTACTAAAAGCCTCCTTTCCTCAACTGCTACAGGTACAAGTGCGAGTGCCCTGCACTTCCAGGCGTACCTTCTTGAAGAGTTGGTGAGGTGGAACGAGGACCTTGCGGCAGCGGCAGTGGAGGGAAGCGATCCTACTCGGGTCTGCTACAGCGGCCAGCTGCAGCACTATGCCAACCAGCTGAGCCAGCAACTCCTTGGGCTCCAGCTGGCTGAGGATTATACTAGGTCTGGAGAGTATACAGGTAATCCCGCCCCCCCTCTCATATTCTCACACACACATATACACACACACACACACACACACACACACACACTTAACCCTTTTTTCCCTTTGTGATGTATTATACATTTGTATAGGTGAGCTCATCGGGGTGGAGTATCTGTACTCTCAGACCGGCGTAGTGCTGCAGGAGGACCGCGGCAGGGATGCAGACGCTCCAGATGGGATCAGCGATGAGGACCTTCCAGAGCTGGAGGACGAGGGCTTCGAGGACGTGGACGTGGGATTTGATGAGTTTGCGGACCCCACGTGCTCCGAGCACAGTCTCGAACCACTGCCGCCTCTCCATCGCGCAGCATTGGGACCTCGTTCTCCGGCTGCCTCGTCGCGGACCTGATCGGACCCGGCTGAGTCCTCAGCATCCAGGATGACCAAGGAGACCATCCCTGATGGCCGGGTTGCTACCCAGACTCAGGCTTTGTGTGGGGATGAGGAGGATGTAAGTACACTGTAGTTCTTTCAGTTCAATTTGTATTTACATGTACAGCGCAACACAAGTCCTAAGCAATCCAAAAAAAGGTGTTCAACCATATGAGAGCAGTAAATGTTTGTGTGCATCAGTCCAAAAGTGTGTTTCTTTCTTTTATTTCTAGGAGAGCCTGGGACCTGATGGTGTTCCAGGCTACCATCATGTAGTAAACCTGGCCGACAGTCCGGTGGACCTGCGTCACCAGGCCTTTGTGACACAGCAGAGGGTAGACAGCATCGTCGCTCTCTGGGACAAACTGCCGGAGAATGACAAGGGCGGCGTTGCCTACCCACCACGTCACAGAGACAGACTTATTAAGGGACGGTTTAAAAGCAGCCACTCTAAGACCTCTGTTGTAGCTGGAACAGAGAGTCTGAAGTGGTAAGCGCACTCTCCATAAACCAATGAGTTTCCTTGAGTTTGACTTGTAGCTGTGTGACTAATTGATCCTGTCTGTCTGTGTGTGCTTTTGTATCTTCACAGGGGCCTGCTCAGTGCACCAGCGTCAGCCGTCTCGTCGAGGCCGTGTGCCTGGTGCTTTGTCGGCTTCACCTGGCTGGTCAGACCGTCGCCGGCGTCAGGGTGAACAGGTGGGCTGCCATCATGAGGGACTACGGTGTCATCAGGGACGTAGTCCTCGGCAGCCCCGGCCTCATGACCCGGACCCGTATTCAACTTTTTGAGTTAAATCAGAGGACACTGACCCAGTGGTGAGTTTAGGGGGTTTTATATTGACCTTATTGGCACTGTGGACTATACAGGCTGAGTTCTAATAGGCTGTGCTGCTGTTTTTGTTACAGGTACAATGCCAGGAAAAAAAAGCAGGAACAGAATGTTCTGTGCCTGAGCGTTGGCCAGTCCAGCACTCCCATGGTGGCCCCGGAACCCCTCCCTCCAGCGCTGAGTAAGCTCCCGGAGCGTCCGACTCATGGGCACCCTGCCTTTGAATTTAACATACAACAGGATGCGTCTGGGAAGGCTTGTCGGCGCGTCCAAGGCCAACCTCCTCTTCCTCCCGGTGAGACCCCGACAAGCTCCGGTCCGGAAGGCGACATGGCTTCTGTCACCATCGCCAGTCCTACTGCCCCTGCCGCACCGGCCAGGCCCAAAGTGCCCCGGACTATGCTGTGGCGTTGGAAGAAAAAGGCAGAGACCGAGGCTGCCGCCGCTGCTGCAGATGGACAGGCCGTCCCCACGAAGCGACACAAGCATGAACACTACGCCTGCAAGCAGTGTGGCCAACCTAAAACTAAAGAGCTTGGCCACAGCAGGTGCACTTCTGTGAGGCGGCAGCGGGAAAGACCGTGGAGCAGAGGATGGAAGAGAAGAGATGCTGGACAAGGTCAGTGATCTGCTGACCACCCAACTCACCCCATTGTTCATACTTGTACATAGTTTTATATTTTTTCCTGCTTTAATTGTGTTGTTCATAATTATTTGTACTTTCAAAAGTGAAGGAGCACTGTTTAATACTCTGTTATACCTCACAAAGTGAAGCAGCACTGTTTAATACTGTTATACTTCACAAAGTGAAGGAGCACAGTTTAATACTGTTATACTTCCCAAAGTGAAGGAGCACTGTTTAATACTTTGTTATACTTCACAAAGTGAAGGAACACTGTTTAATACTCTGTTATAATTCACAAAGTGAAGGAGCACCGATTTATACTGTATTTTAAGTCTCACAAAGTTATTCTGCTTTGTACTTCAAAAAATGAACGAGCACTGATTTCTTGTGCTTTGTAGTTCACAAAGTGATTTCTTCTGCTTTGCACTTTACAAAGTGAACGAGCACTGATTTCTTCTGCTTTGTACTTCACAATGAACGAGCACTGATTTATTCTGCATTCTGTTGCACAAAGTGAATGGGCACCGATTTAAACCACTTTAAGAAAGTGAATAAATAACTTTTTGGTAATGAGACACAATCTCACAAATGATGCACTTATTTTGATTGATATTATTTATTTCATGAACAATAAACAACTATTCAAACAGTTCGATTTCCTGGGTCTAAATGATTCGGTTAAATTAACTTTCTTCAATTAACATTCAATTAAGACAACTTTATTAATCTTATTCTTAAATGAACATGCAATTTTAACAATATATATATTAGTGGGAGATATTTTTAAAAATGCGGAAAACCATTAGAAATGTGGAAGACAATGAAACTGACATTCTGTGAAATGTTGGATTTTCGCATGCAATCTTAATCATGTGAATATAAAAGTGAATATAATTACACACAGATAGAAGATATTCAAAAGCCAGTCTAACAGCATGAAACACAAGCTACTTGACATGCATGCTCAACTGCACATGGCTACTTAACATGCGAAACAACAGCCGACCCTCTATTGCCATAGTTCCGCCTCCTTGCCAGAGAGGTCACAGAGGTCAACTGGCCAGGAATTTGGAGAGATTCTGGGTTCTGGGTGAACTGTGGGCCTGGGAAGGCCGTGGATGGCACGGATAAGGTTGCTCGCCTCCGGAAGGGCCAAGGGGGGGCTGAAGCTGCTCCGGAGGGGCCCCGGGGCCCCAGACTTGCCACAGAGAAGAATGACCCCCAACCATGCGCCTGTGTGTGTGTGTATCTGTGTCTGTGTGTGTGTGTGGAGAAGCATGTTCTGGTTCTCCTGCAGCAGAATGCAGCACTAATTGCCAGGAAAGACCTGCATGTCGCCAAGTCCAGGTCTCTACACCTCTGCACTGTTTCACTCACACATCAGCATGTGGTATGAGCAGGACTAAGACCTTTAAGGGAGACTCCTTTAAACCTTTAAGGGACTAACCCAGTACTTGTTTTCTTCATATGGCTGGGTTTGTCACCTTTCATCACAAGAATCTGTAGCACTCAATCTGGTAAAACTATGCACTCTCTGTGTATATACTATATACTCTGTACGTGTCAAGATGAAATCAGCTCATAATCAAACTCATAAACATATATATCAACTTATGCTAATTTATCTACAGATGTGAAGAAATTAAACAGTATCTGTATGTCTGTATGTGTGCCCGTGTGTGTGCGTGTGCATGTGTGTGTGTGCGTTTTCATCAGGCCCAGAAGAATGTGCTGTTAGAGAAGCGTGTTCAGGTCCTCTAGTAACAGAATAGCACCAGATTGCGAGGATAGGCCTGCATCTCGCCAAGTCCAGGTCTCTACACCTATGCACTGTTTCACTCACACATCAGCATGTGGGATGAGCAGGACTAAGACCTTTAAGGGATTTAACCTTTAAGAGATAATCTGTTCAGAACATCCTAAAAAAATTTAGGAAAGTTCTTAAGGGCTATGGTAGTGTTATTCAAATGAGTTCATGAAAATTTGTAAGGGTTACATTAGGGTTGATCGAATGAGATCATTCCATATGACCTCTATAAGGCTTCATATAACAAGCACTGCTAGCCTCAGAGATGTACTATATCTGTAGCCTTTAACAGCAGGCTACGCTTCACACTCTTCTGCCCTCAGGCGGTTGGCGTAGGAGATGCCTAAACTGCAGGAGTACCTGGAGAAAGAGGACATAGAAAAGAAGCTTCTGAGCCAAACCAATGAGGAGCTGCTCTGTAAGTAAAATATAAATATCTGTAAATATCTGTATAATAAGTAAATAAAAGGAAGATGTGGTTGTATAGTGTAGTCGTTTGATTATAAATAATCTCATTATAATCTTATCTACAAATTCTTATACATTTACATTCACTCATATACTCAAATTCCATATCATAAATAGAAAACGTCCACCTCATCTATTTTTTAGTTTTTTCCTGATCAATAATACAAAAAAAAAAAATCAATAATACAAGAAAAAAAATAAACAGCACCCTCTAGCGATGAACCTCAATTATTTCAAGATAACTGTAAAACCTCTTGGGCCTGGAAGTCTGGTAGTAGTATTATTTAAAGTGTCAAATGTGATGAAGTGTGCCCAGGCTCAGAGCTATTTTGCTGGGCATGACTGTGTGACCTCTTGGGCCTGGAAGTCTGGATGTAGTATTATTTAATGGATCAAATGTGATGAAGCATGCCCAGGACCAGAGCTTCTTTGCTGGGCATGATTGGGTGACCTCTTGGGCCTGGAAGTCTGTTTCTAGTTTTATTTAAAAGGTCAAACTGCATGAAGTGTGCACAGGTCCAGAGCTACTTTGCTGGGCATGTCACACACGCGGGGAGTTCCATGCACAATGCCTTTACAGATCAGTCTTTGGAAGGGCACTGAAGAGGACAGATCGAAAAATGAGGCCTTTCTGGAGCTGGTGTGCTGGAGGCATAGAGAATGAATATGTAGATACAAAGGAGGTGGCATCCAGGAGAGAACTAATAAAGCAAACCAATAGCAGAAAGCAGAAGTGGCATCTAAAATACAAAGATAGATTGGAAAAAACCTCCTACAGTTGGTATGGATGTTTGATTATTTTTTTCTGCTTTTTGGCCTTGCCTTTCTAAATGGATGAATTTAAACCACATGTATAAAAAAAACCACAGTAAACTAAATCATCTTTACAATAAGGGACAAAAACTAACTTATTGAAAATGCTTTTATCCTCTGATCAGCAATGACTAAAACTCTCATTTAAAATTTGCAACAGCACTTGAAATATTAGTGCATTATTAATTGTTTACAAGCTTTTAGACTCTTGTCAGGCTGTATGTAATACATACAATACGTGTTTTATATATATCCAGCAGTAATGATACTTGCTCTGGCAGATTTGAAGATGGCCCATGAACGGACTGAAAGGACTGCGGCAGAATGTCTGATTGAAATGAATGATGGATATGACCTGTACAGATCAGCCATGACAAAGCAGAGTCACTCTATGGCACCTGCTTCACCAGCCCTGAAAAACATCAACAAAGACACCAAACCAGGTTTGGGCGCAAAGCAGTCAGCCATCTTCCCTCTAGGTCCAGCAGGACAGCAGGATCAAATCTGCCAGCTTCTGCTCCAGGACATCAAGCTGGCAGAGAGGAGAAACTTCATGTCTGGTTTCACAGCACTTCACTGGGCTGCTAAACAAGGAAACAGCGAAATGATGAGCAAGATCCTTCTATCACGGCAAGGTGGGCCAGGGGTTGACGTAAACACCAAGAGCTACGAGGGCTACACCCCACTACGCATCGCTGCTATTCACTGCCACGAATCAGTCCTGAGTGTTCTGGTGTGTGATTATGGTGCCAACTGCAACATACGTGACAACAGTGGCAAAAAGCCCTATCACTACCTACACAAGGACGCCTCACCCAAGGTGAGAAAGATGCTCAGAGACCCTCACACTGGCGATTACAAGCCCTCAGGCCAGAATGTTCTCCCACAATGAATTTCCCAAAATAAATAGCATATCGTCAAATACACATTTTCTCTGACTTGTCTTTCACTCCTGATTTTGATGGTGTGATCAAAACCTTAAGCTTTGAAATAAATCATTTGCACATAGAAAATTAAATTATTGAATTATTGAAAATTAAAAAATTGAGTAGTCATATTTAAACATTGTCTGTTTCCCTTGAATATTCTCTAATGTTTTGTCTTTGAGTAATGAAAGGTATTTGAGGTCCTTCAGCTGTGCAAGCAAAGTACTTCTGAATTAGTAGTAGGAGAAGCCACTTTATATATGAAAAATTAGGTGTGTGCTTTATATTGTTTGTAAGAACTTTTTCTTTTCATTTAGAAATATGCAGACAAAGTGCTCAGGTGAAATTAGTGTGATAAAAATGTTCCCACCTATTAGTTCAAGTTCAAAGTTCAAAAGGCTTTTATTGTCATTTCAGCTATATGCAAGTACAGAGCAAAAATGAAACAATGTTCCTCCCGGACCGTGGATCCAACATAAAACAAAACAAGTGCAACAGACAGCACTCTACACGAGTGCAAACAATACAATACAGTGCATTAATGTCATACAATAAATAAATACAGCACAGGACCGATACACAAAGAACAGACAGTGCATTTATTTTTACCAGTACGCAGTACTGGGAATACGTAAAATGGGTTGTGCATAGGAGTCAGTGACACGCTACACTGAACATAGCAGTCACTGGTAGCAGCCAGAACAGTTCAGAGTACAGTGCTGATATAGTACAGTACTCTAGCAGCAAGTAGGAATGATGTGCAAGAGTGCAAAAGCAGTGCATATATGTGCGTGAAGTTTGACTTCAGCAACTATTCCGATACAAAAACAGTGTGAGTGTGTGTGTGTGTGTGAGTGTGTGTGTGTGTGTGTGTGTGTGTGTGTGTGTGTGTATGAATGCGCGTGTGCATGACTGTGTATAAGAGAGAGAGATAGTATATACTAATGGTCAAAAAGATTTATTGCTTGAATTGATTGATTGATTTGACAGCTGTCAATCACCCCCTCACACACACACACACACCACCCCGACCGCTCCCCCCATATATTTTATATATAAATATATATATTATTATTATTATTATATATGATATGATGTCACATAATATTATATGAAAATAAAATCAAACACAATGAGGGATCTTCAAAATAGTTTTATTTAAAAAATCTTTAATTGTGAAATAATCAAGTGATTAAAGTAAATAAAAGTTATCAGTCTTAAACGAATACGTACCACGCAGTCTTTAAAAAACTAAAACTCGCTGTTTAAAAACAATTTTGTCGCAGGCATGCTGATCCAGAATACACACTGATCCACAACCTATCACAACCAAGGGGACTGTTAGAAACTGGTTTAAAGTGACCAGTCCTTCAGGTTTGATCTCCTCCAAGTTACCCTCTACCTGCCAGAACCCAATTCCCAAAATGAAGCAGTGGCCAGACTCTTTGGAAATGCACCAGTGGCCTGGGGCTCGAAAGGGGCAGGTTTAAAGGGTTTAGTATGAGGAGGGGTGCTTAAGTCTGGGCCCAAAAGGTTCATCTGGTGCGCCAGGTTTGTGGAGGTGTGCATACCTGGAGGGTAAAAGGGGAGATGGGGTGTGGCATGGCCAGGTGAGGGTTGCAGTTTGGTGGGCATCAGTGCCCTGGAGGTGTGGTTGTTCCAGGAGGGGCAAGGTGGCGTAGTGTGGCTGGGCGACGGGGCGCTTCGCTGGTCATGTGCTTGTGAGTTAGAGGCCTGGAGGTCTAGTGCTTTGAATGACAAAAAGGGTCTGATTTGTGCCCAGGTTTAAAGATATTTTGCTGGGCAGGACTGTGTGACCTCTTGGGCCTGGAAGTCTGGTGGTTTGAATCATTTAAAGAGCCAAAGGGCCTGAAGTGTGCCCAGGTTTAAAGCAACTTTGCTGGGCATGTGGTTGTGATTTAGAGGCCTGGAAGTCTGGTGCTTTGAATGATGTAAAGGGTCAAATGTGATGAAGTGTGCCCAGGCATAGAGCTTCTTTGCTGGGCAGGACTATGTGACCTCTTGGGCCTACAAGTCTGGTTGTAGTATTATTTAAAGGGTCAAACTGCATGAAGTGTGCCCAGGTTTAAAGCTACTTTGCTGGGCATGCTTTTGTGTCCTCTTGGGCCTGGAAGTCTGGTTTTTCAATTTATTAAGGGGTCAAATGGCCTGAAGTGTGCGCAGGCATAGAGCTTCTTTGCTGGGCATGACTGTGTGACCTCTTGGGCCTGGAAGTCTGGTGCTATTTATTTATTAACGATTACAAAACCAGAGACAACTAGAAAACACCTTTCGCTCCATTCATTGCCTGCACGGTTACATTTCAAACAATGATTTGTCATCGATACTTACTTAATGCTTGTGTTGTTTTCATTCATCTAACTGGTATAGAGTTATTGGATTTTTTGGGGGGGCACTGCGTGTATATAAGCAGATATATGTATATGTGTATGATGTGTATGTATATATGTATACTATGTATATGTATAAGATTCCTTTTATGTATATAAAAACAGCTTTTGACACAGTGAACCACAACATTCTTCTCTCTGTTCTTTCCAGGCTTGGTGTGACTGGCTCTGCTTGGAGATAGGACCGTCCATCCAGATAGGACTGAAACCATCAGGTGACTTGGAGAGGATCCACATCCAAACTGTGTAGACTCTCCACTGGTGTTCCACAAGACTCAGTATTGGGCCCCCTTCTCTTTGTATACTCGTTCTCTTGGTGATATAATATCTTTTCATGGTTTCTCCTACCACTGCTATGCTGATGACACAATTATTTCTTTCTTTTCCACCCTCTGACACGCAGGTCTCCAGATGTCTCTCAGCATGCTTGACTGACATTGCGTCATGGATGACAGCCCACCACTTGAAGCTCAACCCCAGTAAAACTGAGCTTCTGTTCATCCCAGGTACTCCCAACCCTTACTATGAACTCACTGTTTCCTTTGAGAACTCCCTGGTATCACCATCCGAAGCATGGGCGTAACTTTGGACAACCAGTTGTCGTTCTCAACTCATGTTTCTAACCCAGTCTTGCAGATTCCTCCTTTGTAACATACGAAGGATTCGACCCTTTCTTTCGCAGGAAGCTACCTAGGTGCTTGTGCAGTCTCTTGTGACCTCAAAGTTAGACTACTGCAACTCGCTACTTGCTGGTCTTCCTCCAAGAGCCATCAAACCTCTACAAGTTGTCCAGAATGCAGCAGCATGACTTGTCTTCAATCTTCTGAAGTTCCTACATTACGCCACTGCTGCGCTTCCTTCACTGGCTCCCTGTAGCTGCATGCATCAGATTTAAAACCTTGATGCTTGCCTACAAATCCAAAAATGGACCAGCCCCTTCATGAGGTCAATGGTCAAAGCCTGATCTATACCTCAAGTACTTCAAACCTCAAGTACGGCTCAGCTTGAAATACCTTGCTTCAGGTCTCATGGACAACAAGCATCGAGACTATTTTCGGTCCTGGTTCCAAGATGATGGAATGAACTCCCACTTGCTGTCCAGACAGCAGAGTCCCTTGCAGTCTTCAAACACAGACTGAAGTGCCATTTATTTGTAGAATATTTAAAGGATAACTGACACTGTTCCCATATTGACTGACTAATTTAGTAATTATTGTAGGGTACTGTTTGTAGTTTAACAAGCTCTAGCAGTTATTGTTTATAGCACTTATCATTGTTTAAGATAGACCTTATGTATTTTGTACTAAAGTAACTAACCCCCAACTCACCACATCCTTATCCACTAAAGTAACTAACCCCCAACTCACCACATCTCTACCTGCTAAAGTAACTAACCCCCAACTCACCATGTCTCCATCCACTACAGTAACTAACCCCATCTCACCATGTCTCTACCCACTGAAGTAAATACCCTCCAACTCACCACGTCTCTACCCGCTAAAGTAAATAACCCCCAACTCATCACATCTCTACTTGTGAAAGTAACTACAGTACATTTCATTGCACATTATTTTTAAAACCATGGCAAAAACAATAGTTTTCCATCTATGTCACCAGCCCAGCATAGAGCCAGTCTTATCAATGGACCTTAGAAATAACGCCTTGGTGCTAGATGCTATACACACACTGTGCACTGTCTGAACTGGACCCAGAGTAGGAAGGCACAGCACCATTTTCAAATATAACAGTGTACTGTTTTTATTTTAGCTCTGCACAAAGTGCATACAGCATGTATGTGTATATACGCGTACAAGTGTGTGTTCAACGGTGTTATACACAATGCTGCAGTGGCCTGCTCTGCTTCAGCGTGCTCTTTACTGCGCTACACTTCACAGAGAGCTTTTAATGCTGCCTCTTCAGAATGTCTAGTTGGCTCTGCAGGTCCTTGCATGCATCCTTCACCTTCTCAAAATCCTGGAGCAGATTCTTGTTTCTCAGCAGGCTGCAGCGCTGGTACAGGTGCAGGTTGTCTGCACGCATCTTGTACTTAGCTATCATTACCCCTGCCAGAACTTTCCGCTTGTTGTTGATCATTGGTTAGTTTGGCCTGGATCTACAGCTCCACAAAGTTGCTCATTTCCTTGAGATGTGACTGGAACTGAGAGTGGTGGTACACAACACTGAGAATATTTTCTATGCCTTCAAGACTCTACTGTGTAATACATCTTCCCATCCTACTCCATGGTAATAAATTTACTGCATTTTCAGTTTTAAATGGGGGCTCAAAATTTCCAATTTTTGTGGTGGGATTTATGGGATGGGTCTTGTTATGTTTTCAGTTCTACGTGACAGTTCCATGGCTATCCAAAAAGTCAAAAAAAGTTGCACCCACATTAGTGTTAATCTACTGAGTTTAATAGGATGTCATACCTCTCTAGTGCTGGTAATTCCCTTCTTTATTTGAATAATCTCCTCTTCATACTCCATGATCAGAGTCTTATAATTCTCATTTTCAAACTTCAGTTTTTCACCTACAGACCCCTTTGTCCTCTCCTCCAGTTCTCTAATAGCTTCTTCCCGGCTTTGAACCCTCATATGCAAGCGAGGTTCCGTATTTTTGCAGCAGTGAGCTTTTTCTCAGTCTTCTGCTCAGCTGCAAGGAGCCGTATCACCTCAGCAAGAGCTGCCCACTTCCCTGACCGCCGGCTGAGAGCTGCAACGGCTACTTCTTGCATCATCATGTTGAAGACTTGATATTCAGAGTCCCACTGCTTCTTCTTCTCCTGGCACTGGGGCCGGAGCTCTTCGGCTTGTTGCTGGTAGAGCTGTGATTTGCACTGCCACTGCAACTTTAGGTCCTCTAGAATTTTCAGCTGGTCCTGGTAGCCATGGCGACTCCGCCTTGTACACACAGGCATTACCACATTTTTCCTTTCCAAACAGTCAGATATTATCATCTGCTGCTCCCAGTTCAACTGGCAGAGTTCATCCCTTTTTGGCAGGAGGCTCTGCAGAAGCACTTGGTGTTCCTTATACTTCATTATTGGTGTTACTTATACTTCAAGGTTACATCTCTCCATCTCCAGCTGCTCTTTGGAAGCTTCAATGTCATGAAATCCATCCAGACCAGTCTTCTGTAGCTGTTCATCTGAACCTAAAACTATGGGGCAGAGTTATACTAAAGAATCATCCATTTATATTCGTGAACAGATGGCAACGGCTGATTTTGCCCTCTTGAAATTGAGCTATGTTCAGCTGAGAAGGCTCTGTTTAAAAATATATATTACGACCCTGGAAATGAAACCATGTGTTAAAAACCAACAGGAATTAATTGGCATGTATTTTTTTCTGGAATGTATAGACTTTATAGTTCTTTACCTTTTTTTTCTCTGAAATGGTAGTGGATGGCTACCATTGATTGGAGGTAGAACAAGTGGAGCAATATGTGTGCTGTCTTTAGTTTCTGGACTGTGCACACCCACATCAAGAGCCTATACAAAGTATACAAGGCTTTTTTCACACTAGAATCTACATACTGACACACAAGCACACATAACCATACACAACCTTCCATCATAGCCAAACAACTTTTTATTAAAATGTACTAAAAATTTGTTTCATTGTTAAGGCACCAGTACAAATAATTTTAAGGTATCCCTTATAATTAAAAGATTCAAAAACACATGCTCCTACATTGTTTGCTTTCTGAGCACTGTGGTTTGGTCTTATTGGTGGCAGCTTTGTGCAGCCACATTTCCTCTTTTCCATATCTACTGGCACCTCTCATCTTTTGATGTGAATTGTAAAGCTCGATAAGCCTTTTATTTTTTAGGGAACAGACCTCAGATAATTACAGTAAGAAGCACCTAAGCAAATGTGTACTATGGGAATGGTGAATCCAGTGATTACCGTGGTCACATCAGCATGTCTTCAGTCATGGAACATTACTTTAGATCTTTTAGATTATTGTTGTACTAGGCATAAAGTTTTCATAAAGGGTAGTGGTGGTAGGGTGAGAACCTTTACTGCTAAAACACACATAATGAGCATCAAATGACATCTACACTATTTGTTGTTAAAATGAAGTCAAAGTCTAATGCAATTTGTAACAACTGTGTTAAAATGAAAATTAATGAATGTTTTCTGGTGGAGGATTTGCAGAATGTCTGCTATTGTCAAGACTGCAGAATTTTCCAGTCATAAGAGGATCTACAATTCCCAGAAGTAAAGTAACTAATTAATGTAACTTTGCTCGCAAAGTAAAACATCCAGATGAATCTCTCTCTCTCGGGTGGGTATTACAGTGACATTTTTGCAGAGTGTAGAGGCCTATAACCCCCCACACACTCACTCACAGGCAATGACTGGGGCAGTTTTTTGACACATAAAAGGTGTCCACTTTATCTCTAGGCATTTAAGATACAAGCATTATAATAAAGTAGTTAATTAAACTACAAGTATTTAAGTTTTTTTTTTTTTTTTGTAGGCTGTGTTCGCTCTACCGCTTCTGTGCAGGTAGTTGACATCCTCCTGTTTGTGGCTGGTGGATTCTCATGGAATATTCCTTAATATGGGGTGTAACAGCAAGAAAACAGAAGAATGATGTGTTTGGGTTCCTCACATATCTGAAAGTGGAGTGAGCAATGCTATGAACTCGTGCTCTCGTCTCCCAGCTGCAGGTATCACGTCCACGACAAGGGCATCTTCTGGGGCAGGCTGAGCTGCTGCTCGGTGCATGGTCTACCCAGTGTGGTGCCTCCCAGAGCCTCCGAGTCCAACCGAAACCATCCACCTTCAACAGCATCCAGTTGGTGGGCAGCTTCTGGTGCAGGGTGAGCTGCTGCTCAGTTTCTGTTCTTATTGTGCCTAAACTCCCAGTAAGTTGATGTCAAAGTTATAAAATCAAATAAAGGTGGAGACTCCAGAATTAGTTGAGGAGGATGGCAGGTCCACTTGTTTATTGCAAATTGATGATTACAAGCATTTGAGGAACCCTCTGGAGAATGTCCAAGGGACTACAAAGGAGTTCTTTATACATATTTCCATTTTTATATATTGATTTTTGAAGTTTCAACCAATATGTCTAAATCATGTTACTATTATGCAAATTGATATGCAATACTTAAACCATAGTTTGGTACCATTATATCCAAACCAAGGACTTCTCTTTAAAAAAACAAAAAAACAAAAACAAATCTTACCTAATAATCTGCATTTCTCCTGGTCAGTAGTCTGGAAGCTCTCTGTACCAGGATCTTAAGATTCCTCAGAAAAGTTCTAAATCTTTATGCTTTTAAACAGTCTTGCACCACTCTGCACACGTCACAGAGACATTCAAATTCTACTATTATATATCACACATCACCTTATGAAAGTACAGAGAATTACTTGGCTTTTCTTTGACCCGAAAACATTTTAAAATCTTGTAATGTCACCTAGTGTTCGAAGCTTAATAATGCAACAGGCAGACATACACCATCTGACATTAATGCGTTGTCAGGCTGGTTGGCAGCTTTTATCCAACTTATTCAACATGCCTAAAGCAGAACAAGAGAACATTTTAAAATAATATCTTATAAAAGAATTTAGTAGTTGAAATGTTAACATTAAAAAACCTATTTTTTAGCATGCAGGAAACTAAAGGGCTGAGTGTGTATGCCCATGCCTAAACTGTAACTTTGAACATATGTAGTGTTTATCATACAGTAAGAGTGATGAAAGCCAGTATGTGTCATGGTGTGATGTCACATTGTGTGATGTCAGTGTTGTGGCCATGTGCTTCAAACAGTGTCACTAATGTCTCAGGCTTTTGTTGTTCTACCTCACTGAGCATTTTTTGTTCTAGCTGCAAGCTAACGGTGCTTTAACCTACCTATGCTTTAGTTATCTTAATTGAGGTTCATCGCTAGAGAGTGCTGGTCATTTTTATAACCACAGCTTTCTTTTATTTCTATATTTTATTATGGAAGAAGTTGTAACATTTACTGGGAGGTGCATGGCAGAGCAAGACATACCTGCTGTGGGCTTGTTTGCTGACCCCTCAGTGAAATTAAACGTGGTTGCTGAAGATGTTATCGTGTGGAAAATAAAAGGAAACCCCTTTCATCCACAACCTGGTGTGCATAGTTGAGTGGGACGGAACTCATTAGCTACTATTTTACAATCCCAATCAACCTAATGATATACTGTATAATATAACTCTAGTTTCGAGCTAAATACTTACAATTAGATTATTTATTTTAAATCACATACTTTCAAATAAAACGATAAAGCATTCTGGTACTTATTTTTCTAATTACTGAGATATTCAAGCCTGGATAACTGTTGTCAGATATTCAAGCTTCAGTGTTAGACAGCAAACATTCAGTTGGCTGAGGTTGTCCTGCAAATTACAAATGTTTTAGGCTTACATTGCCTCATGTGCAATCACAGCTTTATCAAATGAAAATGGAAAAAAGAAAGAAAAAATTATGTATTTTGGATAGCAAGTCCACACGTGAAGTACAGACTGCATGGATGAATAAGTCCAAACTGTTGGCATGCGTTCTGCCTGAGGCAGTGCGTGCGGGAAAACTGCTATTGGCACGTCCCTCATTTTTGAAGCGATTAACATTGCTGTTCTAAGACAGACATCTGTTTTTGATATCTTTTACATCCTATAAATGGGGACTGCTCCATATTCTGTGCGATTATTTAAATCTGGATCTTAAAAACATTTTCCTTTGTGCAGGTTTCGATTTAGGGTTACAGGTACAGCATCATTTTTGTCTTGGCTGCTCATCCGTCAGATAAAAATAAATAGCCCATCAAATAAATAGGAAAGACCCATTGTTGTGCAGTGAGCCCAGTCAACCCTCTTTGAGAAACAGAAAACCCTAAGTTTCTTTCAACTCTAAGCCAACTGGGTTTTCAATAAACCCACTTTCTGAAACAGACCCCTGGGTGTACATTTTTAAATCTAAGTGTTCACTGACCTTTTCTGGCCAACACTGTGGATGTTTACTCAATGTGCTTAAAAGCAGACATGATCAGAAAACTGTGCATTTGTGTGTGTTTATTTATCAGGTTAGACTGTGCTTGTCTATAATTGTGACTTAGATCATCAGACCACTGTTATGGCCTTGACTTTGCAACAAAGCTGTAAAAGAGTGATGAGAAAACCAGCAAACAGAAGTGAATGTAGTAAGATGGAAAACACAAGGAAATGCCATTTAGTTGTTGCTGGTGTATTATACACAAACACACACACACACACACACACACACACACACACACACACACACACACACACACACACACACACACACACACACACAATGGAGTAGCATCAATAATAGAGTTTTGTTTATTTGTTTGCTTATTTGTTTGCCCCAGGCCACATGACTCCCTGACACTAGTGCCCCAGGCCACATGACTCCCGATATCCATACCCCACGCCTTACTGATATCAGTACCACATGTCTCCCTGACAATAGTACCCCATGCCACATGTCTCCCTGGTACAAGCTGTCTGCCAACACTGTCAATCACTCTGACCCTGACCTAACACACCTACCTGTCTCCCATCAATCCCAGTCCATGTTATGTCTTTGGATTTGTGAATGTGAATTTGATTTTCTTTACTGATGTCCTACACTTTTTCAATAAATGAAATTCCCTCTCAAAGAAACCTCTCTATATATTTCCAAAATGTCAGATGACAAAATGTTTTGATGAGTGAAAACTGTTGATAAACAGTTAAAGCCAGTATTTGTGCTTGTATTAATATACCAGATAATATTTTTTGAAATCATCTTCTGAGTATGTGTCACTAGTAACAGCTGGTATATAAAAAACGTAAAGACTTTTAGTAGCTTTTCAGTTCATTTAAATCATTAGTTAGGTTAATCAAATTCAACCAAGAGAGAAGCAAAAACATTACCTGCACTCAGATGAGCTATGGGTCTCTCCAGGTTTGTCCTCAATTAAACCTTTATTAAAACTGTTAACTGTAGTCCCGTCCACTGTCCTTGGTTCCACCACTTTCGTCTGAGATCTTTCACCAATGCCCAGTTGCCTGGAGCGATGTCATGCAGGTGCTTGTCTGCGGGGCTTGGCAAGACAGCTTGCACCTGTTTGGATACAATGGACAGGGCACGGTGCAATGACATACAGTACTGTACCATAGACTCAGTTAGGAGTACGCTATCCGTCAGTGGAGGCTCTACACCTGTGTTGGGTGGTCTGCCGTCTCAAAGGCACTGAGCATCGTGCGCTTTTGGGGTCTGGTCCGCATCTGCCACAGGACCAATGGTAAACACTGGACCCAGTTAAGTCCTGTCTGTTGACACATTTTTGCTAATCCCACTTTCAGAGTACCGTTAGCCTGCTCCACCGCCCCTGTGCTAACGGGGTGGTAACTGCAATGTTTCTTCATGTCAATACGTAGATGTTTGGTTAGTTCTATAAGGCCTTGATGTAGAAACGGTGTGCCGTTGTCACTTGAGATGCGCTTGAGGTAGGCCCCGCCTAGGAATGATTTCCCTTAGGAACATCTTAGCTACCGTTTGTGCGTCTTGCTTGGTCGTGGGAAACGCTTCTACCCACTTGCTGAATACACACACACACACACACACACACACACACACACACATACACACACACACACACACACACCTGCATGTACTTCTTACCCTCTGCCTGGGTTAATTCAACAAAGTCAACCTGCCAATGTTGAAATGGTTCGGTTGCTGGCGGGTGTCCCGCCACTGGGGTCTGCGTGGTGGTTCCCTTGGGGGGAGTGCTGCGCACAAACAAGACAGCTGGAACAAAAATTTTGGTTAAGTGTTGTGATTCCTGGTGAAAATCAATACTTTGATATGCTGTCTACGATTCCCCCTTTGCTCATGTGGCTATGCCCATGAGCAATTCTAATCAGGCCCTGCATGTATGATTTGGGTAGGCAAAGTTTGCCCTTGGGTGTGTATGTTCAAATGCCATCGCACACTGTACAGTCTAGTCACCTCCACTTGGTGCATTCAGTGGCAGTGGCCCCTGATGGAAGTTCTCGTAATGTGGCTTGCGGGGTAGCAGCTGTTTCCTGCACTGCTTGCACAGCGGTTTTAGTTGCGGTTGCCTTTGCTACCTTGTCAGCGAAATTATTCCCCTTGCTAATTTGGTCTTCTCTGGTTCTGTGAGCTGCACATTTCACAACTGCAATTGTTTTAGGCAGCAAAATGGCTTCTAGCAGTGTGTTTACAAGATGGTGATGTTTAATATGTGTACCTGAGCTTGTTAGGAATCACCTATGCTTCTATATGGCTCCAAAATCATGAACAACCTCCCAAGCATATCTGGAATCAGTGTAAATATTAACAGTTTTGTCTGCAGCTAGTTTGCATGCTTCCGTTAGGGTTACTAGTTCTGCATCTTGCGCTGAATAGGAAGACGGTAACACTTCTGTTTTGAGTATTTCATGATCTGTTACTACAGCATACGCTGCCCTATTAACCCCGGTGTTGTCCCTGCTTGCTGACCCATCCACATAGAGGCATAGGTCTGGGTTACTTATGGCTTCTTCAAAAAGATCAACCCACGGCATACATACCTCAGCTAAGACTGCTGTGCAGTCGTGTGGGTCTCCAGCCTCCTCCGTAGGAAGGAGTGTAGCTGGGTTCAGTGTTATACACCTTTTAACAGTTATGCTAGGCATGTCTAAGAGGGTTGGGCTGATAAGTGTGACACTCTGAGACAAGCTGGTAGCCCTTGTGCCACCGTGTCTAATTTTGCCTAGAAGTAAGCTACTGGTCTTTGATGTGTTCCATGTTTCTGGCATAGAACCGACATCATATAACCACCTTTCTCATCTACTGTCTGAGTGATTGATTTGTTGGGATCAGATAAACCTAGGGCAGGCAGGCTTTGTAGTGCTTGTTTAAATTCTATAAACGCCTTTTCTGGCTTTGGGGTCCAGGCCAACTGCACCACATTCCTGGCTTCGGTGGGAATGATGGCCCGTAGTGGTCCCTCTAGTTCTGCACAGGACAGAATAAACATGCGACATTAGGAACACATGCCTAAAAAAGATAACACCTGTTTCTTTGTCATTGGTTTAGGTAGCGAAATTATAGCTTGTGCTTGGTTGTGAGACAGGCTGTGTGTATTCCCCTTAATGATATGCCCCAAGAAAATTACTTCGTCTTTACAGTTCTGTAATTTTGCTCTACTAGCTTTATGCCCTTCTGCAGCTAAATGTTTCAACAGGCATAAAGTGGCTTGCTTGCACAACTCCTCTGTTGGCGCCACTAATAATAAATCATCCACGTATTGCAGCAGAGTTGTGCCTGCAGGAAGGGTAAGACCTTCTAAACTTTGTCTTAATGCTGCATTATAAATGGTTGGCGATTCACAATAGCCCTGACAGAGACGTGTAAATGTGTAGGGTTTTCCTTCAAAGGAAAAAGCAAACCAATACTGGCTATCTGGATGTACCGGTACACTAAAAAAAGCATTCGCCAGGTCCACAAAGGTGAACCATCGACTGTCATGTGCTATTTGTGACAATATAGTGTGCGGATTTGGCACTTCAGGTGCCCTTGCTTGTACTGCTGCATTTACTGCTTGTAAGTCTTGTACAAATCTCCACTCATCACGCCTTGGTTTCTTCACAGCAAATTTGGGGGTACGGACAGGCGAGGATGGGCATGGTATTATTACACCGGCATCTCGAAGGGATCAGAATACTGGCCTAATACCTTTTGTAGCCTCCTTTTTTAAAGGGTATTGGGGTTGTCTTGGTCTGTATACGCCCTTCGGCATGATTTGTACTGGCTCACAATTTTTGATTAATCCCACATCGTTTTTCCCTTTAGCCCATAAGATATCTGGTACCTCACTCAAATAATTATCATGCTTGGATTCCGATGCTACAAAGTTAGTCAAGGGTGCACTCTGGTGAGGTGAGGTAAGCCATTCGGAATGCATCTACTCCTGCATTATAGTAAATAGTGGGTTGTTCAGTGGGTTCCCATCTGTGGAGATGACTCAGTCATCTTATCCAGGTCCAACCTCTCGCCATTGTTTGAAAGGATTATTTCTTCCTAGTGAGACATGGGGAATTGAGTACTCAACATCATACCACCGTTTCTGTTCATCGGACAGTTCAGCATGCACAGCTACAAAATCATCATCCCAATACAAATATTTCGTTCTAATGGTCTCTAGGTTTTCATGACAGAAAAAAGCTTCTGCATACTGCTTATCTGGACCATCGCAAGCATATGCAGTCACATGCAAACATTCCGCATCCATATAATTAAATTTACCATTAGTTGCCCTTCTGGCGGTTTCGATCATGTGTTCGGTTATTTTCCTTGACCCACCTTGCAACCCCCACTCGTAGATATATCCCGGCTCCCCCTCTCCCAGCAGCAGCATCTGTGCACTGGCGTCACCTTCCACGAAGGTAATACTAAGTCCATTTGGGGAGCTTACTAAAGTAGAACTCAATTTCCACATCAAATCTCCAGCCAGCAGGTTGATTGGGCACACAGAGGAAAAAAGGAACCCACGTCGAAACTTTTTTTCCCCCACCTGACATTGGAGAGGTGCAGACATTCTTTTATGCATCACCTTTCCACTCGCATTATGGACACCGTCCTATTAGTAATTGGTACATTGCACCCTTTGGCTTGAATTACTGAGTGTGTGGCACCGCTATCTACTAAAAACTTTGATTGTTTGCCGTTAACAGTTAAGATAACTTGGGGTAATGCTAGGGGTCCCTTACTTAATTGTTGAGAATACATAGAATAAAAATCTGGCACTTCCCTTTTCTGATGGGGTTAGTGGTCCCTCACAGCCATTCCGCCTCTCCTCCGCCTGTCAGTACACCTCTTCCAGATCGTTTCTCGCGGCTTGTCCATCTGGGTCTGGACAGTCTCTGAAAAAATGTCCTTCTTTTCCACAGTTGTAACATCGATTTCTCCATGACATGTCTCTCCCTCCTGGAGCATCTTGCTCCCTTCCTCGTCCTCTCCCCCTGGGAGCCACTTGTTGCATCATGGTGAACATGGCTTGATCCATGTTGTCTGCTCTGTTCTTTGAATTTGAGCTTCATGATGTCTGACATAGTCTTCAGCCAGTCTGCTGAGTCTGAACGAGGTGTCAGCATCCATTTCCTGGTTAACCGCTCTGAGGGTGATGCCTTCGTTCTATGGCGTGGGCTTCATCTAAGAGACCAGTGTGTGGTCCTGCTTGAGGCAGCCCATAGGAGGGTGGACGTTCTGCTGCCACTGGATCAGGCACCACGGCTGCTGGTTTCCGTTGCGGTGGAGCGGAGTCGAGATCGGGATCGGCTCTGGAGGACACACACTGAGAAGTGGAGTTAGGTTCATCCTCCATCCCAGTCCCCGTAGTTTTTTTTGTTTTTGTTTTTCCTGTTATCCGCATTTTAAGACTTGCTATAATATTCCCATGGTGTCTATCCCATACATTACGCTGAACAGAATCCCCTGGTCGGTTTTCCATACGTCTAAGTATATTATTAAGCAGTTTCACACTCAAGCTCCCATTCCGAGGGAACCCATAACAATCTACCCATATGAGCAACCACTTTAGGGCACTCTCCCCATAGTCCCTTCGCATGTCATTATGTAAGGGCTGGTTCCACTCGGACGGGTCATATTGCATTAATTTAGTATTTTGGGATCCCATTTTATTATTCTCTCAATGCATGCGCTGCTGTAATTTAGTCCCATTAACGTATCTTATGCTCCGTTCACTTGTGGACTGATTCTCCTCCCAGGTCCGGACCTATTACGTCTCCTAAACGTCCCTAATCTCACGTCTGAGCAATAGGGGCCTCACTATCAGCAGGCTACTGATTCACTTTACTTTGCAACATCGTAACAAAGCTATTTCAAGTACATCTGAAATATTCTTATGCTAGAGGAGAACTCCCAAACGGCCACACAGGGAATATAAACGTCTGCGTACTTACACAATCAATGCTCTCTCCCACTCACGGTTCTTTTTGAAGATGAGGCAGGCACCGCAAGATGAGGGAAAACACCTTCACTCTGGCGGTACTTTTCCCCGACTGGGTGTTCCTTCCCAGCTCAGACTTGCCAAGGAGCGTCCTCAGTGAAGTGTTGATTTTCCCTCCTCGGCGGTGGAGCTGCGCATCCTGCCGACAACACCAAAGTGTGGTGGAAAAATGAGAGCACATCAAACACAGACAGCCTTATGCATTGAGTAGTAAAAGGTTTATTGAGTTCTGTCGCCTGTATAACAGAGAAAAAGAACTGACTCGCAGTACAAGTCCCCCTCGCCTTATACACAGAGACGAAAAGAAAGAAAAGAGAAAAAACAGCTCCTACAAGGTATCTGAACTTTATGTTTTGGTTAGCCTGAGCGCAGGTGCCGTCTTCTATCTCTACGGTTAGAACAGTCTTCTTCTATCTCTATGGGTAGAACAGCATGTGAGCCGCTGATGTGCTTGGCTCTCGCGCCTATCTACGGACTGTTATGCTGTGACTATAGAAACACAAAGCAAAGTAAAGCGAGGCAAAGTAAATTTCAACAAAAGTGTGACAGTGTAACCACTATCTGTTGTCTGTTGTCTTCCTTTATGGTGCCTGTATACACCTATATACAGTCCATTTTGTGAGACAGTTTTATGTGACAAAATATTGCCCCATCATCATCCTCATCATCATCATCGCCTCAGTGAGTGAGAGTGTGTGTGTGTGTGTGTGTGTGTTGGTGAGAGAGTGTGTTGCCACCTCAATGCAATAGCTGCTTCGTGGGTTGAGCACCGTGGGGATGTCTGTCTGCATGTTCGTCATGGGGTCACAGGCTTCTACGCTTCTATCCACCTACAAATGCAGTAAAGAGAGATTCTTCTGAATGTGTTACTTTGGGGTAGAAGTTACATTAATTACAGTCACCTTACATCTGGGAACTACCGATCCTCTGGTAAATTCTGCAGTCTCGACAAGAGCAGACAAAAAGGAGATATTTACTTCTTAGAGGTCACTGGTGCGGCTCACAGTCACTGGCATGGTGCATGGATGGAGACAGTGGCCGACTACACACTTAACCTGAAACAGAGGACATGCAAACAAAACAACTGACCTGGGGTTGTAACCGTATGTATGTGTATCTGATTGAGGTCCGTGTTATTGTGTGTTATATACTAGGCGTAAGTGTGTGCATGTGGTCCATACAACATAGATCTGCTCTCCATAGATGATCACTCCCACTCCAGTACATCTGCTCCTCATGGGAGCGATGAGACTCCAGCGTCACGGTATTGGGTATAGTTAATTCTGATATCTAGAAGTACAAAATACATAAGGTCTCTTTTAAACAGTGTGTAATAAACAACATGTATTAGAGTTTGATAAACAACACCAGTGTAATACACAATACCCTGTAATAAGTATCAATTTTGTCAGTCAATATGGGAGGAGGGTCAGTTGTCATTTAAATATTCGACAAATAGATGGGTCTTCAGTCTGTGTTTGAAGACTGCAAGGGACTCTGCTGTCTGGACAGCAAGTGGGAATTCATTCTTCCATGAGACCTGAAGCACGATGTTGCATGTTTACTCACTCTTCATTTTCCTCTTTTACCAGCATCGGTGTGATGGCTTATGATTCGTGCTTCTTTTAGAATACTTGGAAAAATGGCAAATAATTCAGAGCATTTTGCTTACCTCAGTGTGCTAAACATTTGATTGATCTACACTACAAGCTATGTCATATGCACCATTCTTATCCAATTTGGCTTTGACTTAATTTGCAATATATTTTTTTATTGTATTGTAATTTAGTGTATTGAGCTGCAGTGTCTTGTCAACATTCAGCTCAGGTCAATACCAAAGATAATGCCCAAGATAATGCCAGAGATGTACGTGTCCCACTGATTTTGATGTGTTGTGGATCAGTGTGTATTCTGGCTCAGTGTGCCTGTGACAAAATTGTTTTTAAACAGCTAGTTTTCGTTTTTTTAATGAACAAAGTGTTCATGCCAACCTGCTGAGCCAACTTCAGCTGTCCTGTGTTTCCATGTAGGTGCCTTTGCAAGTCTCGACTGTGTTGGCAGTGTTTCTATTGGTGTGGTTACAACCCTGATTATTGACAGGCATACTGAAGCTGGCAAAAGGCACAGGTAGCCTCCTAAATATTCCACTCTACCCCAGGACTTGCGCTGTGTCCACTTGACTTTTCATGACCACCTCTTCAGTTTCAGCCTTGTTGGCATGTATGTTTTGTCACGACTTCTAAGACATCACGTCGCCACTGTGTAACAATTTCTCTCATAGGTGCTTTATCAAATGATCGATTTACAACTTGGTCAACTCTTGATTCTTCTATGTAGAAAAAAGTAGTGCAAGGTTATCTTTCCTGAAAAGGTAGCCAAGGCAGCAGTTTGTCAGCAAAGGGCTTAGTGTTGGGAGCCTCCCCACCTGGAGGATTGATCATTTGATTGATCCACTCTACGAGTTAAGTCATATGTACCTTTTCTATCAAATTTGGCTTTGACTCAATTTGCCGTACGTTTTCTTATTGTATTGTAATTTATTGTACTGAGCTGCAGAGTCTTGACAACATTCAGCTTAGGTCAATGCCTGAGATAATGCATTGCACTTTCCTCCATGGTTTTGATCTATTTTCTGGCTCAGTGTGCCTCTGACAAAATGCTGTCCAACTGAGCACCTAGTGTACAGAGTCTCCCCATCAGGGAATCAAACCCCAGTCTTACGCATGACAGGCACAGATATTATCCACTACAATAACAAGGACATGTGGGTGTGTGTTCCCCACCCAGGACCATATACAGGTGTAGAGATCAGTTTAGCAAACGCTCGATCCAGAAGTTATTTTTCATAACAGGTCAGGCAATATACGCTCCAGTTGTGAAAGATGGTCAGGAGGTGATGCTGCTGCCGCTGTTGCTTCTGTTGACTAAACAATGTTGATAACAACTTTAGGAATTGATTGGGAAAAAAATTGATTATTTTCAGTAAGCAGTTAGAATTCTTTATCAGATCAGTCACATGGGGGAGGCACTCTTAATTCCTCCTCCCAGTCGAACAGAGTCAACCCCTGATCCCCATCATCCAAGCCATCTTGGAAAAAAAAATGATTAAATTATTCTGGTATAAACGTGATTAATAATCATGCTTTTAAAATTATACTTACACGGTGATGTTGGCCTACAGGTTAGTGGTTGAACAGCTTGAATAGGCCTAGAGTTATTTAGACGTATGTTATAAGCCACATTGGCCTGTACATACGTTTCTATAGATGTTGCTGGTTGTATGAGGTCCCCTGAAAAGATTGTGAGCTCAGCCAGGGGGCTCGATGAATAGTGGATGACGATAGAGGGATTCACCCCTTCTGCCTCTGTGTGACAAATGAATGCACTGCATAAACCTTTAGACAAAATGCGGTCTTTTAACATATGTTAGACTCGCTCTAGAATGGATTAACTTGTATCAACTCATTCATTATATGAACTGTTTCATCACCATGTGTCCTTATATCGGCTGATAAAAATTAACAAAAATTTTAATATGATAAATAAAATACATAAAAATAAAATGTCTAAAAGTTCACAAATAAGAAATTACCTTGATCAGCAATTCTCTCGACAGATTCAAGGAACTCGTGATCGTCTGAACCTACAAAAATACACAGAATAGCATTATAGACCGTGCATAGGAAAGATCATCATGATGGTATCCTTTATACTAAAACGCATTGATGTTACTTAATTTAATGTTTAATTTAAGTAAATAGAATCACCTACTTCTAAGTTAAAGTTTTCTATATAGCTAGCCATGAGAATAAGAATAGCCGTCGATCAAAAGAGTTTCAGTCGATCAAAATGTTTCACAAACTCTAAAACACATTGGGCATATTACATAATGATCAGTAGTCAGCAGAATAAAGACAATATAATTTCCTAGATAGTTCACGAAAAGAATAGTTACAATAGCTTGTACATAATATGTATTGATTGTTTGATAAAATACAATTAATTTACACAACCGGTAGAGATATCCAATCGGCTATTTCATAAAATACCTTCATGGAAGAACATTGCTATTTTCCCCCTAGTTTAGCTAATATGTGGCGGTGATAAAAGACGACTGACCAATGTACTCATTTTCTAATCCGATTAATAATTTTCAGATCCTGACAGTACAGGTCTTGTAGGTTTTATCTAGACCTGAATTTAGGCCCCAACGAGTTAAATCAAACAACGAACGATAAAGTATTTCAACCATTAGCTAAATAATTAGCTAAATACACGTTAGCCTTTTTAGTAACATATACTAATATAAGTTATAACATGAATGGATAAAAAGAACGTACGTGTTGATAACTGCTGAGCCATGTCCATGTTCGTTCAGAGGTCTTGGCAAAAGTTTTCAGATGTATCGCTTACAATTACGACTGTGACCTAAAGGAGTGAAGTACCGTAAAACACGGCTTTAAGAAATAAATGTAGATGGGGAAAAGAGATGGTTTTCGAATAAAAGCTGTAAATTACAATTCACCCCTCCACAACACCACTCTCAGATGTGGAATGCACTGTAAAGTGTTAAGGGCCCAACATGTGATAACGGACAAGAACCTTGTGTGATAAAACTTATAGAGTAAGTACATTTGCTTAGAGATCAGAGAAAAAATAAATAAAAGGAAACTTTATGTTTTGTGAAAAGTTTACTTATTGCCCTGTTTTAGTACATATGGCAGATAAGATGTGAGGAGGTGTGAGAGAGAGAGTGTGTGTGTCAATGACCCCTGACTGCAGAGTGTGTGTCAGAGAGGATACTGAACACACAGCGAAAGTGGAGAAAAACTGAGACTGAACACTTTAATTTTCTTTAATCACAACAATATTTCTCAATTAGAGAAACCTCTTATACACAGGTCTGGTTGGTTGGGCAGAAAGAAAAAGGTGGCAAAATTTGAAATTTTGGGGCATATATCAATTTTTGTCAGAATTGGTTTTCATGTAAATTAGGGGGAGGGACTCGGGAGGAGGTGTGACTTTTTAGAGAATCAGCCAATGGGAGGGGAGTGGGATGGGTGAGTGAGTGGGTGAGTAAGAGAGAGAGGCAGACAGCGACACAACTGAGACCCATACACATGTTTGAGTATCAGTACATGACCGGCAGTGGAGCAGAGCGGACATTAAATACTATTTGGTACATATTCGTTTAAGACTGATAACTTTTATTTACTTTAATCACTTGATCTTTAATCACTATTTCTCAAATTAAAAAAAAAAAGTCAATAAAACTATTTTGAGGATCCCTCATTGTGTTTTATTTTATTTTCATATAATGTCACATCATATCATAATAATAATTTTATATATATATATATATATATATATATATATATATATATATATATATATATATATATATATATATATATATATATATATATATATATATATATATAGATAGACCGCTGTCAAATCAAATCAGTAAAATCAAGCATTAAATCATTTTTACCATTAGTATATGCTCTCTCTCTCTCATACACAGTCATGTACACGCGAGCACATGCACACGCACACACACACACACACACACACACACACATTGTTTTTGTATCGGAGTAGTTGCTGAAGTCAAACTTCACACACATATATGCACTCCTTTTGCACTCTTGCACATCATTCCTACTTACTGCTAGATTACTGTACTAAATCAGCACTGTACTCTGAACTGTTCTGGCTGCTACCAGTGACTGCTATGTTCAGTATAGCATGTCACTGACTCTTATGCACAACCCACTTTACATATTCCCAATACTATGTACTGGTAAAAATAAATGCACTGTCTGTTCTTTGTATATTGGTCCTGTCCTGTAATTATTTATTGTATGACATTATTGTACTGGATTGTATTGTTTGCACTCGTGTAGAGTGCTGTCTTTTGCACTTGTTTTATGTTGCACCATGGTCCGAGAGGGTGCAACACTCGTTTTTGCAGGTTACTTGTATAAAGCTGAAATGACAATAAAAGCCTTTTGAAGTTTGAACTTGAACTAATAGGTGGGAACATTTTTATCACACTAATTTCACCTGAGCACTTAGTCTGCATATTTCTAAATAAAAAGAAACAGTTCTTACAAACAATATAAAGCACACAACTAATTTTTCATATACAAACTGGCTTCTCCTACCACTAATTCAGAAGTACTTTGCTTGCACAGGTGATGAAGGACCTCAAAAACTGTTCATTATTCAAAGACAAAACATTAGAGAATATTCAAGGAAACAATGTTTAAATATGACTCAATTTTTTAAACATCTATGTGCAAATCAGGAGTGAAAGACAAGTTAGAGAAAATGTCTGACAATATGCTATTTCACTAGTTAGTACTGACATACACTTTTTGGGATCGGGCCCCATTCTTACATACTGCCACTGGACACATATATGCGCAATAGGTTTGCTAGCTCATTTTGGATCCCAGTACCTGCTAGGTTAAGTGATAGTAAAGGGCAGTAAAGGACAGACATGCTTACCACGGTCAATATACAGGTTTTGGGACTCACTAGCGCTCTTGTGCTTTCTTGCCCCTCACCCCACCCTAGACCCTAGTTCCACATACAGATTGAACACCCTGAAAGCAGTTTGAGCACAGAGAAAGCTATAACACCAAATCGAGCATGTTGGATGGTGTCATATATACTTGGAGTGGGATGGTCCGTTCATTGGTCCACTACAGCTGTCCTGTCCATGTCTGTCTGTCTGTCTAATGGATCCCACTCTGAGAATATATGAATGGGCACCAAATGGACACTGGTCAGAAAAGGTCAGGAAAGGTCAAGGAAGGCCGGATTGGCCCCAAAGTGCATCCATTCGCAAAGTGGCACCCCCAAGGACAAAAATGGAAGTGCCTGACACCTAGAAGTTAAGGAACAGAAAGTAACTTTCCCTAACTTGTAGGGTCACATGATTTCACTGGCGGGGTAAGGGAGGCTTCAGAGACAACATATTAAAGTGCCAGACCCCTAGAGCTTATGAAACAGGGAGTACTTTTCCGTAAGCTGTGGCAACTCGAGCTTCTGATATGTTATTCGCCATCCAGATGAGCCACCGGTCGACACGACAAAGTCTGGGCCCCTCCCTAATACACTGTTTGTAAACATTCCACTCCAAGTATATTTACATTCATATCTCATATACTTGTTTTGCACACCCTTTAGAAAGCGCAGATTGACACAAAAATTCATTATGTTTGCCAGGGCCAACCCATGAGACAGTGTGTGAAAGGAGGACACCCTAGTGTGTTGTTTTCTATTACAACAACCCAGAAGATTTCTCCCTGCATTGTGTTCAGATTTGAAAGCACACAGACACACAGGAGTGGGAAGAAAACATTTTTCAAGAATAAATTTGTTGATTTTTTTTGGCTGGGGAAGGGCATAGCAACACGGCTGTCTGATATGTTATTTGGGGCACCCAGCTTTGTCAACATTCGATGCGGTAAAATCTGTGCCCCGTCCTAAACACTGTTTGTAAACACCCCACTCCAAGCATATTTCCATTCATATGTCATATACTTGTTTCGGATACCAGTTGATTTTTGTTGTTTCTGATCACCTAGGGGGCCACTGCCCCAATATGTCATCCAAGAGACCTCCTACATCCCACCCATGAAATTTCATGACCCTACGTGGTCCTGATCCTGAAACGATAACCCTATCCCTTGATATGTATTTTTTAGGGCTCTAAGCACCAGCGGTGCAACATAGGAGCCACCAACTCGCTAGCTAGATACTAGAACTAAGTGATTTGAAGTGTCCCAAGTTTGAAGTTTCTAGGTTAAAAGGTTTACGTACGCCAACTCGTAACATAAGCTCTCATAGTCAATGCATATGAATAGGAGAGGCCTAACTAACATTTCAGGGCCCTAAACACAAGCCGTACAATGTAGGTGTCCGAAACACGCTAGCTAGATACTAGACCTAAGTGAGATGAAGTCTTCCAGGTTTGAAGTCTCTAGGCTAAAAGCTCTACGTACACCAACCCGTAACATATGCACTTAAAGGCAATGCATTTGAATAGGAGAGGCCTAACTAACGTTTCAGGGCCCTAAACACAACGTAGGTGTCCAAAACTCAAGCTAGATACTAGACCTAAGTGCGATGAAGTCTTCCAAGTTTGAAGTGTCTAGGTAAAAGGTGGGCATAGGCCAATCCTTAACATGTGCTCTTCTACTTTCTGACAGTCCCACTTTCTGACAGTCCCACTTCAAAGTATATTTGAATTATGTCAAATATATTGCCCGTGGGATCCCAAATACACTGCATGTGGGATGGTGTCCAAAGTTTCCAAAGTATTATTGTAAAAGATTATTTTGATGCTTTAATACCAATTTTCCTTGTAACCCATCTCTACCTGAACTCATATCTGTCTCAAGAGTTGTGAAATTCTACTGTCCAAAACCCGTATATATTCTTGAATGGAATATACTTGAAATGGGATCATCAGATCTCTGAATTTGTGGGAGATATTTTGAAACTAACAGCACCATTATCTAAATCTGGGTCACTCTTACTAAGGTTGTGAGTTTGGATTAGATTGGAGAAAGTCAAACATTTGGACCAAAAAACCCCAAGGGGGTACATACACCTTGGAGTTTTTTTTGGGTGAAAATGTTGACTTTCTCCAATCTTCTCACAGATTAGGAGAGACCCAGATGTATACAGGGGCCCTCCTTTTTCCTTGAAATCTTGTTCCAAAGATGAGATCTGACACTCCCACTTCAAGTATATATTAACATTATCAAATATATTGCAAGTGGGATAGAAAATATACCAATGCAAGAATGTCTTCCCAATGCAAGTATGTCATTTTGTCTGGTCAAATATACTGAAAATGGGATGAAAATCCCAATTCAAATATGTTATTTAGTGTGTCAAATATACAGCAAATAGGATGAAAATCCCACTTCAAGTATGTTTCAGTGGTGTATCAAATATATTGCAAATGGGATGAAAATCCCACTTCAAGTATGTTTCAGTGGTGTATCAAATATATTGCAAATGGGATGGAAATCCCACTTCAAGTATGTTTCAGTGGTGTGTCAAAATACCAATTCAAATATGTCATTTAGTGTATCAAATATACAGCAAATGGGATGAAAACGCAAATTCAAATATGTCATCTAGTGTGTCAAATATACTGCAAATTGCATGAAAATGCCAATGCAAGTATGTCATCTAGTGTATCAAATATACTGCAAATGGCATGAAAATCCCAATGCAAGTATGTCATTTAGTGTGTCAAACATATTGCAAATGGGATGAAAATCCCAATTCAAATATATGTAATTTAGTTTGTCAAATATACTGCAAATATATCTCGGGCACTGACGTTTCCTTTTATTTTCCACACTATAAGAACTCCAGCAACCACATTTAATTTCACTGAGGGGTCAGCAAACAAGCCCACAGCAGGTATGTGTCGCTCTGCCATGCACCTCCCAGTAAATGTTACAACTTCTTCCATAATAAAATATATAATTAAAAGAAAACTGTGGTCATAAAAATGAACAGAACCCTCTAGCGATGAACCTCATTTATTTCAAGATAACTAAAGCATAGGTAGGTTAAAGCACCGTTAGCTTGCAGCTAGAACAAAAAATGCATAGTGAGGTAGAACAACAAAAGCCTGAGACTTTAGTGACACTGTTTGAAGCACATGGCCACAACACTGACATCACTCCATGTGATATTACACCATGACACACACTGGCTTTCATCAATATATTGATTTCTATTGGCCATTGCAGCGCCATTGTCATTGAGTGAAAGCAATTCTCACAGAGGTTTGAAGGGGAGGGGAACTTTAATATTACTTCACAAGCGTTTTCAGTGGCAAACGTCGTGATTGGCAGCTGTTTCAACAAATAGTGGACACTTAGACTACTGTCAACCAGCTTCCACATTGTAAGCAGACAAAGTGTTGCGAATGCGTTTGACGCTGTTTGGCAAAACGCATGCAGCCGTAAGAATGATTTGATCGTCAAGTTTATGTGGAGTTGTCTGGGTGCTTCTAGCATGGACTAGCTACAATGTTTGCATTGCAAATCACTGGGTGTTTCCATTCACTGCTGGAAAAAATCATAATCCTTCTACAAAATGTAAGTATAAATGAGAAAGATTATTATTTCTTTACAGTATTACAGCATTTACAGTATTACAGTATTTTCCCCTAATAACAATGATGCTATGAAGCTATAATTGTTGTGGAACTTACTAAAGCAACTTACTGTGATGTTTTAGGAAAAATAAACATGCAAACTCAGTGTATAGTGACTGATGACTTTGTGTGCATTTGGAGAGGTTTTTGGACACTGTGGAGATGTCTAGGACACCTAGTGGAAAATAGTGGAAAAGTGTTGAATTTATTTATTTACCCAAGTGAATCAGGAAATGTAGAGCATGACTGAAAATTAATCTCCAGCATCAAAAGACACATTATAAACCCCAAGAATCAAAGGTGTTTTTTTTTAGTTTTTTTTACATTTTTGTTTTGTATTAGATGAGCTCAAATGGAACCTAAATGATGGAAAAATAAGCTTGTATAATTTCAGATAACTAGTGTTAAAGTGAACAAGTGCAAATCGTTCAAAAATGAACTTAGACCTGGAGGTGCATAGACAGATGCACCACGCCCCCTAGCGGGCACGCGGGCGTCCCCAGACGGGCATACTCAAATAAATTACTTGATAAAATCGAATATTCTTAAAAGTACAGTACATTTATCAACATAACATTTCTTAGGACTAATACAAGTACCTGCTTACCGATTTCCAGCCGTCTACATGCATCCGTTCGCCAGAAATCCCATGCTGAATACACCGTGTTTTTCGGCTAAATTTACACAAACACGTGCCTGCCCTTTTAAGTTGCCTTTTAAAACATTCTTCCGATATAAGAGAACTTCAGATTTTGTAATAGAAAATTCAATTACCATCCAATAAACACCGTGACATGTTTAAAAAAGTATATAGAATGCTAATACAGCTCTTTATTAGCTTGCTCACTTCTTAGAGCAGAAACACACGTTCGGCTCCTTCGTAACCTAACACAAAATACGCAAACCTTTAGTTACATCAAACTGCACGTTACTATCCTAAAACTGTTCCTGAATAGAGCATTGTACCCTCCTTTCTTAGAATCCGTGTTTGTTATTCGTCCATCGAATAAACGTTCTCTTTGATTGCTTTGTTTTTCTACCTTTGGCAAGATTCCGTATTGTGTTGCTGTTCATGGTTGGCCTATCAAAAGAGCTGATAGTAATGGACCGTTGAAACCAAAGTGATTGAAACCACTTTCAGCAAATAGTACTCCGTCAAAAGAAAACATCGACACCTCATTTGTCTTGAATACTACACTACAGAGGTGGGGCGGGCCATGCGTAAACACAATATAAGGTCCTGTTGCGCACTAACATCCTCCGTTTTGCAAACGCATCGCATACGCAAGTTACTTCATTTTGGCTAATTCGCTTTGTTTTTGTAACACGTTCCGCTTTTGGAAAAAAAATGTTATTTTTATCACAGTAATGGAGAAGAAAAGGCGATTTACAGTTTCAGATGTCCATGATGAGCTATTTAGGCTTAGCGACGAGGAAGGTGAGAGCGATGACGGTTCCATGGCTGCTAGCATGGATTCTGCTGAGCAAGACGCTTTTGAGTTTGGAATCGATGCCGTGCTCGATGTACCGTAAGTATAAAATTCATATAGCATGCGTGATTCTTTATTGTAAAAGTTCAGTGTTGGTTACGTAATATTTAAATGTCCATTGAATTTGCTCCTATGTTGACTGAAACTCTAGTACTTGTTGTACTGTTTATCGCACTGATTGTGTAAGTCGTAAATCGCTCTGGATGAGCGTGTCTGCTAAATGCCCTAAATGTAAAGGTAAATTGTTGTTGTTTGAGAGAGCTTATGTATATTTTGCACTAGGCATTGGTTAGCATTAGCACTGGTTAGCATTAGCACTGATCATCATTCTGAGGCACTATAGTGATGTAATTGTAAATGTATGTAGTAAATGTAATAAATTTTCTTATTTACCATGACAATTTGCAATTTGTATTTATTTTCATCTTCATATTTTACTCATTTGGCTGTTATTCTGTCTTTTTCTTGCAGTGAAGAAAATTCCCCCTCCCCTCCCCCATCTGAGAGATTTCACACTTCTTCTGGCCCACCCCCAGAGCCATCAGCTTCTACCCCCTGCCAATCTGTGGACTGCGTAGTCACAGAGGCAGCAGGAGCACAAGCCCACCCCAAGCAAAGAAAAAACTGTCAACACCGAAAGGTGCCAAAAGGAGCAGAAGAGCTCCAGCAATACCACCACCTGCAACACTAGAGGACAGATGGCATGACGTGTCAGAGGAAGATGAGCAGCCTCCTCCGTTGCAGTTTCGCCCCAGGAGGACCCCAGGAGTTCAGCTGGATTTTCAGAAGGACTACAGCCCTTCTGAAGTCTTCCAGCTGTTCTTCAGTCAAGAAGTGCTCCTGACCCTGTGCAATAACACCAACAAGTATGCAGCAAAGAGAACAGAGAAGGGCTTGAAGAGGCAGTGGACTGACATCAATGCTGACGAAATGCTTCGCTTTATCAGCATTGTAATTTATCTTGGACTAATGAAGCCTTCAGCTATTCGGGACCTGTGGAGGAAGGATCATTTGCACAGCCTCCCATTTCCTCCTTCAGTTATGACTGGGAAGCGGTATGAGGCCATTATTGCAAACCTGCACATGAGTGACCCAGCAGCAGATGCCATCAATGATCAGCTTAGAGGTCAACCTGCCTATGACTGTCTCTTCCACCTCAAGCCACTTATGGAACAGATCCTGACTGCCTGTCAAGCACATTATCAGCCACACCAGGACATTGCCGTAGACGAAAGGATGGTGGCCACCAATAATCATAGAACAAAAAAAAGTACACAGTCAAGTTATAAAACAGTAAAAACATGAGGATAAAGCACTGGATATTAAAATTATAAAACCTGCTAATACTGAGTGTACAATAGAAAAAGTAGTTAGAGGGATCAAACTTTATGATATTAAAAAAAAAGTTTATGAACCATGTAATTTTCAGACTCCCCAACTGAGATGGATTATGCAGATCTGTGCCCTTCAGAGCTATTAGACTGAAACAGGTCAAAAGCATTTATGACAGGCCTCACCCCACACGATCAACACAATGCTGAGCTGGGATTTGACCTCGCCATTAAGATTTGTATTCTAGTGTTCATCCTCTTCACTGGATGTTAAAAATAACCGCTGGCTATATGCACAGTAAATGGGGGAAGTGTGACTTGTGTGTCACCTAGAGGATTTCTTAATTGTTAATATTTTCTAAAACATTCCACCATTAATTATTGATCTTAAATAATGATATTCTTCCATTCCACTGAAACTTATATATATAAAAATATTTTATAGTTAATTTTGATCACCTGGCAAAAAAGTGTATATACTCAGCAAAAACCATCACAAAGGCAAAGTTCCTTCAAAAATGATTCAGTCATCAAAATAGCTTTAAACAAAAATCAAACAGTAAAATAAAGACAAATGCAACTTTTTGTAATTAATTAATTGCCCCTCCAAGCTCATTTTTGAACGCTTTGTACTTGTTCACTTGGGTAACACTAGTTATCTGAAATTGTACACATAGCACAATTACCATTCAGGATTCAAACTGAAGCAGACACTGGGGCAGGATATCCATTCCCATCCAGGCTTATTTTCCCATCATTTAGGTTCCATTTGAGCTCATGTAATACAAAAGAAAATGTCAAAAAACAAAAATGCCTTTGATTTTTGGAGTGTATAATGTGTCTTTTGATGCTGGAGATTCATTTTCAATCATGCTCTACATTTCCTGATTCACTTGGCTAACACTTTTGAGTATATACATGAAATGACATAAGTGGCTACACACTCTTTTCCACTAGATGTCCTAGACATGTCCACAGTGTCCAAAAACCTCTCTAAATGCTCACAAAGCCATCAGTCACTGTACATCGAGTTAGCATGTTTGTTTTTGCTAAAACATCACAGTAAGTTAGACAAATACATCTTTGTAATTAATTAATAACCCATCATCAGGTTTAGTTTAGTGACTTTATTGAAGCTTCATGTTATAATCCATGCCACATGATCATAATAATGATCTGAGCATAGTCTTCCTCCTCTTCATAACTCTGTCTCAGTGTCTCTTGCTCTGTGTCTGTTGAGAATAAACTGATGTAAGTATCATGCAGGGAACCAGAGGAAAGTCCAACCTCTCGTGTCCCACACGGGTTTCTATGGCTGCTGCTCCCAGATGGGACCCCTGTCCATTTTAACCTCAATCCTGGCAGCAGCATTGGGGTGGCCTCCCCTCTCTCACCCCTTGTTGCAAGTTTGCTGCAGCGCAGACATGGTTTGACATCATGATGCTCAAGATTTTTGCAATGCTCAACTGTCAGAAAAACATCCTCGCATTTCTAAAAAGAACTGATCATCTTGGAGGCATATCATTCCGATGGATTGGACAATTTGGAACTGATTCCTGATTCCCATAACTTCATTGTTGAAGAAGCTGATTGTGTGTTGGGGAAAACAGATGTTCTTCATAAGTGGCTGTGAATGGACTTGCTTTCACTGTTAACATGTGTTCTTTGTAACATCAAGCCTTCTCAGATTCATTATTGATTTTATTAGTTTTGGGTTTACGGTCTATTACAAAAGTGGTACTTTTTGTATATTTTTCCAATCCAATGCGCCCTCATCTTCTTTTCAGAGAGAGCCACAATCGCTGCAGAAATCCTTTTCCCTTACATTTTGATTTATGTTTTCCTTTGGTTTGCTGCTTCTGCTCTTTCTGGAAGCCTTTCAGCCTCAACATCTCCATCATTCTGCACAGTCTACGCTCCCTCTCCCGGCGCTTTCGTCTTTTCTTCCGTTCCTTTTCCTGTTTAATATGGTGCTTAATTTTCCTTTGCAGCTGTTTTTCCTTTCAGATTTCTTAGTCCTTATCAGGACATTCCATAGATTTTTCCACCACTTCCTTTTATAGGTTCCTTCACATGTCTGCTGAACTTTTTCATCTTCTTCTTCCTCCATAATCACTGTCACTCCTTCATCCTCCTCCATAATTACTGTCAGCCGTGTTCTGCAATACGGGACGTATGTACTAGACACAAACTTTTTGTGCTGCCTCCGGGCAACGGCAATGGGGCGCTTGGGGGTTTCCGTGGCTGCAGCCCTCCCTGGCTTTTGGAGGTTGGATGGGGGAGTCCTGGTGGGATGCAGCGTTGTAAACACTTCAGGGAAGTTAAACCTGATTCTTTCCCACTGTGGAAAAAGTGCATAATATTTATAATTCTTATTACACACATGCGCAAAAACACTAACACACAGAACAGCAATCTGACACGACCAACACCACATTGTTCGTCGAGTTGTGAAGTTGTGCTGTAGGCATAAGACATCTTATTTCTGTCTAAAATCACCCTCTGTCTATATTATGACATTGACTGTATGTGACTGCAGTGGAACTGAAGGTTTCATTTTGGTGTTCCTACTTTCTCCAGCTGAGCTTTCAGGGACTTCAGTTCATCTTTGAGCTCCACATTCTCCAAGTTCTTTTTAATTGTTCCTTTTCTTGTCTGATGGACTCCTTCATACTCTTCTTCCATCAGAATTATTGCCTCCAATTCATCCACTCTCATCTTAACGTGGGAAATCCAGGCTCTCTGAAGGAATGAAAACAACAAGACACTGCCTTATGAGTGGACATATCTTAGCCACAGCAAACAATGAGGCCCTCCTATTATAATAACACTTTCTAGCATGTATTCAGACATTGATTCAAATTACTTCATTCTGTTTACCATGGCATTAAGCATGGGACGGTTTGAGAATGCCAACTCCAGACAGAAACACAGAAAACATATAGTAGAGATTATGCATAAAATGACTACTGTATGAAAATAGCTTATGACACATTTACTCACAACTGCAAAATCAGCTGCTGCATCACTCTCCTCATTCAGTGTGCGGGCTCTGCCTGTCTTGGCAGTCGTATACTTCACCTCTGGCAGCAGCGATCTATCATGCAAGCTTTCCTTACTAGATGCAAACTTTGTATGCCGACTCCGGGCAACGTCAGAGCTGCGATTGGAGGTTTCTGTGCCCACAGGTAGCAGGAGGCAGTTAGGCTCATTAAGCACAGCCTTGCCAGGCTTTTGGAGGATGGAGGATGGAGTCCCGGTGCGCTGTAGTTGTGGAAACACTGTGGCGAAACTGGACTTGACTCTTTCCCACTATGAAAAAAGTGCATAATATTTAGCATTCTTTTTACATACATGCATAAACACACATACACCAAGATGCACAGAACAGCAATTTTACAGCATCAACAACACATTGTTCTTCGAAATGTATAGGAGCTACAATTACTCAGGAACTGCACAATAGTTTCCACTAGGTGTCATAAAAACCTCTCCTTTTCAGACCGACAAAAAGTCGTCACACAATATACATCGAGTGTGCGACTTTTTTCTTAAAATGTCACAACAATGTTTGACAACTTACTAAAAGAAATTATTAGCTTCAATAAAGCTTCATTATTAAAGGCTAAATAACATTATCTCCACTGCCATTAGGCTAAAAAGCTATCCTGGGGAAAATACTGCAATAAGCTTAAAAAATATTATGCTTTCTTTAATGCACAAACGTTCATTTATACTTACGATTTTAACAGCACTTACGAATTTTTCTAGCAGTGAAAGGATACCACCAATGATTTGCAATGCAAACATAGTAGTCCATGCCAGAAGACACTGAACCATCACTATCAGCATGCAACTCATAACTGCATCAAAACTCCACATAAACTTCAGTTCAAATAAAACCTGTGGAACAAGGGAAACCACAAAGGTCATTTTCAGATAATGGGGCACAGCATTGGAAATCCCTGTGTTGTGCACTGTTCATTTGCTGCTCATTATTATTCCCAGCCTCTGTTCGTAGTCCAAGCCTCATGTTTTCTATTGCCAGTATTAGTTAAGTGTTCTTGTCATTGCTTGTGTTATTGTTTTAGCCTCCTTCCACTTTGTCTTCATCTGTGTTGTTTACTTTTGTTCAGCATGTACTCTCAGCCTCTTTGTATCATGTATTCTATGGCATTGGGCTGGTGTAGTGATTATGATTCTGCATCAGCCCTTAATAAATCTTGCGCTTCTCCACGTGTGCGTTCACCTTCCAACCGTTCATCGTTACACAGATAAAAAGGAATTTAAGGCTTTATTGAACAAAGTAAAGACTGGATTAAACAATACAAACCACTAGAGGTGCAAAGGCAGGAACCATAATATCAGGCATAAGTTGAAAGAAGAAAACAAGCCATAAAGTGTAAACAAGGTTCAGACACGCTCGCTGTGCAGAAAGAGACTTCGCAACTGGAACACAGACCAGGAGGTTTTATACACGAGCGTTAATGAAGGTACCAAGTAGCAGGTGTAGTTAGATCTGCAGGCACTGGCATGTCCATCCGGAGTGGAGGGGGTGACATGGTGCATGACAGACTTAAGAAATGTGGCCGTAAAACCTTCCGTGAACCTTTCAGTCCGACTTGATTTCTTTTCAGTAAACGCTCGTGCACAAGGACGTGACTTTGAGAGCCAGCTGAATTGAATGGATGCCTGGTCCTCATGCTCGTCCCCAGGGCTGGTGCACCAACTGGGATTAACTGCCAAACTGGCGGAAACTGAGACCATTTTTCATAGAGAGGTTTAAGCCTGTTGCACCAAGACCAGTAGCGATGCATGCGCTCGTTTAAAACTTGGAACGTATGCCCATTGCTAAGCAACCTGCACTATTACTAATTGCATCTCTCATATAAACAAATGATATTGTTCATATAAACCATGCTGAGCTCTAAACAAAGCTGCTTAACAACAGTTACGTGACTAATGTGCTCCCGAGTCTCTGAATCAGGCCTCACGCTGCTTTATTCTAGCTGAACATGTAAAGCTGATATGATGTCGCCATCACGCGCACCTGCTGTTGGAGAGTTTAACTTTGTTCCCACAGAAACGGGAGCTGTGAAACCTCACCTTACACCTGCTCCCACATAGGCCAACATTTTTGCCGCTCTTAGGAGGAACTCAGGTTGTGATCGGTGCTAAAATCTCACATCAGCAGTGTGCGAATCGGAAAGTTCGCGTACGATCACAAGAGTCACGTGGTTTGTCTTTAGCACGTGGACGTGTCGGTTTTTGGCTTGTAATCTCGAGCTCACCGGGTGAACGGCTTATCCATAATTAAGTCAACAACAACACAGCCTACTAGAAACGACTTCAAATAAGCTTGACTCTTTGGCATTTATTTATGCATGTGGTACATCTACCTGGATCGCTAATGACAGTCTGGCTAATTTCCGCTAGCTGGAGAGAGAGTTAGAATTAGACAATGACCAAGTTTATCCAGCCGTGGCCGTTTCCCTCTTCTACAATCTGATTTTTAGCGCTTGGACTCTTTCACAAAATGTCTTTTAGTCCGAGGCCAAGACATTTCCAAGCAGTCTGTCTTCATTTATGTGTACTCACCTTTGGGAAAGTTCCTGCCTCAGATCAGACACGCTCCAAACTGCATGAACGCTTCACAACTTCTTTAATGACCATCTTGCAAAATGACCCCTATTTATAGATTTATAATCATAGATTTATATTTAGTTTTATTACACACATAGTGACGTCATAGGGCTAGACTGTGATGTCATAATACCACGTGACAGTGAAGGCACTTATATGTAGAACTGAACTAAATACTCAGAGGCACAGTTAGTTAATTTCACAGACATGTTTTATGAAAAATATTTCACAAATTTTAGAAAACAAATGAATTTCAGGGCTTTATAGTTACTATAGTGAATTAGCCTAACCAGGCCTGCCATGCTAAGCTAATAGCCTGTGTTTGAGTGGTAAGCACTGAACATCAGGACACTGATTTGGGCTTCATTCTATCTCACTGAGACTTCATGTATAGGCAGCGCTGTACTGCCCTGTTCTCTTCCTTTTCCCCCAACTTGTTTATAAGGGTTCTTTTACTTGCCTGCTGGACTCCTTCATACTCATCTTCTTCCATAATTCCTGCCTGCAATCTATATATAATAGGCTGTAATAAGCAATAACAGATTTTTCTCCAACATCTTCATAATTGATCTTTCAATTGTCGACACCCTGTGACACACACTGGCTTTCATCACTGTTACTGTATGATGATATAAACACTGTACATATGGTCAATGTCACACACACACACACACAGACAGACACATGGCCACACGCGCGCACACACACACACACACACACACACACACACACACACAGACAGCCACACACATGCAGAAGCCCTTTACTTTAATATCCTGTATGCAGGCATGTTACCTTCTATTCCACCAAGCACAGAAGTAACATCGTATTCACAACATGACAAATATAAGTGCTTTGGAAATTCAGCATAATATTATTTTAATATTTAAAAGGTAGACTGGAAGATATCCAGATGTACAAGTAGCTGGGGGGATTACTGTCACACTGGTACAAACATCAAAGTTTGTTTTGGGTTGCCAGATCTTCCAAAAGTCTTATCTATTCTAGTTCCTATTATAAAGTTTGTGTTCCCAAAATGATTCCTCATACCTGCCCTTGTGCAGACCTTGGTAGCCCTGCTTGTCAGTGGGTTCAGTAAGACTTTTATAAATGGTTCCTTGCTACTAGAAGCAACCTCAGCCAGACTAACAGGCATGGAATTCATGCAGTATTACAGTTTGCTTCCATGACAGCAGGAGTAATGCTCCTATTTCAGACAAGCAAGTTGCCAAGAATGCCTTGAGTTCTTTTTCCAATTTTGCCCACATTTGTCCAGGTTTGGAGTTGGAATGGATGTAGCTTGAGGGCTGTTTCTAGCTGTGTCAGACTCCACTGCCCTTACTCGTCATCCATCATCCAATAGACTCCCACATCTAATCCTGCTTTTTCTCTTTCGGGTATCTTTCTGAGTCTCTTTTGTTCACTCTCTCATTCACTCAACAAAATATCACCCATCAACTCTAGGTTTCTATTTCCATTCTTCTTCATCTTTCATTCTCCCTCTCTGTCCCTCTCCCTTCATTTGTCTCCCCATTTTCTCTCTTCCCTTTCTTTCTTTCTTTCTTTCTTTCTTTCTTTCTTTCTTTCTTTCTTTCTTTCTTTCTCTCTCTCTCTCTCTCTCTCTCTCTCTCTCTCTCTCTCTCTCTCTCTCTCTCTCTGTGTGTCTCTCTTGCTCAGGGTGTTCTGGGATTGAGAGGTTGTTCTGGACACTTGAGGACTTTTTATGAGAACACACACACACACACACACACACACAAAATCAGTTCAATTCAATTGTGCCAAAGCTTTAGTGAAGAAATTACTGCTAACAATGATAGTAAGTACAACAATAATATAACTACAACAACTCCTATTACCAATAAACAATAATAATAATTATAATTATATAGGGGGTAAATATAGGCAATGGTGTGGTAATTTGGCTGAAATCCAATTTGTCTTTTACTCAGGATATTGTATTTAGTAAGGAATTTCAGAAATCTAGAATTTAAAATGCTACACTACACATTATCTTCCCCAGGTTACTGTTCACACAGATGCCTCTGTAATTCTTAGTGCCGAATTTATCTCCGGATTTAAAGATTGGTGCTATTAATCCTTGGTTTCAGATTTCAGGGAAAAAACCTCCATTCAGGTTAAACAGTTTTAGTATAGCCAAATGAAATTTAGAGCTTGAAAAGTTTATCATTTTATTTAGTACACTGTCAGGCCCTCATGCCTTCTTTGATTTTAGATTGTTAATTTTCTCCTGAAGTTTCTGCTCAGTAATTGAGAAGTCTTATGGTTTTTGATTAGCCAATTGTAGCACCTCCAGTTTTTGCTTTATAGGATTTTGTTGAAGATTTGCATTTGATTCTACTGTCTGGAAGAGAGTTTGGAAATGGTTTGTCCAAATGTCCACATTTTGTATTTCCAGTTCTTCCTGATCTCTTTTTTAAGTTTATTCCACTTGTCCAAAATTGACCAATTATCTTTTTTAGGTTTGGTTTTTGATGAACTCTTTTGTGTTAATCTTGGTTTTGCTGGTGTCTTTCTTAAGAACACATTTAGATGTTTTACTGCCAGATTGAGTCTTGTATACTTTGAACACATGTGGTGTCCAGAAAGGCATCTAAAATAATTTGAATTTAGGCAGTACGGATTTCTTTCTGGAATTGTTCTGTGCTGTTTTGGGCCCATCTGTATGGTCACCTAGTGTTGTACAGCTTACTGGGCTGTGCGAGTGCAGTGTTAGTTTCTGTCCTATTCATGAACACAGCAATCTGGCTGTGATCAGACAGAGGGGTTTGTGGTTTAGCAATGAATGCACTGAGAGAGAAATGGTCTAAATTTGTTATTACATAATCTACTGTACTATTCCCAAGAGGTGAGCACAACATGTATCTTCTTAAGGAGTCCCCCCGTGTCCTACCATTGACGACGTCCACACCCAGACTTTGACAGAGCTGCAGAAGTTATTTTCCATTTTTGTTGATTATATTATCATGGTTGTTTCTGTGGGGGCAAAAATAATTGATATTAATACAAGATAATTTGTTTGTATTCTATTATATAAGTTTTTTGTACAAATCCATTGCAGTATTTGTTTGATGTCACACATCTCAATAGAATTTGGTAGTGTTTTGGTGGCTTCAGCACTGTGGGGCGTGGTCCTGATACAGAGATGATGATCTATAGGTGTAGTCAGGCTGCTGTGGGGGGTGGTTCTTGTACAATTTGATTTGTTTATTTTATAGAGCTTCCAATATTGCGTATATGAACCCGGACTTTGGTACCCCATTACTCCAAATTCGTAGAGTAAAAATGACTATTAATCATGCCATGGGTACAAGAGGACGTGTACTTCAAGAATCTCATACAGGGATCTGATAGCAGTTTGATTTGTGTATTCAAGTAGTGATATATAGTGAACCGAATAGACATTTAAGAGGATTTTGCCATCCCATGACTCCAAAGTCCTACACTAAAAACATTTCAACATCATATTTTGAATATGTTGAAAAGTGTTCTCCAAGAATGAGAGTGAGAAGGATGAGAAATAGCATTGAAATATTTTGCACTCAAGTACACAGAATACACAGTAAATTGGTACAATCGTTTATGCTATGGCTCTGTAGATGGCTCTTGTCAGGCTGTATGTAGTACATACAAGCCATGTTCTATATATATCCAGCAGTAATGATACTTGCTCTGGCAGATTTGAAGATGGCCCATGAACAGACTGAAAGGACTGTGGCAGCATGTCTGAGTGAAGTGAACGATGGATATGACCTGTACAGATCAGCCCTGACCAAGCGGAGGCACTCTGTGGCACCTGCTTCACCAGCCTTGAAAAGGGTCAACAAAGACACCAAACCAGGTTTGGATGCAAAGCAGTCAGCCATCTTCCCTCTAGGGCCAAGAGAACACGAGTGGCTTGTGAAGTGTGCAGCAGGACAGCAGGATCAAATCTGGCAGCTTCTGCTCCAGGACATCAAGCTTGCAGAGAGGAGAAACTTCATGTCTGGTTTCACAGCACTTCACTGGGCTTATAACAAAGAAACAGTGAAATGATGTACAAGATCCTTCTTCTTTCAAGGCAAGGTGGGCCAGGGGTTGACGTAAACACCAAGAGCTACGAGGGCTACACCCCACTACACATCGCTGCTATTCACAGGCCCAAATCAGTCCTGAGTGTTCTGGTGCATGATTATGGTGTCAACTGCAACATATGTGACAACAGTGGCAAAAAGCCTTATTACTACCTACACAAGGATGCCTCACCCAAGGTGTGAGAGATGCTTGGAGACCCTCACGCTGGGGATTACAAGACATGAGCAGCACTTTTCTGATCTGCCCAAAAGGTTCAGCACTTTGAGTAAACTATTTCAGTCCAAGCACTGAAACACACTCAGATGCAGACCAAGATTCCACTCAGCCTTGCAGCAGCTTGACCAGCCTTGACCAGGATGAGGAGAGGATAGATTATACATTCATTTCCAGAACGTTCCCCTACAATTAATGAACTTCCCCAGTGAAATAGCATATTCTGAAACCGACATTTTCTCTCTCTTTTCTTTCACTCTGATTTTGATTCTGTGATGAGAACCTTAAGCTGTGAATTAAGTAATTTGCACATGTGTATGTGTATTCAAGAGCATGAGTGTGTATATAGTGTAAGGAATGAATATTTAATAGGATTTTTCTATCCCATTACTCCAAATCCCTACAGTAGAAATGACTGCAAATCACTTCATGGGTAGAAGAGTACCTGAACTTCCAGAATCTATTGAAGTGATCTGATAACAATTTGATTTGTGTATTTTATAAAGCTTCAAGTAGTGATTAATATTGAACCAAGTAGACATTTCAGAGTATTTTACTATCCTACTACTAAGTGCCCACATTTTTTTACTTTCACGCACGCCGGATTTGCAAGCCTCATCCTAAAAATAAGCTCTAACCCAGTTAGCAATTTTCCTATACCCATGATGTTGGCCACATAAACAACTAAGCTCTGACCCATATGAAAAAGTGAATGACGCCCAAATCTGACCCATAATATGAACAAATCTGTACCATAACACAGTCAAACTTCCAACAGGAGTGAGCCAAGTGCAAATGAACCTTTCTATGCCTCACACAGTGAAGCAGTCTACATGATACACAGGTATATGCCATATTTTGCATTTGTAGAAGAATTTGAAAAGAAATACACCGACATTTTTATTCCAAGAATAGATAGGTCTTCAGTCTGTGTTTGAAGACTACAAGGGACTCTGCTGTCAAAACAGCAAGTGGAAGTTCATTCCATCTTCTGTGAGCCAGAACAGAAAGTAGTCTCAACACTTGTCTTCCATGAGAATTCAATCATGGAATTTGAAGCCAAGCCATACTTGAGGTTCAAAGCACTCGAGGTACAAATCAGGCTTTGACCATTGACACAATGTAATATGGGGCTGGACCATTTTTGGCTTTGTAGTTGAGCATCAAGATTTTAAATCTGTTGTGTGCAGCTACTGGAAGCAAACGAAGGGAGCGCAGCAGCGGGGTAACACGTGTGAACTGCGGAAGCTTGAACACCAGTCGTGCTGCTGCTTCTACTGCTGTTACTTGCACGTACATCATCTTTTTAGTGACTTTTGGGTGGGCACTGGAGTAAACAGTGTAATAGCTAAAGTGTTATAGTTATAGTTATAAAGGAAAAAAGACGGACCTGTCCCTGGAATGCTGGCGCAAGACATGGAAGAGAAGTATAGGCAAACACCACTGCAATTTGCATGTGAGAAATAGTCTTCCAGAACTTTCTCTGAGCTAAGATGAATGTCCAATAGTTGAAGAGTTTTTACATGCCCTTTACATCACGCAGGTAAAAAGGATTGAAACAAGAAACAAGACACTACTATTTGGCAGATAGATCATTCAGGAAAGGATCTGGGAATGCAATCTCTCCCCACTGGTGTCTCTGCAAAAATCACTTCAAATAAGCAACTAAATTCTCTATTCTGCAAGAAACTACATTGGAGTTCCACACCAACACCTTAATTCGTGGACCATTGCAATTTCTGGACAAAGCAGCTATTTCTGCATCAATTCCTAGGACTCCTAAAGTTTCCCTGGCACAAAGTTGCAAATGGCAATGCAAGCATATGCAAAAGGAGACCTAGAGGACACTGTGCACTCATTCTTCCAGTAAATGAATCAGCAGAGAAACATGTCATCTACTTACGCTACAAGCAGGAGTCAAATCTGTGCGGTGAGCCCCCATTGGATTTCAAGCCCAACACCTTAAACTCTCAGCCATTGCATACTTTGGGCACTTCTTGCTTTCGTCCTTGGACTTCTTCAAGCTCAATTATGAGTCCCCATGTGTCATTGATTCAGGGTTGCAAATGGCCTGATATGCAAATTCAAAGACACGACTCTCCCGAATGGTCTGCTCACTATTTTAGCAAGCTAATGTCAATTCCAGATAAACAGGTGCTCAGAAGCTTGTCAGAGTATTAGACTGATGCACTACCTACTACACTAATGTGGCCTCCAAGGTCTTCCACGTGAAAACGTGGGACGGCTCAAGGTGGCTAACCAATTTTGCATGAACACTTCTTTTGTTTTTAAAAAATCACACCTAGCTGATGTAGGTCTCATGTAAAGCTTTCACTGGAATGCTGTTAGTACAGGTGAGCAAAATTTAAGTCAACAAAGTTGAAACTTGCACATTGGAAATAAACTAGTGCAGGATATCGCTTGACCTAAGTTGAGTGTTGACAAGAAAGTACAGCTCAGTACATTAATTTGCAATAGAATAATCAGACATACTGCATATGACATAACTCATAGTGTAGACCAATCTCGTGTTTATCACACAGGGATAGCCAAAATGATTTGAATATTTTGCATTTTTACAAGAATTCGAAAAGCAATACAAATCATAAGCCAGCACACCGACATTGTTAAAAGAGAAGAATGACGACTGGTTCAACATCACCAGAATGTGCTTAAAAACCTTTCTGTTGTAGGCACACTGATCCAAAATACTTCAGAACCTGTGGGATGAGTACATCTCAGTCAGTTTCTTTTAACCCACATGCACCTGTCCTTGTTAGTATAGTGGATAGTATCTCTGCTTTTCAGGTGGTAATCCTTGGTTTGATTCCCTGACAGGGAGTATTCCTATTCTTAGCGCAATGCAGACAAACAGGGGACTTGGCACCCTTTTTAGGAATAAAAACATCCTACATCCACAGTTGCTCTTGATTGTTCAACATAGATGAATCAAGTAACTAGCACATTGTGGATCAATAGTTTGATAAAGCACCTGGGAGAGATTTTGGTGCCCAGTGTCGACGTTATCTCTAAGCAGACATGACAAAACATGCATACCAACAAGGCCAAGACTGAAGAGCATGGAAAGATTTTGTCAATTTCATAAACTACATCAAATGCTTTGCTGGTGTCAAATATTGCAATGACATTAAATATTGTGACTTGACTATGACTTGAAGGGTAGTACTTGGTAACTGTCCATCTTGACTTTAGATTATAAATATTCACTTATGACTTGTCTCGGGACTTGATTGTCAAGTCTTGAGATGTACTTGTTGCATTTACATTTACATTTATGGCATTTGGCAGATGCTCTTATCCAGTGCGCATCTGATAATCTAGGTTTTGATCAAAGAGAGCCCACTGAGTTTCTTAGCCTGTGAAAAACACATTTGCAATGACTTGGCAAAATGTATGTGCAACAATGATTTGACCTAGCCATACCAAACTCAAAAGCTTTAATCTAGGCATATTGGACAGATGGATCGCACTGAGTTTGAAAGCCCTATCTTTAAAGTTGGTCATATGGCGACCCTGTCCACTTCTCTGTATAGATAGACCTCATGTTAAGGTAATCATTACCATAGTAAATTCCTTAAAATGTAACAAGCCAATTCTGGACCTGGAAAGTTTAGTTCCAAACAGAATGTAAATCAAGTGCTAGATGAAATGCAATTTTTCAAGAATCTTAGAGCCAGCTGTATACTCTGTGAAAGACTGCATCACCAGGACAGGAAGTGGGCACTCTTGCTCTTTCTTAATTTGGACATCCCTTAGCAAAAATTTTTAAAAAGAGTGAGCATGCTCTCACCTCCAGCAAATAGTTGAAGTCAAAGTGGGCTTGTTTGGGAATTGAACACAGGACCTCTGAAGTGAGAATTATACCCCTAGGCCAACAAGCCGTAATTTAGCTCAGTATAGTCCTTTTTTGACTGAGTAGTGTTAAGAAACAGAATTGAGGTGTTTCTTTCAGTTGTTTTACTCTTTCATGAAGCGACACTAACATATGGTGCAAGACACCTGTGGATCCAAAGTAAGTATAAAGAGCTCGTTCCCGATTTGAACCCGGAATCTGTCACACCCTAAGCAAGAATCATACGCCTAGAACAACGAGCCCATTGCATTTGTTTACCTTTGGATTTTTGTCTCATGTCCACATTTGGACACCTTCTGCTCAATTGCGCATTCTTGACTTGTTACAATTTTAATTTTATTAATTTAGAGTTCTTTTGATGACTGATGACTTTGCAACATTGCAAGGTACATACTTGACAGGTATTATTCCTTGTCATTGATCTACCACTAGAAACAATTCAAAACATGTTTGCAAGACAATTAATTTGATTTGTGAGAATGGGCCAGTGTATAACAATGATGCAACAACATGCCGGCATGTCATTGAAGGCTGAGGGAATGCAAGCCATCTGCTCTTTGTGACCTTCTACATGCTTAGCTACCTTAGGCATTCTTGAGAGACCTTAACATCAAAGGTAAGGTTATTTCAGCCCTTTGCTATGTTTTTGGCTCTACTGTTGTTCCACCACAGCTGACTTTACTACTTCACACAAATGGTACTAAAAAATGTATCGGTAATGGGTACGGAAGCACAACCCAGTTCTGGTCCCGAAGTTCTTCCACCCTACGAAGTCTAGTTGCAAGTCTAATCTAACGTGAACGATACAGCATAGCCACTGCATTGACAGCATATTTTAAATAGCCTGTGAAAAAAAAAAATCCTAAATCTTGCACACTAATACTTTCAGGTCGCAAAAACAACCTTGCTGGCTATAATATTGGTCGTGAGCAGATGGAGCATTCCATGTGTTGCCAATGATTCAGCAAAACACACTTTTTAAAAACCACTCAGGAAGCCTGCATGCCAACCCTTTAACATAACTCCACCAAACTCGCTGGCTATAAACTAGACCTTGGTCAGAGAGAGCTCACTGACGTTCTTAGCCTGTGAAAAACACATTGGCAATGACATGGCAAAATTAACTTTTAAGAAAACCGACAATGTATGTGCAGCAATGATTAAAAATCACTGATGGAGCCTGCGCACCAGCCCTTTAAATAGCTCTTTGGGTCACCGCAGTCGTTAGATGCTTCCAGTTATACCACCTAAAAAAGGATTGAACAAAGAAAATCGCTACTGTAAACATTGACATAGATAACAAACAGCACAAAATCACACATTCCAATAACTTTGATCTGATATCGCATAGGTTTGTAGAGAATAGTCCCACTTGTAATATTATAAACCTTGGGCATTCCAAACAGTAAAAAAAATTACAAATCATGCAACCCTGAACAAATGTTAACCAAATTTAAACATACAACAATGCAGTAGAAAAAAAAAGGTTCTTTAACAAGGAGATTTTCACCAAAGAAGAAGCCATTCTTACTTCCTAGTGTGCTTCTTTTGAATATGTAGAACACAGATTACCTAAAACAATGTCACAGTGTTGAAAATGATAAAGTTGTGAAATGCCTGCAAAATGGGTTCAGCGCAACCTGCTGGTCAGAAAGTCTCCAGCCCCTTATATAGAGCAGAGCGAGACATAGCTGCTTTGGGTAGGTTCATATCCACGTCATATCCCAAGGTTTGTCTCATTATTTATTATGTTGAGTCTCACCTTTTGTGGTGGATTTCACCAATTATTTCTAATGTGGATACATTAGTATATCATTATAAGCAATCTGAGATGTAAAGCTAAGTGAATCACACATGCAGAATTTCTAACAATAACCTGTTTTGTATAGGCTGGCTAGATGACCATTCAGTGAAATTAAATGTGGTTGCTGAACTTGTTTTAGGTGGGTCAATTTAATTTGACTTAATTGTGTTTCATTTTTAATTCAGCCACGTTCCATGACGCATAAATTAATCTGAGAATATTTTGTTCTAGCTGCAAGATAGCGCTGACTTATCCTACCTATACTTTATATTTATCTTAAAATAATTGAGGTTCATCGCTAGAGGGTGCTGTTATTTATTTGGTTTTTTGGATTATTGATCAGGTAAAAACTAAAATGGATGAGGTGGACTTTTTCTATGTATCATATGGAATTTGAGTATATGAGTGAATGCTACTATGTAAATGTATAAGAATATGTAGATAAGATTATTATGAAATCATCCTTTATAATCAAACAAACAACTACACTATATGATTGTATTAAACAGCGACATACAATCCAAAGTCAAGATGGACAGTTACCAAGCACTACCCTTCACGTAATTGTCAAGTCATGTTTAATGTCGTTACAATATTTGACACCAGCAAAGCATTTGATGTAGTTTATGAAAATGACAAAATCTTTTCATGCTCTTCAGTCTTGGCCTTGATGGTATGCATGTTTTGTCATGTCTGCTTAGAGATATTGTCGCCACTGGGCACCAAATTCTCTCGCTGGTGCTTTATCAAAATATTGATCCCCAATGTGCTAGTGTCTTGATTCATCTATGTAGAAAAATCAAGAGCAACTGTGGGTGTAGGATTCGATGTTATCATTCCTAAAAAGGGTGCCAAGTCACTAGTTTGTCTGCAGTGCACTAAGAATAGGAAGACTCCCTGTCGGGGAATCAACCCAAGAATTTCTGCCTGAGATGCAGAGATACTATTTACTATACTAACAAGGACAGATGCATGTGTGTTAAAAGAAACTGACTGAGATGTACGCATCCCACAGGTTTTGAAGTATTTTGGATCAGTGCACCTACAACAGAAAGTTTTTTAAACAAATTCTGGTGATGTTGACCCAGTCTTCATTTTCCTCTTTTAACAATGTCGGTGTGCTGGCTTATGATTTGTATTTCTTTTTGAATTCTTGTAAAAATGCAAAATATTCAAAGCATTTTGGCTATCCCTGTGTAATAAACACGAGAATGGTCTAAACTATGAGTTATGTCATATGCAGCACTTTTATCAAATTTGGCTTTGACTCTGTTTGCAATATGTCTGATTATTCTATTGCAAATTAATGTAATGAGCTGCACTGTCTAGTCAACATTGAACTTAGGTCAAGCGATGTCCTGCACTACTCTATTTCCAATGTGCAAGTTTCAACTTTGTTGACTTACATTTCTGCTCACATGTACATTCCAGTGAATGGTTTACATGACACCTTCATCAGCTAGGTGTGATTTTTTAAAAACAAAAAGAGTGTTCATGCAAAAATGCTTAGCCACCTTGAGCCGTCCCACGTCTTCACGTGGGAAACCTTGGAGGCCACGGTAGTGTTTTAAGTAGCGGATCAGTCTAATACTCTGACAAGCTTTTGGGCACCTGTTCACCTGGAATTGACATTAGTTTGCTAAAATAGTGAGTAGACCATTCGGGAGATTACTGTCTTTGAATTTGCATCTCAGGCCATTTGCAGTCCTGAATCAATGATATATGGGGACTCATAATTGAGCTTGATGAGTCCTAAGACTTAAGCCCAAAGTGCCCTAAGCATGTAACAGCTGCGATGGCCGAGAGGTTAAGGCGTTGAACTTGAACTCCGATGGGGGTTCCCCGCGCAGGTTCGACTCCTGCTTGCAGCGTGATGGAATCAGATGTTTTTCTCCTGATGGCTTTGCTGGAAGAATAAATTCACAGTGTCATGTAGTTCTCCTTTTGCATATGCTTGCCATTCCATTTGCAACTTTGTGCCAGTGAAACTGTAGGAGTCCTAGGAATTGAAGCAGAAATAGCTGCTTTGTCGATAAGTTGTGATGACCCAGGGATTAATGTGTTGGTGTCAAGCTCCAATGTGCTCTCTTGCAGAATAGAGAATTTAGTTGCTTATTTGAAGTGATTTCTGCAGAGACATCATGCCACCAGTGTGGAGAGCTTGCACTCCCAGACCCTTTCCTGAACGATCTACCAGCCACATAGCAGTGTCTTGTTTCATGTAGTGGAGAAAGCACATCCTTCTTACCTCCGTGATGTCAAGGGCATGTAAAAACTCTTCAACTATTGGACAGTCATCTTAGCTCAGTGAAAATTCTGGAAGACTATTTCTCACATGCAAATTCCAGTGGTCTTTGCCTATGCTTCTCTTCCTTGTCTTGTACCAGCATTCCAGGGACAGCACCATCTTTTCTCTTTAACTATAACACTTTATTTATTACACTGTTTACTCCAGTGCCCACCCACCAAAAGTCACTAACAAGATGATGTACTTGCAAGTAACAGCAGTAGTAGCAGCAGCATGACTCGTCTTCATTCTTCCAAAGTTCACACGTTACCCTGCTGCTGCGCTCCCTTCGTTTGCTTCCAGTAGCTGCACACATCAGATTTAAAATCTTGATGCTCACCTACAAAGCCAAAAATGGGCCAGCCCCTTGATACAGGGAGTCAATGGTCAAAGCCCGATTCGTACCTCAAGTGCTTCAAACCTCAAGTATGGCTCGGCTTGAAATTCCATGCTCCAAGTCTCATGGAAGACAAGCATTGAGACTCTTTTCTGTCCTGGCTCACAGATGGTGAAATGAACTTCCACTTGCTGTCCTGACAGCAGAGTTCCTTGAAGTCTTCAACCACAGACTAAAGACGCATCTATTCATGGAGTATTTAAATGACAAATGACCCTGCTCCTATATTGACTAAGTAAATTAGCACTTATTGTAGGGTATTATTTATTATACTGATGTTGTCTAACAAACTTTAGTACTTACTGTTTATTGCACTTATCATTGTTTAAGATAGACCTTATGCATTTTGTACTTCTTGGCAACAGCAGTGATCCCTCTATTTCTACAGTATTCTAGATCATTGGTATATTGGACTCTAACCTACTGTAATGGCTAGGGTGTATTCTATGAGTAAATGACAAAGCACTTTTGTAAGTTGCACTGGATAAGAGTGTCTGCTAAATTCCATAAATGGAAATGTAAATGTAACAAATACATCTCAAGAATTGACACTGTAGTCCCGAGACAAGTCAAGAGAGAAAATGTACAATCCAAAGTCAAGATGGACAGTTATCAAGCACTATCCTTCACGTAATTGTCAAGTCACCATATTTAATGTCGTTACAATATTTGACACCAGCAAAGCATTTGATGTAGTTTATGAAATTGACAAAATCTTTCCATACTCTTCAGTTTTGGCCTTGATGGTATGCATGTTTTGTCATGTCTGCTTAGAGATAATGTCGCCACTGTTACAATGTGAATGTAACAAGTACATCTCAAGACTTTACACTCAAGTCCCAAGACAAGTCACAAATGAATAAATACAATCCAAATTCAAGATGGACAGTTACCAAGTACTACCCTTCAAGTCATTGTGCTAGTGTCTATTCATCTATGTAGAAAAATCTAATCTAATCTACTTTAATGATGACTGGCAGATGTTTATTTAAAGATACTGACTGAGATTTACTCCTTCACAGGTTTTGAAATATTCTGGATCAGTTTGCCTGCAACAAAAAGGTTTTTAAACATATTCTGGTGATGTTGACCCAGTCTTCATTCTCCTCTTTTAACATTGTCGGTGTGCTTTTTACAATGTCGGTGTATTTCTTTTCAAATTCTTGTACAAATGCAAAATACGGCATATACCTGTGTGTCACGTAGACTACATTGCTGTGTGAGGCACAGAAAGGTTCATTTGCACTTGGCTCACTCCTTTTGGAAGTTTGACTGTGTTATGATACAGATTTGTTCAGATTATTGGCCAGATTTGGGCATCATTCACTTTTTCATGTGGGCCAGAGCTCAGTTCTTTATGTGGCCAACATCATGGGTATAGGAAAATTGCTAACTGGGTTAGATCTTATTTTCAGCATAATTCTTGCAGATCCACTGTGCATGAAAGAAAATTGTGCACTTCTTAAAAGGTAGTAGGATGGTAAAATACTCTTAAATGTCTACTTGGTTCAATATTTATCACTACTTGAAGCTTTATAAAATACACAAATCAAATTGTTATCGGATCACTTCAATAGATTCTGGAAGTTCACGTACTCTTCTACTCATGATGTGATTTGCAGTCATTTCTACTGTAGAAATTTGGAGTAATGGGATGGAAAAATCCTCTTAAATGTCTATTCCTTACACTATATACACACACTCATGCTCTTGAATACACATACACATGTGCAAATTAGTTAATTCACATCTTAAGGTTCTGATCACAGAATCAAAATCAGAGTGAAAGAAAAGTTAGAGAAAATGTCTGTTTGAGAATATCCTATTTCAATGGCGAAGTTCATTAATTGTAGGGGAACGTTCTGGAAATGATTGGATAGTCTATCCTGTCCTCATCTTGGTCAAGGCTGGTCAACCTGCTGCAAGGCTGAGTGGAATTTTGGTCTGCATCTGAGTGTGTTTCAGTGCTTGGACTGAAATAGTTTACTCAAAGTGCTGAACCTTTTGGGCAGATCAGAAAAGTGCTGCTCATGGCTTGAGGGCTTGTAATTCCCAGCGTGAGGGTCTCCGAGCATCTCTCTCACCTTGGGTGAGGCGTCCTTGTGTAGGTAGTGATAGGGATTTTTGCCACTGTTGTCACGTATGTTGCAGTTGGCACCATAATCACGCACCAGAACACTCAGGACTGATTCGGGCCTGTGAATAGCAGCGATGTGTAGTGGGGTGTAGCCCTCGTAGCTCTTGGTGTTTACATCAACCCCTGGCCTACCTTGCCGTGAAAGAAGAAGGATCTTGCGCATCATTTCGCTGTTTCCTTGTTTAGCATCCCAGTGAAGTGCTGTGAAACCAGACATGAAGTTTGTCCACTCTGCCAGCTTGATGTCCTGGAGCAGAAGCTGCCAGATTTGATCCTGCTGTCCTGCTGCACACTTCACAAGCCACTCATGTTCTCTTGGCCCTAGAGGGAAGATGGCTGACTGCTTTGCACCCAAACCTGGTTTGGTGTCTTTGTTGATGTTTTTCTGGGCTGGTGAAGCAGGTGCCACAGAGTGCCTCCGCTTGGTCATGGCTGATCTGTACAGGTCATATCCATCGTTCACTTCACTCAGTTTTCCATAACACTAAAGTATTATCATTGTTTTCCATAACACTAGTGGCATAACACTGCTGATTTTAGTTTTCTATATAATTTTTTCTTTGCTGTTCCACATTTTTCGAGTGTGGTTTGAAAGCAGTTGGTAACACTCCTTTAACCAGGACCCGACACAGGACCTGTCACTAGTTCACAACAGACAGTGATATAGTTCATTCAACTATATAACAACTTAAATGGTCTGCAGTAGGGTTTTTATTATATGTTAGCCAGCATAAAGTACTCTGCTCAGTCAGTTTATTTGTCATGTACTTAACAAAGACAGGCTTCCCACTAGCGATCATTTTTGAGGACTTTTCCAAGACATTTTTATGATGGTCTAGCTAGCTGGTATGGCAAACAGGGTTAGGCTTAGGGTTCTTCACCAAAACCTACAGTTTTGCATAGAGACAAATTTAGATTGTTGATACATACCTAAATATAGGATTCAAAGTTTGGTGTACCATTAGGTTCCCTTAGTGATGGAACCAAACTCAGGTCCCTTTGTATGAGAGACTTGTAAAAACAGTGTAAGCCACCCAAAGAAAATGGAGAAAAGGACCCAAGTGCACAACAGTTCACAGAGATTTGAGGTTTGATAAATTACTTACAGGAGGTTTTGAACATTTCAAGGTCTGTAAGTTTGGCTCATTAGGACATATAGAATTATAGATCATGTGTTTTAGGTATATAGATAATGAAGATGTTGTTGTAAATCAGAGATATAGAAAATGATAGACCAGCCTGCTCTAGTGATCTGGAAAGGGGTGTTTATACGTTATTATTATATACTGGCATGTGAAAATAGCTAAAAATTAATTTGAGAAAAGTACATTATTTTGCTGTCAAATATCCCTTTCTTTTTCAATTTTGCTCACCCAGATTATTAAACACGAAATAATCTACAGAGCCAAAGCGTATTGATTGTACCAATTTAAAGTGTATTCTGTGTACTTGAGTGCAAAATATTTCCATGCTATTTCTCATCCTTCTCACTCTCATTCTTGGAGAACACTTTTCAAAATATTCAAAATATGATGTTGAAATGTTTTTAGTGTAGGACTTTGGAGTCATGGGATGGCAAAATCCTCTTAAATGTCTATTCGGTTCACTATATATCACTACTTGAATACACAAATCAAACTGCTATCCGATCCCTGTATGAAATTCTTGAAGTAGACGTCCTCTTGTACCCATGGCATGATTTATAGTCATTTTTACTGTAGCAATTTGGAGTAATGGGGTACCAAAGTCCGGATTCATATATGCAATATTGGAAGCTCTATAAAATAAACAAATCAAATTGTACAAGGACCACCCCCCACAGTGCTGAAGCCACCAAAACACCACCAAATTCTATTGAGATGTGTGACATCATACAAATATTGCAATGGATTTGTACAAAAAAATAATTTATATAATAGAATACAAACAAATTATCTTGTATTAATAACAATTCTTTTTGCCCCCACAGAAACAACCATGATAATGTAATCAAAAAAATGGAAAATAACTTCTGCAGCTCTGTCAAAGTCTGGGTGTGTACGTCGTCAATGGTAGGACACGGGGTGACTCCTTAAGAAGATACATGTTGTGCTCACCTCTTGGGAATAGTACAGTAGATTATGTAATAACAAATTTAGACCATTTCTCTCTCAGTGCATTCATTGCTAAACCACAAACCCCTCTGTCTGATCACAGCCAGATTGCTGTGTTCATGAATAGGACAGAGACTAACACTGCACTCGCACAGCCCAGTAAGCTGTACAACACTAGGATACCATAAAGATGGGCCCAAAACAGCACAACAATTCCAGAAAGAAATCAGTACTGCCTAAATTCAAATACATTTAGATGCCTTTCTGGACACCACATGTGTTCAAAGTATACAAGACTCAATCTGGCAGTAAAACATCTAAATGTGTTCTTAGAAAAGACACCAGCAAAACCAACATTAAAACAAAAGGGTGCATCAAAAACCAAACCTAAAAAAAGATAATTGGTCAATTTTGGACAAGTGGAATAAACTTAAAAAAGAGACCAGGAAGAACTGGAAATACAAAATGGGGACATTTGGACAAACCATTTCCAAACTCTCTTCCAGACAGTAGAATCAAATGCAAATCTTCAACAAAATCCTATAGAGCAAAAACTGGAGGTGCTACAATTGGCTAATCAAAAACCATTAGACTTCTCAATTACTGAGCAGAAACTTCAGGAGAAAATTAACAAACTAAAATCAAAGAAGGCATGAGGGCCTGACAGTGTACTAAATAAAATGATAAACTTTTCAAGCTCTAAATTTCATTTGGCTATTCTAAAACAGTTTAACCTGAATGGAGGTTTTTTCCCTGAAATCTGAAACCAAGGATTAATAGCACCAATCTTTAAATCCGGAGATAAATTCGACACTACGAATTACAGAGGCATCTGTGTGAACAGTAACCTGGGGAAGATAATTTGTAGTGTAGCATTTTAAATTCTAGATTTCTGAAATTCCTTACTAAACACAATATCCTGAGTAAAAGACAAATTGGATTTCAGCCAAATTACCACACCATTGCCTATATTTACCCCCTATATAATTATAATTATTATTATTGTTTATTGGTAATAGGAGTTGTTGTAGTTATATTATTGTTGTACTTACTATCATTGTTAGCAGTAATTTCTTCACTAAAGCTTTGGCACAATTGAATTGAACTGAATTTGTGTGTGTGTGTGTTCTCATAAAAAGTCCTCAAGTGTCCAGAACAACCTCTCAATCCCAGAACACCCTGAGGAAGAGAGGCACAGAGAGAGAGAGAGAGAGAGAGAGAGAGAGAGAGAGAGAGAGAGAGAGAGAGAGAGAGAGAGAAAGAAAGAAAGAAAGAAAGAAAGAAAGGAAGGGAAGAGATAAAATGGGGAGACAAATGAAGGGAGAGGGACAGAGAGGGAGAATGAAAGATGAAGAAGAATGGAAACAGAAACCTAGAGTTGATGGGTGATATTTTGTTGAGTGAATGAGAGAGTGAACAAAAGAGACTCAGAAAGATACCCGAAAGAGAAAAAGCAGGATTAGATGTGGGAGTCTATTGGATGATGGATGACGAGTAAGGGAAGTGGAGTCTGACACAGCTGGAAACAGCCCTCAAGCTCCATCCATTCCAACTCCAAACCTGGACAAATGTGGGCAAAATTGGAAAAAGATCTCAAGGCATTCTTGGCAACTTGCTTGTCGTAAATAGGAGCATTATTCCTGCTGTCATGGAAGCAAACTGCAACACTGCATGAATTCCATGCCTGTTAGTCTGGCTGAGATTGCTTCTAGTAGCAAGGAACCATTTATAAAAGTCTTACTGAACCCACAGACAAGCAGGGCTACCAAGGTCTGCACAAGGGCAGGTATGAGGAATCATTTTGGGAACACAAACTTTATAATAGGAACTAGAATAGATAAGACTTTTGGAAGATCTGGCAACCCAAAACAAACTTTGATGTTTGTACCAGTGTGACAGTAATCCCCCCAGCTACTTGTACATCTGGATATCTTCCAGTCTACCTTTTAAATATTAAAATAATATTATGCTGAATTTCCAAAGCACTTATATTTGTCATGTTGTGAATACGATGTTACTTCTGTACTTGGTGGAATAGAAGGTAACATGCCTGCATACAGGATATTAAAGTAAAGGGCTTCTGTGTGTGTGTGGCTGTCTGTGTGTGTGTGTGTGTGTGTGTGTGTGTGTGTGTGTGTGTGTGTGTGTGTGTGTGCGCGTGGCCGTGTGTCTGTCTGTGTGTGTGTGTGTGACATTGACCATATGTACAGTGTTTATATCATCATACAGTAACAGTGATGAAAGCCAGTGTGTGTCACAGGGTGTCGACAATTGAAAGATCAATTATGAAGAAGTTGGAGAAAAATCTGTTATTGCTTATTACAGCCTATTATATATAGATTGCAGGCAGTAATTATGGAAGAAGATGAGTATGAAGGAGTCCAGCAGGCAAGTAAAAGAACCCTTATAAAGAAGTTGGGGGAAAAGGAAGAGAACGGGGCAGTACAGCGCTGCCTATACATGAAGTCTCAGTGAGATAGAATGAAGCCCAAATCAGTGTCCTGATGTTCAGTGCTTACCACTCAAACACAGGCTATTAGCTTAGCATGGCAGGCCTGGTGAGGCTAATTCACTATAGTAACTATAAAGCCCTGAAATTCATTTGTTTTCTAAAATTTGTGAAATATTTTTCATAAAACATGTCTGTGAAATTAACTAACTGTGCCTCTGAGTATTTAGTTCAGTTCTACATATAAGTGCCTTCACTGTCACGTGGTATTATGACATCACAGTCTAGCCCTATGACGTCACTATGTGTGTAATAAAACTAAATATAAATCTATGAATATAAATCTATAAATAGGGGTCATTTTGTAAGATGGTCATTAAAGAAGTTGTGAAGCGTTCATGCAGTTTGGCGCGTGTCTGATCTGAGGCAGGAACTTTCCCAAAGGTGAGTACACATAAATGAAGACAGACTGCTTGGAAATGTCTTGGCCTCGGACTAAAAGACATTTTGTGAAAGAGTCCAAGCGCTAAAAATCTGATTGTAGAAGAGGGAAAAGGCCACGGCTGGATAAACTTGGTCATTGTCTAATTCTAACTCTCTCTCCAGCTAGCGGAAATTAGCCAGACTGTCATTAGCGATCCAGGTAGATGTACCACATGCATAAATAAATGCCAAAGAGTCAAGCTTATTTGAAGTCGTTTCTAGTAGGCTGTGTTGTTGTTGACTTAATTATGGATAAGCCGTTCACCCGGTGAGCTCGAGATTATAAGACAAAAACCGACACGTCCACGTGCTAAAGACAAACCACGCGACTCTTGTAATCGTACAAGAACTTTCCGATTCGCACACTGCTGATGTGAGATTTTAGCACTGATCACAACCTGAGTTTCTCCTAAGAGCGGCATAAATGTTGGCCTATGTGGGAGCAGGTGTAAGGTGAGGCTTCACAGCTCCCTTTTCTGTGGGAACAGAGTTAAACTCTCCAACAGCAGGTGCGCGTGATGGCGACATCATATCAGCTTTACATGTTCAGCTAGAATAAAGCAGTGTGAGGCCTGATTCAGAGACTCGGGAGCACATTAGTCACGTAACTGTTGTTAAGCAGCTTTGTTTAGAGCTCAGCATGGTTTATATGAACAATATCATTTGTTTATATGAGAGATGCAATTAGTAATAGTGCAGGTTGCTTAGCAATGGGCATACGTTCCAAGTTTTAAACGAGCGCATGCATCGCTACTGGTCTTGGTGCAACAGGCTTAAACCTCTCTATGAAAAATGGTCTCAGTTTCCGCCAGTTTGGCAGTTAATCCCAGTTGGTGCACCAGCCCTGGGGACGAGCATGAGGACCGGGCATCCATTCAATTCAGCTGGCTCTCAAAGTCACGTCCTTGTGCACGAGCGTTTACTGAAAAGAAATCAAGTCGGACTGAAAGGTTCACGGAAGGTTTTACGGCCACATTTCTTAAGTCTGTCATGCACCATGTCACCCCCTCCACTCCGGATGGACATGCCAGTGCCTGCAGATCTAACTACACCTGCTACTTGGTACCTTCATTAACGCTCGTGTATAAAACCTCCTGGTCTGTGTTCCAGTTGCGAAGTCTCTTTCTGCACAGCGAGCGTGTCTGAACCTTGTTTACACTTTATGGCTTGTTTTCTTCTTTCAACCTATGCCTGATATTATGGTTCCTGCCTTTGCACCTGTAGTGGTTTGTATTGTTTAATCCAGTCTTTACTTTGTTCAATAAAGCCTTAAATTCCTTTTTATCTGTGTAACGATGAACGGTTGGAAGGTGAACGCACACGTGGAGAAGCGCAAGATTTATTAAGGGCTGATGCAGAATCATAATCACTACACCAGCCCAATGCCATAGAATACATGATACAAAGAGGCTGAGAGTACATGCTGAACAAAAGTAAACAACACAGATGAAGACAAAGTGGAAGGAGGCTAAAACAATAACACAAGCAATGACAAGAACACTTAACTAATACTGGCAATAGAAAACATGAGGCTTGGACTACGAACAGAGGCTGGGAATAATAATGAGCAGCAAATGAACAGTGCCCAACACAGGGATTTCCAATGCTGTGCCCCATTATCTGAAAATGACCTTTGTGGTTTCCCTTGTTCCACAGGTTTTATTTTAACTGAAGTTTATGTGGAGTTTTGATGCAGTTATGAGTTGCATGCTGATAGTGATGGTTCAGTGTCTTCTGGCATGGACTACTAAATTCGTAAGTGCTGTTAAAATCGTAAGTATAAATGAACGTTTGTGCATTAAAGAAAGCATAATATTTTTTAAGCTTATTGCAGTATTTTCCCCAGGATAGCTTTTTAGCCTAATGGCAATGGAGATAATGTTATTTAGCCTTTAATAATGAAGCTTTATTGAAGCTAATAATTTCTTTTAGTAAGTTGTCAAACATTGTTGTGACATTTTAAGAAAAAAGTCGCACACTCGATGTATATTGTGTGACGACTTTTTGTCGGTCTGAAAAGGAGAGGTTTTTATGACACCTAGTGGAAACTATTGTGCAGTCCTGAGTAATTGTAGCTCCTATACATTTCGAAGAACAATGTGTTGTTGATGCTGTAAAATTGCTGTTCTGTGCATCTTGGTGTATGTGTGTTTATGCATGTATGTAAAAAGAATGCTAAATATTATGCACTTTTTTCATAGTGGGAAAGAGTCAAGTCCAGTTTCGCCACAGTGTTTCCACAACTACAGCGCACCGGGACTCCCTCCTCCATCCTCCAAAAGCCTGGCAAGGCTGTGCTTAATGAGCCTACCTGCCTCCTGTTACCTGTGGGCACGGAAACCTCCGATCGCAGCTCTGACGTTGCGCGGAGTCGGCATACAAAGTTTGCATCTAGTACGGAAAGCTTGCATGATAGATCGCTGCTGCCAGAGGTGAAGTATACGACTGCCAAGACAGGCAGAGCCCGCACACTGAATGAGGAGAGTGATGCAGCAGCTGATTTTGCAGTTGTGAGTAAATGTGTCATAAGCTATTTTCATACAGTAGTCATTTTATGCATAATCTCTACTATACGTTTTCTGTGTTTCTGTCTGGAGTTGGCATTCTCAAACCGTCCCATGCTTAATGCCATGGTAAACAGAATGAAGTAATTTGAATCAATGTCTGAATACATGTTAGAAAGTGTTATTATAATAGGAGGGCCTCATTGTTTGCTGTGGCTAAGATATGTCCACTCATAAGGCAGTGTCTTGTTGTTTTCATTCCTTCAGAGAGCCTGGATTTCCCACGTTAAGATGAGAGTGGATGAATTGGAGGCAATAATTCTGATGGAAGAAGAGTATGAAGGAGTCCATCAGACAAGAAAAGGAACAATTAAAAAGAACTTGGAGAATGTGGAGCTCAAAGATGAACTGAAGTCCCTGAAAGCTCAGCTGGAGAAAGTAGGAACACCAAAATGAAACCTTCAGTTCCACTGCAGTCACATACAGTCAATGTCATAATATAGACAGAGGGTGATTTTAGACAGAAATAAGGAGATGTCTTATGCCTACAGCACAACTTCACAACTCGACGAACAATGTGGTGTTGGTCGTGTCAGATTGCTGTTCTGTGTGTTAGTGTTTTTGCGCATGTGTGTAATAAGAATTATAAATATTATGCACTTTTTTGACAGTGGGAAAGAATCAGGTTTAACTTCCCTGAAGTGTTTACAACGCTGCATCCCACCAGGACTCCCCCATCCAACCTCCAAAAGCCAGGGAGGGCTGCAGCCACGGAAACCCCCAAGCGCCCCATTGCCGTTGCCCGGAGGCAGCACAAAAAGTTTGTGTCTAGTACATACGTCCCGTATTGCAGAACAAGGCTGACAGTCATTATGGAGGAGGATGAAAGAGTGACAGTGATTATGGAGGAAGAAGAGGATGAAAAAGTTCAGCAGACATGTGAAGGAACCTATAAAAGGAAGTGGTGGAAAAATCTATGGAATGTCCTGATAAGGACTAAGAAATCTGAAAGGAAAAACAGCTGCAAAGGAAAATTAAGCACCATATTAAACAGGAAAAGGAACGGAAGAAAAGACGAAAGCGCCGGGAGAGGGAGCGTAGACTGTGCAGAATGATGGAGATGTTGAGGCTGAAAGGCTTCCAGAAAGAGCAGAAGCAGCAAACCAAAGGAAAACATAAATCAAAATGTAAGGGAAAAGGATTTCTGCAGCGATTGTGGCTCTCTCTGAAAAGAAGATGAGGGCGCATTGGATTGGAAAAATATACAAAAAGTACCACTTTTGTAATAGACCGTAAACCCAAAACTAATAAAATCAATAATGAATCTGAGAAGGCTTGATGTTACAAAGAACACATGTTAACAGTGAAAGCAAGTCCATTCACAGCCACTTATGAAGAACATCTGTTTTCCCCAACACACAATCAGCTTCTTCAACAATGAAGTTATGGGAATCAGGAATCAGTTCCAAATTGTCCAATCCATCGGAATGATATGCCTCCAAGATGATCAGTTCTTTTTAGAAATGCGAGGATGTTTTTCTGACAGTTGAGCATTGCAAAAATCTTGAGCATCATGATGTCAAACCATGTCTGCGCTGCAGCAAACTTGCAACAAGGGGTGAGAGAGGGGAGGCCACCCCAATGCTGCTGCCAGGATTGAGGTTAAAATGGACAGGGGTCCCATCTGGGAGCAGCAGCCATAGAAACCCGTGTGGGACACGAGAGGTTGGACTTTCCTCTGGTTCCATGCATGATACTTACATCAGTTTATTCTCAACAGACACAGAGCAAGAGACACTGAGACAGAGTGATGAAGAGGAGGAAGACTATGCTCAGATCATTATTATGATCATGTGGCATGGATTATAACATGAAGCTTCAATAAAGTCATTAATCTAAACCTGATGATGATGATGATGATGATGATGATAGTAATAATATTAATTATAATCATAGAACAAAAAAAAAGTACACAGTCAAGTTATAAAACAGTAAAAACATAAGGATAAAGCACTGGATATTAAAATTATAAAACCTGCTAATACTGAGTGTACAATAGAAAACAGAAAAACTGAAAAAAAGTAGAGGGATCAAACTTTATGATATTAAAAAAAAAGTTTATGAACCATGTAATTTTCAGACTCCCCAACGGAGATGGATTATGCAGATCTGTGCCCTTCAGAGCTATTAGACTGAAACAGGTCAAAAGCATTTATGACAGGCCCCACCCCACCTCACCCCACACGCCCCACGCGCTCCACACGCCCCACATGATCAACACAATGCTGAGCTGGGATTTAACCTCACCATTAAGATTTGTATTCTAGTGTTCATCCTCTTCACTGGATGTTAAAAATAACCACTGGCTATATGCACAGTAAATGGTCGAAGTATGACTTCTGAGTCACCTAGAGGATTTCTAATTCTTAATATTTTCTAAAACATTCCACCATTAATTATTAATCTTAAATAAAGATATTCTTCCATTCCACTGAAATTTATATATAAATATTTTATAGTTAATTTTGATCACCTGGCAAAAAAGTGTATATACTCAGCAAAAACCATCACAAAGGCAAAGTTCCTTCAATAATGATTCAGTCATCAAAGTAGCTTTAAACAAAAATAAAACAGTAAAATAAAGACAAATACAACTTTTTGTAGTTAATTAATAATATGTCTATGCACATCTAGGTCTAAGCTCATTTGTGAACGATTTGCACTTGTTCACTTTAACATTAGTTATCTGAAATTATACAGGCTTATTTTTCCATCATTTAGGTTGCATTTGAGCTTGTCTAATACAAAACAAAAATGTAAAAAAAAATAATAAAATAAAATAAAAACGCCTTTGATTCTTGGGGTGTATAATGTGTCTTTTGATGCTGGAGATTAATTTTCAGTCATGCTCTACATTTCCTGATTCACTTGGGTAAATAAATAAATTCAACACTTTTCCACTCTTTTCCACTAGGTGTCCTAGACATCTCCACAGTGTCCAAAAACCTTTCCAAATGCACACAAAGTCATCAGTCACTATACACTGAGTTTGCATGTTTATTTTGGCTAAAACATCACAGTAAGTTACTTTAGTAAGTTCCACAACAATTATAGCTTCATAGCATCATTGTTATTATGGGAAAATACTGTAATACTGTAAATGCTGTAATACTGTAAAGAAATAATAATCTTTCTCATTTATACTTACATTTTGTAGAAGGATTACGATTTTTTCCAGCAGTGAATGGAAACACCCAGTGATTTGCGATGCAAACATTGTAGCTAGTCCATCCTAGAAGCACCCAGACAACTCCACATAAACTTGGCGATCAAATCATTCTTACGGCTGCATGCGTTTTGCCAAACAGCGTCAAACGCATGCGCAACACTTTGTCTGCTTACAATGCGGAAGCTGGTTCACAGTGGTCTAAGTGACCACTATTTGTTGAAACAGCTTCCAATCACGACGTTTGCCACTGAAAACGCTTGTGAAGTAATATTAAAGTTCCCCTCCCCTTCACACCTCCGTGAGAATTGCTTTCACTCAAAGACAATGGCACTGCAATGGCCAATAGAAATCAATATATTGATGAAAGCCAGTGTGTGTCATGGTGTGATGTCACATGGAGTGATGTCAGTGTTGTGGCCATGTGCTTCAAACAGTGTCACTAAAGGTCTCAGGCTTTTGTTGTTCTACCTCACTAAGAATTTTTTGTTCTAGCTGCAAGCTAACGGTGCTTTAACCTACCTATGGTTTAGTTATCTTGAAATAATTGAGGTTCATCGCTAGAGGGTGCTGTTCATTGTTATGACCACAGCTTTCTTTTAATTATATTTTATTATGGAAGAAGTTGTAACATTTACTGGGAGGTGCATGGCAGAGCGAGACATCCGTGCTGTGGGCTTGTTTGCTGACCCCTCAGTGAAATTAAATGTGGTTGCTGAAGTTCTTATAGTGTGGAAAATAAAAGGAAACGTCAGTGCCCGAGATATATTTGCAGTATATTTGACAAACTAAATTACATATATTTGAATTGGGATTTTCGTCCCATTTGCAATAAATTTGATACACCACTGAAACATACTTGAAGTGAGATTTTCATTCCATTTGCAATATATTTGACACACCACGGAAACATACTCGAAGTGGGATTTTCATCCCATTTGCAATATATTTGACAAACTAAATGAAATACTTGCATTGGCATTTTCATGCCATTTGCAGTATATTTGACCAGACTAAATTACATACTTGCATTGGGATGACATACTTGCATTGGTATATTTTCCATCCCACTTGCAAAATATTTGACAACGTTAAAATATACTTGAAGTGGGAGTGTCAGATCTCAGCTTTGGAACAAGATATCATGGCAAAAGGAGGGCCCCTGTATACATCTGGGTCTCTCCTAATCAAACTGTGAGTTTGAAGAAGATTGGGAAAAAGTCAACATTTTCAGGATCAGGACCATGTAGGGTCATGAAATTTCATGGGTGGGATGTAGGAGGTCTCTTGGATGACGTATTGGGGCAGTGGCCCCCTAGGTGATCAGAAACAACAAAAATCAACTGGTATCCGAAACAAGTATATGACATATGAATGGAAATATGCTTGGAGTGGGGTGTTTACAAACAGTGTTTAGGACGGGGCACAGATTTTACCGCATCGAATGTTGACAAAGCTGGGTGCCCCAAATAACATATCAGACAGCCGTGTTGCTATGCCCTTCCCCAGCCAAAAAAAATCAACAAATTTATTCTTGAAAAATGTTTTCTTCCCACTCCTGTGTGTCTGTGTGCTTTCAAATCTGAACACAATGCAGGGAGAAATCTTCTGGGTTGTTGTAATAGAAAACAACACACTAGGGTGTCCTCCTTTCACACACTGTCTCATGGGTTGGCCCTGGCAAACATAATGAATTTTTGTGTCAATCTGCGCTTTCTAAAGGGTGTGCAAAACAAGTATATGAGATATGAATGTAAATATACTTGGAGTGGAATGTTTACAAACAGTGTTTTAGGGAGGGGCCCAGACTTTGTCGTGTCGACCGGTGGCTCATCTGGATGCCGAATAACATATCAGAAGGCCAAGTTGCCACAGCTTATGGAAAACTACTTCCTGTTTCATAAGCTCTAGGGGTCTGGCACTTTAATATGTTGTCTCTGAAGCCTACTTTACCCCGCCAGTGAAATCATGTGACCCTACAAGTGAGGGAAAGTTACTTCCTGTTCCTTAACTTCTAGGTGTCAGGCACTTCCATTTTTGTCCTTGGGGGTGCCACTTTGCGAATGGATGCACTTTGGGGCCAATCCGGCCTTCCTTGACCTTTCCTGACCTTTTCTGACCAGTGTCCATTTGGTGCCCATTCATATATACTCAGAGTGGGATCCATTAGACAGACAGACAGACATGGACAGGACAGCTGTAGTGGACCAATGAACGGACCATCCCACTCCAAGTATATATGACACCATCCAACATGCTTGATTTGGTGTTATAGCTTTCTCTGTGCTCAAACTGCTTTCAGGGTGTTCAATCTGTATGTGGAACTAGGGTCTAGGGTGGGGTGAGGGGCAAGAAAGCACAAGAGCGCTAGTGAGTCCCAAAACCTGTATATTGACTGTGGTAATCAGATCAGTAAAGGGCAGTAAAGGACAATCACTTAACCTAGCACGTACTGGGATCCAAAATGAGCTAGCAAACCTATTGCGCATATATGTGTCCAATGGCAGTATGTAAGAATGGGGCCTGATCCATAAAAGTGTATGTCAGTACTAACTAGTGAAATAGCATATTGTCAGACATTTTCTCTAACTTGTCTTTCACTCCTGATTTGCACATAGATGTTTAAAAAATTGAGTCATATTTAAACATTGTTTCCGTGATTATTCTCTAATGTTTTGTTTTTAAGTAATGAACAGTTTTTGAGGTCCTTCATCAGTTGTGCAAGCAAAGTACTTCTGAATTAGTGGTAGGAGAAGCCAGTTTATATATGAAAAATTAGTTGTGTGCTTTATATTGTTTGTAAGAACTGTTTCTTTTTATTTAGAAATATGCAGACTAAGTGCTCAGGTGAAATTAGTGTGATAAAAATGTTCCCACCTATTAGTTCAAGTTCAAACTTCAAAAGGCTTTTTTTTGTCATTTCAGCTTTATACAAGTACACTGCAATAATGAAACGATGTTCCTCTCGGACCATGGTGCAACATAAAACAAGTGCAACAGACAGCACTCTACACGAGTGCAAACAATACAATCCAGTACAATAATGTCATACAATAAATAATTACAGGACAGGACCAATATACAAAGAACAGACAGTGCATTTATTTTTACCAGTACGTAATATTGGCAATATGTAAAGTGGGTTGTGCATAGGAGTCAGTGACACGCTATACTGAACATAGCAGTCACTGGTAGCAGCCAGAACAGTTCAGAGTACAGTGCTGATTTAGTACAGTACTCTAGCAGTAAGTAGGAATGATGTGCAAGTGTGCAAAAGGAGTGCATATATGTGTGTGAAGTTTGACTTCAGCAACTACTCCGATACAAAAACAATGTGTGTGTGTGTGTGTGTGTGTGTGTGTGTGTTTGTATCTGTGTATGGATATGTATGTATGTGTATGTGTGTGTGTGTGTGTGCGTGCGTGTACATGACTGTGTATAAGAGAGAGAGATAGTATATACTAATGGTTATATAATTATATATATTTGTATATATATAAATATATATAATTATTATTATGATATATGATATGATGTGACATTATATGAAAATAAAATAAAACACAATGAGGGATCCTAAAAATAGTTTTATTGACTTTTTTTTTAAATTTGAGAAATAGTGATTAAAGATCAAGTGATTAAAGTAAATACAAGTTATCAGTTTTAAACGAATATGTACCACATAGTATTTAATGTCCGCTCTGCTCCACTGCCGGTCATGTACTGATACTCAAACATGTTTATGGGTCTCAGTTGTGTTGCTGTCTGCCTCTCTCTCTTACTCACCCACTCACTCACCCATCCCACTCTCCACCCATTGGCTGATTCTCTAAAAAGTCACACCTCCTCCCGAGTCCCTCCCCCTAATTTACATGAAAACCAGTTCTGACAAAAATTGATATATGCCCCAAAATTTCAAATTTTGCCAACTTTTTCTTTCTACCCAACCAACCAGACCTGTGTATAAGAGGTTTCTCTAATTGAGAAATATTGTCGTGATTAAAGAAATATTGTCGTGATTTTCTCCACTTTCGCTGTCTTTACAGTATCCTCTCTGACAGACACTCTGCAGTCAGGGGTCATTGACACACACACTCTCTCTCTCACACCTCCTCACATCTTATCTGCCATATGTACTAAAACAGGGCAATAAGTAAACTTTTCACAAAACATAAAGTTTCCTTTTATTTATTTTTTCTCTGCTCTCTAAGCAAATGTACTTACTCTATAAGTTTTATCACACAAGGTTCTTGTCTGTTATCACATGTTGGGCCCTTAACACTTTACAGTGCATTCCACATCTGAGAGTGGTGTTGTGGAGGGGTGAATTGTAATTTACAGCTTTTATTCGAAAACCATCTCTTTTCCCCACCTACATTTCTTTCTTAAAGCCGTGTTTTACGGTACTTCACGCCTTTAGGTCACAGTCGTAATTGTAAGCGATACATCTGAAAACTTTTGCCAAGACCTCTGAACGAACATGCACATGGCTCAGCAGTTATCAACAGGTATGTTCTTTTTATCCATTCATGTTATAACTTATATTAGTATATGTTACTAAAAAGGCTAACGTGTATTTAGCTATTTATTTAGCTAATGGTTGAAATACTTTATCGTTCGTTGTTGGATTTAACTCTTTGGGGCCTAAATTCAGGTCTAGATAAAACCTACAAGACCTGTACTGTCAGGATCAGAAAATTATTAATCGGATTAGAAAATGAGTACATTGGTCAGTTGTCTTTTATCACGGCCACATATTAGCTAAACTAGGGGGAAAATAGCAATGATCTTTCATGAAGGTATTTTATGAATTAGCCGATTGGATATCTCTACCGGTTGTGTAAATTAATTGTATTTTATCAAACAATCATTACCTATTATGTAGAAGCTATTGTAACTATTCTTTTCGTGAACTATCTAGGAAATTATATTGTCTTTATTCTGATGATTACTGATCATTATGTAATATGCCCAATGTGTTTTAGACTCTGTGAAACATTTTGATCGACTGAAACTCTTTTGATCGACGGCTATTCTTATTCTCATGGCTAGCTATATAGAAAAACTTTAACTTAGAAGTAGGTGATTCTATTTAATTAAATTAAACATTAAATGAAGTAACATCAATGTGTTTTAGTGTAAAGGCTACCATCATGATGATCTTTCCTATGGATGGTCTATAACTCTATTCTTTGTATTTTTGTAGGTTCAGACGATCACGAGTTCCTTGAATGTGTCAAGTGAATTGCTGATCACGGTAATTTGTTATTTGTGAACTTTTAGACATTTTAGTTTTATGAATTTTATTTATCATATAAAATTTTTTTATTAATTTTTATCAGCCGATATAAGGACACAAGGTGATGAAACAGTTCATATACTGCATGAGTTGATACAAGTTAATCCATTCTAGAGCGAGTTTAACATATGTTAAAAGAACGCATTTTGCCTAAAGGTTTATGCAGTGCATTCATTTGTCACACAGAGGCAGAAGGGGTGAATCCCTCTATCGTCATCCACTATTCATCGAGCCCCCTGGCTGAGCTCACAATCTTTTCAGGGGACCTCATACAACCGGCAAAATCTATAGAAACGTATGTACAGGTCAATGTGGCTTATAACATACGTCTAAATAACTCTAGGCCTATTCAAGCTGTTCAACCACTAACCTGTAGGCCACCATCACCGTGTAAGTATAATTTTAAAAGCATGATTATTATTCACATTTATACCAGAATAATTTAATAATTTTTTTTTTCCAAGATGGCTTGGATGTTGGGGATCAGGGGTTGACTCTGTTCGACTGGGAGGAGGAATTAAGAGTGCCTCCCCCATCATGTGACTGATCTGATAAAGAATTCTAACTGCTTACTGAAAATAATCAATTTTTTTCCTAATCAATTCCTAAAGTTGTTATCAACATTGTTTAGTCAACAGTAGCAACAGCGGCAGCAGCATCACCTCCTGACCATCTTTCACAACTGGAGCGTATATTGCCTGACCTGTTATGAAAAATAACTTCTGGATCGAGCGTTTGCTAAACTGATCTCTACACCTGTATATGGTCCTGGGTGCAGAACACACAGCCACATGTCCTTGTTATTGTAGTGGATAATATCTTTGCCTCTCATGTGTAAGACTGGGGTTTGATTCCCTGATGCGGGAGACCCTGTACACTAAGTGCTCAGTTGGACAGCATTTTGTCAGAGGCACATTGAGCCAGAAAATAGATCAAAACCATGGAGGAAAGTGCAATGCACTCAGGCATTGTCCTAAGCTGAATGTTGTCAAGACTCTGCAGCTCAGTACAATAAATTACAATACAATAAGAAAACGTACAGCAAATTGAGTCAAAGCCAAATTTGATCGAAAACGTACATATGACTTAACTCGTAGAGTGGATCAATCAAATGATCAATCCTCCAGGTGGGGAGGCTCCCAACACTAAGCCCTTTGCTGACAAACTGCTGCCTTGGCTACCTTTTCAGGAAAGATAACCTTGCGCTACTTTTTTCTACATAGATGAATCAAGAGTTGACCAAGTTGTAAATTGATCATTTGATAAAGCACCTATGAGAGAAATTGTTACACAGTGGTGACGTGATGTCTTAGAAGTCGTGACAAAACATACATGCCAACAAGGCTGAAACTGAAGAGGTGGTCATGAAAAGTCAAGTGGACACAACGCAAGTCCTGGGGTAGAGTGGAATATTTAGGAGGCTACCTGTGCCTTTTGCCAGCTTCAGTATGCCTGTCAATAATCAGGGTTTTAACCACACCAATAGAAACACTGCCAACACTTGCAAAGTCACCTACATGGAAACACAGGACAGCTGAAATTGGCTCAGCAGGTTGGCATGAACACTACGTTCATTAAAAAAACGAAAACTAGCTGTTTAAAAACAATTTTGTCACAGGCACACTGATCCAGAATACACACTGATCCACAACACATCAAAATCAGTGGGAGGAGTGCATCTCTGGCATTATCTTGGGCATTATCTTTGGCATTGACCTAAGCTGAATGTTGACAAGACACTGCAGCTCAATACACTAAATTACAATACAATAAAAAAATATATTGCAATTTAAGTCAAAGCCAAATTGGATAAGAATGGTGCATATGACATATTCCCACTTGCTGTCCAGACAGCAGAGTCCCTTGCAGTCTTCAAACACAGACTGAAGACCCATCTATTTGTGGAATATTTAAATGACAACTGACCCTCCTCCCATATTGACTGACAAAATTGATACTTATTGCAGGGTATTGTGTTTTACACTGCTGTTGTTTATCAAACTCTAATACATATTGTTTATTACACATTGTTTAAAAGAGACCTTATGTATTTTGTACTTCTAGATATCAGAATTAACTATACCCGATACCGTGACGCTGGAGTCTCATCGCTCCCATGAGGAGCAGATGTACTGGAGTGGGATTGATCACCTATGGAGAGCAGATCTATGTTGTATGGACCACATGCACACACTTACGCCTAGTATATGACACACAATAACACGGACCTCAATCAGATACACATACATACGGTTACAACCCCAGGTCAGTTGTTTTGTTTGCATGTCCTCTGTTTCAGGTTAAGCTCAACCCACGAAGCAGCTATTGCATTGAGGTGGCAACACACTCTCTCACAAACACACACACACACACACACACACACTCTCACTCACTGAGCCGATGATGATGATGAGGATGATGATGGGGCAATATTTTGTCACATAAAACTGTCTCACAAAATGGACTGTATATAGGTGTATACAGGCACCATAAAGGAAGACAACAGACAACAGATAGTGGTTACACTGTCACACTTTTGTGGAAATTTACTTTGCCTCGCTTTACTTTGCTTTGTGTTTCTATAGTCACAGCATAACAGTCCGTAGATAGGCGCGAGAGCCAAGGACATCAGCGGCTAACCAAAACATAAAGTTCGGATACCTTGTAGGAGCTGTTTTTTCTCTTTTCTTTCTTTTCGTCTCTGTGTATAAGGCGAGGGGGACTTGTACTTGGAGTCAGTTCTTTTTCTCTGTTATACAGGTGATAGAACTCAATAAACCTTTTACTACTCAATGCATAAGGCTGTCTGTGTTTGATGTGCTCTCATTTTTCCACCACACTTTGGTGTTGTCGGCAGGATGCGCAGCTCCACCGCCGAGGAGGGAAAATCAACACTTCACTGAGGACGCTCCTTGGCAAGTCTGAGCTGGGAAGGAACACCCAGTCGGGGAAAAGTACCGCCAGAGTGAAGGTGTTTTCCCTCATCTTGCGGTGCCTGCCTCATCTTCAAAAAGAACCGTGAGTGGGAGAGAGCAGTGATTGTGTAAGTACGCAGACGTTTATATTCCCTCTGTGTGGCCGTTCGGGAGTTCTCCTCTAGCATAAGAATATTTCAGATGTACTTGAAATAGCTTTGTTACGACTTTGCAAAGTAAAGTGAATCAGTAGCCGGCTGATAGTGAGGCCCCTATTGCTCAGACGTGAGATTAGGGACGTCTAGGAGACGTAATAGGTCCGGAGCTGGGAGGAGAATCAGTCCACGAGTCAACGGAGCATAAGATACGTCAATGGGACTAAATTACAGCAACACATGCACTGAGAGAGTAATAAAATGAGATCCCAATATACTAAATTAATGCAATATTACCCGTCCGAGTGGAACCAGCCCTTACATAATGACATGCGAAGGGCCTATAGGGAGAGTGCCATAAAGTGGTTGCTCATATGGGTACATTGTTATGGGTTCCATCAGAATGGGAGCTTGAGTGTGAAACTGCTAAATAATATACTTAGACGTATGGAAAACCGACCAGGGGATTCTGGTCAGCGTAAGGTATGGGATAGACACCATGGGAATATTATAGCAAGTCTTAAATATGCGAATAACAGGAAAAAAAACAATAAAAAAAAACAAATTAAGGAGACTGGGAGGGGGGATGAATCTAACTCCACTTCTCAGTGTGTGTCTTCCAGAGCCGATCCCGATCTCGACTCTGCTCCATTGCAATGGAAACCAGCAGCCGTGGTGCCTGATCCAGTGGCAGCAGAACGTCCACCCTCCTATGGGCTGCCTCAAGCAGGACCACACACTGGTCTCTTAGATGAAGCCCACGCCATAGAACGAAGGCATCACCCTCAGAGCGGTTAACCAGGAAATGGATGCTGACACCTCGTTCAGACTCAGCAGACTGGCTGAAGACTATGTCAGACATCATGAAGCTCAAATTCAAAGAACAGAGCAGACAACATGGATCAAGCCATGTTCACCATGATGCAACAAGTGGCTCCCAGGGGGAGAGGACGAGGAAGGGAGCAAGATGCTCCAGGAGGGAGAGACATGTCATGGAGAAATCGATGTTACAACTGTGGAAAAGAAGGACATTTTTTCAGAGACTGTCCAGACCCAGATGGACAAGCCGCGTGAAACGATCTGGAAGAGGTGGACTGACAGGCGGAGGAGAGGCGGGATGGCTGTGAGGGACCACTAACCCCATCAGAAAAGGGAAGTGCCAGATTTTTATTCCATGTATTCTCAACAATTAAGTAAGGGACCCCTAGCATTACCCCAAGTTATCTTAACTGTTAACAGCAAACAATCGAAGTTTTTAGTAGGTATCGGTGTCACGCACTCAGTAATTCAAGCCAAAGGGTTCAATGTACCAATTACTAATAGGACGGTGTCCATAATGCGAGTGGAAAGGTGGTGCATGAAAGAATGTCTGCGCCTCTCCAATGTCAGGTGGGGGAACAAAAGTTTCGACATGGGTTCCTCATTTCCTCTGTGTGCCCAATCAACCTGTTGGCTGTAGATTTGATGTGGAAATTGAGTTGTACTTTAGTAAGCTCCCCAAATGGACTTAGTGTTCATGGAAGGTGACGCCAGTGCACAGATGGTGCTGCTGGGAGAGGGGGAGCCGGGATATATATATATGAGTGGGGGTTGCAAGGTGGGTCAAGGAAAATAACCGAACACATGATCGAAACCGTCAGAAGGGCAACTAATGGTAAATTTAATTATATGGATGTGGAATGTTTGCATGTGACTGCATATGTTTGCGATGGTCCAGATAAGCAGTATGCAGAAGCTTTTTTTGGTCATTGAAAACCTAGAGACCATTAGAACTAAATATTTGTATTGGGATAATGATTTTGTAGCTGCCCATGCTGAACTGTCCGATGAACAGAAACGTTGGTATGATGTTGAGTACTCCATCCCCCATGTCTCACTAGGAAGAAATAATCCTTTTAGACAATGGCGGGAGGTTGGACCCTGGATAAGATGACTGAGTCATCTCCACAGATGGGAACCCACTGAACAATCCACTATTTACTATAATGCAGGAGTAGATGCATTCCAAATGGCTTACCTCACCTCACCAGAGTGCACCCTTGACTAACTTTGTAGCATCGGAATCCGAGCATGATAATTATTTGAGCGAGGTACCAGATATCTTATGGGCTAATGGGAAAAACAATGTGAGATTAATCAAAAATTGTGAGCCAGTACAAATCATGCGTATACAGACCAAGACAACCCCAATAGCCATTAAAAAAGGAGGTTAAAAAAGGTATTAGGCCAGTATTCCGATCCCTTCGAGATGCCGGTGTAATAATACCATGCCCATCCTCACCTGTCCGTACCCCCAAATGTCCTGTGGAGAAACCAGGGCGTGATGAGTGGAGATTTGTACAAGACTTACAAGCAGTAAATGCAGCAGTACAAGCAAGGGCACCTGAAGTGCCAAATCCGCACACTATATTGTCACAAATAGCACATGACAGTCGATGGTTCACCATTGTGGACCCGGCGAATACTTTTCTGAGTGTACCGATACATCCAGATAGCCAGTATTGGTTTGCTTTTTCCTTTGAAGGAAAACCCTACACGTTTACACACCTCTTTCAGGGCTATTGTGAATTGCCAACCATTTATAATGCAGCATTAAGAGAAAGCTTAGAAGGTCTTACCCTTCCTGTAGGCACAACTCTGCTGCAATACGTGGATGATTTATTATTAGCGGCGCCAACAGAGGAGTTGTGCAAGCAAGCCACTTTATGTCTGTTGAAACATTTAGCTGCAGAAGGGCATAAAGCTAGTTGCAAAATTACAGAACTGTAAAGACGAAGCAACTTTCTTGGGGCATATCATTAAGGGGAATACACACAGGCTGTCTCACAACCGAGCACAAGCTATCATTTCGCTACCTAAGCCAACCACAAAGAAACAGGTGTTATCTTTTTTAGGCATGTGTTCCTAATGTCGCATGTTTATTCTGTCCTATGCAGAACTGGAGGGACCACTACGGGCCATCATTCCCACCGAAGCCGGGAATGCGGTGCAGTTGGCCTGGACCCCAAAGGAAGAAAAGGCGTTTGTAGAATTGAAACAAGCACTACAATGCCTGCTCGCCCTAGGTTTCTCTGATCCCAACAAACTTTTCACTTAGACGGTAGATTAGAAAGGTGCTTATATGACGTCGGTTCTATGCCAGAAACATAGAACCCATCAAAGACCAGTAGCTTACTTCTAGGCAAAATTAGACACGGTGGCACAAGGGCTACCAGCTTGCCTCAGAGCAATAGCAGCTGCCGAGAAGGCCATCCTAGCCTCAAGAGATATAGTGGCATACTCCCCTCTTACTGTTTTAGTCCCACACACAGTACACCGAATACTGCAGGACCAGAGAGTGTCACACTTGTCAGCCCAGCGATGGCTGCAATACCACACCACCCTCTTAGACATACCTAACATAACTGTTAAAAGGTGTACAACACTGAACCCAGCTACACTCCTTCCTACTTCAAAACAGAAGTGTTACCGTCTTCCTATTCAGCGCAAGCTGCAGAACTAGTAACCCTAACGGAAGCATGCAAACTAGCTGCAGACAAAACTGTTAATATTTACACTGATTCCAGATATGCTTGGCGGGTTGTTCATGATTTTGGAGCCATATAGAAGCATAGGCAATTCCTAACAAGCTCAGGTAAATATATTAAACATCACCATCTTGTAAACACACTGCTAGAAGCCATTTTGCTGCCTAAAACAATTGCAGTTGTGAAATGTGCAGCTCACAGAACCACAGAAGACCAAATTAGCAAGGGGAATAATTTCACAGACAAGGTAGCAAAGGCAACCGCAACTAAAACTGCTGTGCAAGCAGTGCAGGAAACAGCTACTAGCCCGCAAGCCACATTACGAGCACTTCAGTCAGGGGCCACTGCCACTGAATGCACCAAGTGGAGGTGACCAGACTGCACAGTGTGCGATGGCGTTTGAACATACACACCCAAGGGCAAACCTTGCCTACCCAAATCATACATGCAGGGCCTGATTAGAATTGCTCATGGGCGTAGCCACATGAGCAAAGGGGGAATCTTAGACAGCATATCAAAGTATTGGTTTGCACAAGGAATCACAAGACTTACCCAAAATTTATGTTCCAGCTGTCTTGTTTTGTGCGCAGCACTCCCTCAAGGGAACCTCCACGCAGACCCCAGTGGCGGGACACCCGCCAGCAATCGAACCATTTCAACATTGGCAGGTTGACTTTGTTGAATTAACCCAGGCAGAGGGTAAGAAGTATATGCTGGTGTGTGTGTGTGTGTGTATGTTCAGCAAGTGGGTAGAAGCGTTTCCCACGACCAAGCAAGACGCACAAATGGTAGCTAAGATGTTCCTAAGGGAAATCATTCCTAGGTGGGGCCTACCAAAGCGCATCTCAAGTGACAACGGCACACCGTTTGTACATCAAGGCCTTATAGAACTAACCAAACATCTAGGTATTGACATGAAGAAACATTGCAGTTACCACCCCGCTAGCGCAGCGGCGGTGGAGCAGGCTAACGGTACTCTGAAACTGGGACTTAACTGGGTCCAGTGTTTACCATTGGTCCTGTGGCAGATGCAGACCAGACCCCAAAAGCGCACGATGCTCAGTGCCTTTGAGACGGCAGACCACCCAACACAGGTGTAGAGCCTCCACTGACGGATAGTGTACTCCTAACTGAGTCTATGGTACAGTACTGAATGTCATTGCACCGTGCCCTGTCCATTGTATCCAAACAGGTGCAAGCTGTCTTGCCGAGCCCCGCAGACAAGCACCTGCATGACATCGCTCCAGGCGACTGGGTATTGTTGAAAGATCTCAGACGAAAGTGGTTGAACCAAGCACAGTGGACGGGACTACAGTTTTAATAAAGGTTTAATTGAGGACAAACCTGGAGAGACCCGTAGCTCATCTGAGTGCAGGTAATGTTTTTGCTTCTCTCTTGGTTGAATTTGATTAACCTAACTAATGATTTAAATGAACTGAAAAGCTACTAAAAGTCTTTGTTTTTTATATACCAGCTGTTCCTAGTGACACACACTCAGAAGATGATTTCAAAAATTATTATCTGACATTAATACAAGCACAAATAATGGCTTTAACTGTTTATCAACAGTTTTCACTCATCAAAAGATTTTGTCATCTGACATTTTGGAAATATATAGAGAGGTTTCTTTGAGAGGGAATTTAATTTATTGAAAAAGTGTAGGACATGAGTATAGAAAATTAAATTCACATTCACAAATCCAAAGACATAACATGGACTGGGATTGGTGGGAGACAGGTAGGTGTGCTGGTCAGGGTCAGAGTGAATGACAGTGTGAAGCAGACAGCTTGTACCAGGGAGACATGTGGCATGGTGTACTATTGTCAGGGAGACATGTGGTACTGATATCAGCAAGCGTAGGATATGGATATTGGGAGTCATGTGGCCTGGGGCACTAGTGTCAGGGAGACATGTGGCCTGGGGCACTAGTGTCAGGGAGTCATGTGGCCTGGGGCACTAGTGTCAGGGAGATGTGTGGCATGGGGCACTAGTATCAGGGAGATGTGTGGCCTGGGGCACTAGTATCAGGGAGTCATGTGGTCTGGGGCACTTGTGTCAGGGAGACATGTGGCATGGGACACTAGAATCAGGGAGATGTGGTGTGGGGCACTAGTATCATGGAGATGTGGGGTGTGGGGCACTTTGTTGTAGGAAAGACTCTGAAGTGGCTGCTGCAGACATTTTGATGGCTGGGCTGGCACTCTGATGTCGAGCTGTATGTGTGTTGTTGTGACCACTGTAAAGAACCTGCTTCAGTCTCTCTGCTTTACTGCATCCATGGAGACCGTCACCATGGTCGACCTTGGTCCTTTTCCTACCACCAATGCCGGGGACCTCTATGTCCTCATGGCTATGGACAGATTCATGAAGGTTCAACATCTTTAACATCATTTGAATCTTTTGTTACAAGCAGTGTTAATTGTTTACTTATTTCAGTTCAGTTCAAATGAAATGTACAGAATAGAGTTTTTGTCTAATGATCATTCTTAAATTGGGAAAAACTGACAATGTTTAATTACCCGTTATATCATGGGACTGATTGCTCAGAGACTTTAAATGAACTGCAGTGAACTGACAATGAAATGAAATGCATATTTACCTTTTGTTAGTACTAAAAATACATGTTTCTAAAACATAATATAGGCTAGAGAGCACAGTTTGTATTTTATTTGGTTGTTGCATTCATTTAGTCCTCTGAATATATACACTAGGTGTAAGGTTCTTGTGTGTCACTGTTTAATCTTGGGCATGTACGCTCTGTAGAAAGACTTGTGGGAGAGAGGAAAACTCACAAGAAATGTCTGTGTACAAATGTTTCTATATACTAAATGTTTCTGACCAAAATGGTCAAGCCTTGACCAAAATGGTCAAGATGTGATGATGAGTATGAGGAAGGACACCAACACCCTGCCTAAAGAGCTGATAATGTCCTCGGGAGTCAGATCCAATGATGACACCTGCTCTTACAACGTCCTTCTAATGACCTACAAAGCACTGAATGGTCTTGCCCCACACTACCTTAGCAAACTCCTAAAAACAGGAGGGAAAACGGAGCAGTGCCATGATTTCTATATGGCATCTGGTGAAATGGGCTTTTTTGGATATTAAAAGCAAACAAATAAACAAAACTCTATTCTTGATGCTACTCCATTGTGTGTGTGTGTGTGTGTGTGTGTGTGTGTGTGTGTGTGTGTGTGTGTGTGTGTGTGTGTGTGTGTGTGTGTGTGTGTGTTTGTGTATAATACACCAGCAACATTTAAATGGTCTTTCCTTGTGTTTCCCGTCTTACTACGTTCACTTCTGTCTGCTGGTTTTCTCATCACTCTTTTACAGCTGTACAGTTTTCTGATCATGTCTGCTTTTAAGCACATTGAGTAAACATCCACAGTGTTGGCCAGAAAAGGTCAGTGAACACTTAGATATAAAAATGTACACCCTGGGGTCTGTTTCAGAATGTGGGTTTATTGAAAACCCAGTTGGCTTAGAGTTGAAAGAAACTTAGGGTTTTCTGTTTCTCAAAGAGGGTTTGGTTGACTGGGCTCACTGCACAACACTGGGTCTTTGCTATTCATTTAATGGGCTATTTATTTTTATCTGACGGATGAGCAGCCAAGACAAAATGATGCTGTACCTGTAACCCTAAATCAAAACCCGCACAAAGGAAAATGTTTTTAAGATCCAGATTTAAATAATCGCACAAAATATGGAGCAGTCCCCATTTATAGGATGTAAAAGATGTCAAAAACAGAGACGACTGTCTTAGAACAGCAATCTTAATCGCTTCAAAAATGAGGGACGTGCCAATAGCAGTTTTCCCGCACGCACTGCATCAAGCAGAATGCATGCCAAGAGTTTGGACTTATTCATCCATGCAGTCTGTACTTCACGTGTGGACTTGCTATCCAAAATACATCATTTTTTCTTTCTTTTTTCCATTTTCATTTGATAAAGCTGTGATTGCATATGAGGTAATGTAAGCCTACAACATTTGTAATTTGCAGGACAACCTCAGCCAACTGAATGTTTGCTGTCTAACACTGAAGCTTGAATATCTGACAACAGTTATCCAGGCTTGAATATCTCAGTAATTAGAAAAATAAGTACCAGAATGCTTTATTGTTTTATTTGAAATATGTCATTTAAAATAAATGATCTAATTGTAAGTATTTAGCTGGAAACTAGAGTTATATTATACAGTATATCATGAGGTTGATTAGGATTGTGAAATAGTAGCTAGTGACTTCCGTCCCACTCAACGATGCACACCAGGTTGTGGATGAAGGGGGTTTCCTTTTATTTTCCACACGATAACAACTTCAACAACGACGTTTAATTTCACTGAGGGGTCAGCAAACAAGCCCACAGCAGGTATGTCTTGCTCTGCCATGCACCTCCCAGTAAATGTTACAACTTCTTCCATAATAAAATATATAAATAAAAGAAAGCTGTGGTTATAAAAATTAACAGCACCCTCTAGCGATGTACCTCAATTATTTTAAGATAACTAAAACATAGGTAGGTTAAAGCACCGTTAGCTTGCAGCTAGAACAAAAAATGCTCAGTGAGGTAGAACAACAAAAGCCTGAGACATTCGTGACACTGTTTGAAGCACATGGCCACAACACTGACATCACACTGACATCACAGCATGACAAATACTGGCTTTCATCAGTCTTACTGTATGATAAACACTACATATGTTCAAAGTTACAGTTTAGGCATGGGCATACACACTCAGCCCTTTAGTTTCCTGCATGCTAAAAAATAAGTTTTTTAATGTTAACATTTTAACTACTAAATTCTTTTATAAGATATTCTTTTAAAATGTTCTCTTGTTCTGCTTTAGGCATGTTGAATAAGTTGGATAAACACTGCCAACCAGCCTGACAACGCATTAATGTCAGATGGTGTATGTCTGCCTGTTGCATTATTTAGCTTCAAACACTAGGTGACATTACAAGATTTTAAAATGTTTTTGGGTCAAAGAAAAGCCAAGTAATTCTCTGTACTTTCATAAGGTGATCTGTGATATATAATAGTAGAATTTGAATGTCTCTGTGATGGGTGCAGAGTGGTGCAAGACTGTTTAAAAGCATAAAGGTTTAGAACTTTTCTGAGGAATCTTAAGATCCTGGTACAGAGAGCTTCCAGACTACTGACCAGGAGAAAAGCAGATTATTAGAAGGACAGGTGAGATTTGTTTTTGTTTTTTGGTTTTTTAAAAGAGAAGTCCAACTTCTTAATAAAGGGTTTTTTTACTTGTCTACTGGACTCCTTCATCCTCTTCTTCTTCCATAATTACTGCCAGCAATCTATATATAATAGGCTGTAATAAGCAATAACAGATTTTTCTCCAACTTCTTCATAATGGATCTTTCACTTGCCGACACCTTGTGACACACACTGGCTTTCATCACTATTACTGTATGATATAAACACTGTACATATGGTCAATGTCACAGTTTAGGCATGGGCACACACACACAGACAGACACACACTCACTCACTCACACACACGCACAAGCCCTTTACTTTAATATCCTGTATGCAGGCATGTTACCTTCTATTCCACCAAGCACAGAAGTAACATCGTATTCACAACATGACAAATATAAGTGCTTTGGAAATTCAGCATAATATTTATCCCTTACTTTAATTATTTGAAAGGTAGACTGGAAGATATGCAGATGTACAAGTAGCAGAGGGGATTACTGTCACACTGGTAGACCAGCTCTCAAAGTTTGTTTTGGGTTGCCAGATCTTCCAAATTTCTTATCTATTCTAGTACCTATTATAAAGTGTGTATTCCCAAAATGATTCCTCATACCTGCCCTTGTGCAGACCTTGGTAGCGCTGCTTGTCAGTGGGTTCAGTAAGACTTTTATAAATGGTTCCTTGCTACTAGAAGCAATCTCAGCCAGACTAACAGGCATGGAATTCATGCAGTGTTACAGTTTGCTTCCATGACAGCAGGAGTACTGCTCCAATTTCAGACAGGCAAGTTGCCAAGCATGCCTTGAGGTCTTTTTCCAACTTTGCCCACATTTGTCCGAGGTTGGAGTTGGAGTGGATGGAGCTTGAGGGCTGTTTCCAGCCGTGTCAGACTCCACTGCTCTTCCTCGTCATCCATCATCCAATAGACTTCCACATCTACTCCTGCTTTTTCTTTTTCAGGTATCTTTCTGAGTCTCTTTTGTTCACTCTCTCATTCACCCAACAAAATATCAGCCATCAACTCTTGGTTTCTGTTTACATTCTTCTTCATCTTTCATTCTCCCTCTCTCTCCCTTTCTCCATTTGTCTCCCCATTTTCTATATTCTCTTTCTCTCTCTCTCTCTCTCTCTCTCTCTCTCTCTCTCTCTCTCTCTCTCTCTCTCTCTCTCTCTCTCTGTGTGTCTCTCTTGCTCAGGGTGATCTGGGATTGAGAGGTTGTTCTGGACACTTGAGGACTTTTTATGAGAACACAAACACACACACATTCAGTTCAATTCAATTGTGCCAAAGCTTTAGTGAAGAAATTACTGCTAACAATGATAGTAAGTACAACAATAATATAACTACAACAACTCCTATTACCAATAAACAATAATAATAATTATAATAATATAGGGGGTAAATATAGGCAATGGTGTGGTAATTTGGCAGAAATTCAATTTGTCTTTTACTCAGGATATTGTGTTTAGTAAGGAATTTCAGAAATCTAGAATTTAAAATGCTACACTACACATTATCTTCCCCAGGTTACTGTTCACACAGATGCCTCTGTAATTCTTAGTGTCGAATTTATCTCCGGATTTAAAGATTGGTGCTATTAATCCTTGGTTTCAGATTTCAGGGAAAAAAACTCCATTCAGGTTAAACAGTTTTAGAATAGCCAAATGAAATTTAGAGCTTGAAAAGTTTATCATTTTATTTAGTACACTGCCAGGCCCACATGCCTTCTTTGATTTTAGTTTGTTAATTTTCTCCTGAAGTTTCTGCTCAGTAATTGAGAAGTCTAATGAGTTTTGATCAGCCAATTGTAGCACCTCCAGTTTTTGCTTTTTAGGATTTTGTTGAAGATTTGCATTTGATTCTACTGTCTGGAAGAGAGTTTGGAAATTGTTTATCCAAATGTTCCAATTTTGTATTTCCAGTTCTTCCTGGTCTCTTTTTTAAGTTTATTCCACTTGTCCAAAATTGACCAATTATCTTTTTTTAGGTTTGGTTTTTGATGCACCCTTTTGTTTTAATGTTGGTTTTGCTGGTGTCTTTTCTAAGAACACATTTAGATGTTTTACTGCCAGATTGAGTCTTGTATACTTTGAACACATGTGGTGTCCAGAAAGGCATCTAAAAGTATTTGAATTTAGGCAGTACTGATTTCTTTCTGGAATTGTTCTGTGCTGTTTTGGGCCCATCTGTATGGTCACCTAGTGTTGTACAGCTTACTGGGCTGTGCGTGTGCAGTGTTAGTCTCTGTCCTATTCATGAACACAGCAATCTGGCTGTGATCAGACAGAGGGGTTTGTGGTTTAGCAATGAATGCACTGAGAGAGAAATGGTCTAAATTTGTTATTACATAATCTACTGTACTATTCCCAAGAGGTGAGCACAAAATGTATCTTCTTAAGGAGTCCCCCCGTGTCCTACCATTGACGACGTACAGACCCAGACTTTGACAGAGCTGCAGAAGTTCTTTTCCATTTTTGTTGATTACATTATCATGTTTTTTTTCTGTAGGGGCAAAAATAATTGTTATTTATACCAGATAATTTGTTTGTATTCTATTAAATAAGTTTTTTGTAGAAATCCATTACAATATTTGTTTGATGTCACACATCTCAATAGAATTTGGTGGTGTTTTGGTGGCTTCAGCACTGTGGGGCGTGGTCCTGGTACAGATTTGATGATCTGGGGGTGTGGCCAGGCTGATGTTGGGCATGGTTCTGGTACAGAGGCGCTGATGTGGGGTGTGGTCTGGCTGCTGTGGGGCATGGTCCTGGTAAAGAGGTGATGATCTGAAGGTATAGTCAGGCTGCTGTGGGGGGTGGTCCTTGAACAATTTGATTTGTTTATTTTATAGAGCTTCCAATATTGAATATATGAACCTGGAGTTTGGTAGCCCATTACTCCGAATTCCTACAGTAAAAATGACTATAAATCATGCCATGGGTACAAGAGGACGTGTACTTCAAGAATCTCATAGCGGTTTGATTTGTGTATTCAAGTCGTGATATACAGTGAACCGAATAGACATTTAAGAGGATTTTGCTATCCCATGACTCCAAAGTCCTACACTAAAAACATTTCAACATCATATGTTGAATATGTTGAAAAGTGTTCTCCAAGAATGAGAGTGAGAAGGATGAGAAATAGCATGGAAATATTTTGCACTCAAGTACACAGAATCCACAGTAAATTGGTACAATCAAATATGCTTTGGCTCTGTAGATGGCTTGTGTCAGGCTGTATGTAGTACATACAATACATGTTCTATATATATCCAGCAGTAATGATACTTGCTCTGGCAGATTTGAAGATGGCCCATGAACCCACTGAAAGGACTGCGGCAGCATGTCTGAGTGAAGTGAACGATGGATATGACCTGTACAGATCAGCCATGACCAAGCGGTGGCACTGTGTGGCACCTGCTTCACCAGCCCTGAAAAGGGTCATCAAAGACACCAAACCAGGTTTGGATGCAAAGCAATCAGCCATCTTCCCTCTAGGGCCAAGAGAACACGAGTGGCTTGTGAAGTGTGCAGCAGGACAGCAGGATCAAATCTGGCAGCTTCTGCTCCAGCACATCAAGCTGGCAGAGAGGAGAAACTTCATGTCTGGTTTCACAGCACTTCACTGTGCTGCTAAACAAGGAAACAGTGAAATGATGCACAAGATCCTTCTTCTTTCACGGCAAGATGGGCCAGGGGTTGACGTAAACACCAAGAGCTACGATGGCTACACCCCACTACACATTGCTGCTATTCACAGGCCCGAATCAGTCCTGAGTGTTCTGGTGCGTGGTTATGGTGCCAACTGCAACATACGTGACAACTGTGGCAAAAAGGCCTATCAATACCTATACAAGGACGCCTCACCCAAGGTGTGAGAGATGCTTGGAGACCCTCACGCTGGGGATTACAAGACATGAGCAGCACTTTTCTGATCCGCCCAAAAGGTTTAGCACTTTGAGTAAACTATTTCAGTCCAAGCACTGAAACACACTCAGATGCAGACCAAGATTCCACTCAGCCTTGCAGCAGCTTGACCAGCCTTGACTAAGATGAGGACAGCATAGACTATACATTCATTTCCAGAACGTTCCCCTACAATTAATGAACTTCCCCATTGAAATAGCATATTCTCAAACAGACATTTTCTCTAACTTGTCTTTCACTCTGATTTTGATTCTGTGACAAGAACCTTAAGATGTGAATTAACTAATTTGCACATGTGTATGTGTATTCAAGAGCATGAGTGTGTGTATATAGTGTAAGGAATAAACATTTAAGAGGATTTTTCCATCCCATTACTCCAAATTTCTACAGTAGAAATGACTGCAAATCACATCATGGGTAGAAGAGTACGTGAACTTCCAGAATCTACTGAAGTGATCTGATAACAATTTGATTTGTGTATTTTATAAAGCTTCAAGTAGTGATAAATATTGAACCAAGTAGACATTTAAGAGTATTTTACCATCCTACTACCTTTTCAGAAGTGCACAATTTTCTTTCATGCACAGTGGATCTGCAAGAATTATGCTGAAAATAAGATCTAACCCAGTTTGCAATTTTCCTATACCCATGATGTTGGCCACATAAAGAACTGAGCTCTGACCCACATGAAAAAGTGAATGATGCCCAAATCTGGCCAATAATCTGAGCAAATTTGTATCATAACACAGTCAAACTTCCAAAAGGAGTGAGCCAAGTGCAAATGAACCTTTCTGTGCCTCACACAGCAATGTAGTCTACGTGACACACAGGTATATGCCGTATTTTGCATTTGTACAAGAATTTGAAAAGAAATACACCGACATTGTAAAAAGCACACCGACAATGTTAAAAGAGGAGAATGAAGACTGGGTCAACATCACCAGAATATGTTTAAAAACCTTTTTGTTGCAGGCAAACTGATCCAGAATATTTCAAAACCTGTGAAGGAGTAAATCTCAGTCAGTATCTTTAAATAAACATCTGCCAGTCATCATTAAAGTAGATTAGATTAGAATTTTCTACATGGACGAAGCACAATGACTTGAAGGGTAGTGCTTGATAACTGTCCATCTTGACTTTGGATTGTACATTTTCTCTCTTGACTTGTCTCGGGACTTGAGTGTCAAGTCTTGAGATGTACTTGTTACATTCACATTTATATTTACGGCATTTAGCAGACACTCTTATCCAGTGCAACTTACAAAAGTGCTTTGTCATTTACTCATAGAATGCACCCTAGCCATTACAGTAGGTTAGAGTCCAATATACCAATGATCTAGAATACTGTAGAAATAGAGGGATCACTGCTGTTGCCAAGAAGTACAAAATGCATAAGGTCTATCTTAAACAATGATAAGTGCAATAAACAATAAGTACTAAAGTTTGTTAGACAACATCAGTATAATAAATAATACCCTACAATAAGTGCTAATTTACTTAGTCAATATAGGAGCAGGGTCATTTGTCATTTAAATATTCCATGAATAGATGGATCTTTAATCTGTGTTTGAAGACTGCAAGCAACTCTGCTGTCAGGACAGCAAGTGGAAGTTCATTTCACCATCTGTGAGCCAGGACAGAAAAGAGTCTCAATGATCCTCTTCCATGAGACTTGGAGCATGGAATTTCAAGCCGAGCCATACTTGAGGTTCGAAGCACTCGAGGTACGAATCGGGCTTTGACCATTGACTCCCTGTATCAAGGGGCTGGCCAAATTTTGGCTTTGTAGGTGAGCATCAAGATTTTAAATCTGATGTGTGCAGCTACTGGAAGCAAACGAAGGGAGCACAGCAGCAAGGTAACACGTGTGAACTTTGAAAGATTGAAGACGAGTCATGCTGCTGCTACTACTGCTGTTACTTGCAAGTACATCATCTTGTTAGTGACTTGTGGTGGGTGGGCACTGGAGTGAACAGTGTAATAGCTAAAGTGTTATAGTTATAGTTAAAGACAAAAGACGGATCTGTCCCTGGAATGCTGGTACAAGACATGAAAGAGAAGCATAGACAAACACCACTGCAATTTGCATTTTAGAAATAGTCTTCCAGAATTTTCACTGAGCTAAGATGAATGTCCAATAGTTGAAGAGTTTTTACATGCCCTTGACATCACGGAGGTAAGAAGGATGTGCTTTCTCAACTTCATGAAACAAGACACTGCTCTGTGGCAGGTAGATCATTCAGGAAAGGGTCTGGGAGTGCAAGCTCTCCCCACTGGTGGCATGATGTCTCAGCAGAAATTACTTCAAATAAGCAACTGAATTCTCTATTCTGCAAGAGACTACATTGGAGTTCTACACCAACACCTTAATTCCTGGGCCATCACAACTTATGGACAAAGCAGCTATTTCTGCATCAATTCCTAGGACTCCTACAGTTTCCCTGGCACAAAGTTGCAAATGGCATGGCAAGCGCATGCAAAAGGAAACCTAGAGGACACTGTACACTCATTCTTCCAGTAAAGGAATCAGAACAGAAACAGGTCACCTCCTTACGCTGCAAGCAGGAGTCGAACCTGCGCGGGGATCCCCCATTGGATTTCAAGTCCAACGCCTTAACCTCTCAGCCATTGCAGCTCTTGCATACTTTCGGCATTTGTGGGTTATGTCCTTGGACTTCTTCACGCTCAATTATGAGTCCCCATGTGTCATTGATTCAGGGTTGCAAATGGCCTGATATGCAAATTCAAAGACAGGACTCTCCCGAATGGTCTACTCACTATTTAGCAAGCTAATGTCAATTCCAGATAAACAGGTGCTCAGAAGCTTGTCAGAGTATTAGACTGATGCACTACCTACTACACTAATGTGGCCTCCAAGGTCTTCCACGGGAAAACGTGGGACAGCTCAAGGTGGCTCACCAATTTTGCCTGAACACTGCTTTTGTTTTTAAAAGATCACACCTAGCTGATGTAGGTGTCATGTAACGTTTTCACTGGCATGCTGTTAGTACAGGTGGGCAGAAATGTAAGTCAACAAAGATGAAACTTGCACATTGGAAATAAATTAGTGCAGGATATCGCTTGACCTAAGTTGAATGTTGACAAGCGAGTGCAGATCAGTACATTAATTTGCAATAGAATCATCAGACATATTGCAAATAGAGTCAAAGCCAAATTTGATAAAAATGCTGCATATGACATAAATCATAGTGTCGACCAATCTCGTGTTTATCACACAGGGATAGCCAAAATGCTTTGAATATTTTGCATTTTTACAAGAATTCGAAAAGAAATACAAATCATAAGCCAGCACACCGACATTGTTAAAAGAGAAGAATGACGACTGGGTCAACATCACCAGAATGTGTTTAAAAACCTTTCTGTTGTAGGCACACTGATCCAAAATACTTCAAAAGCTGTGGGATGAGTACATCTCAGTCAGTTTCTTTTAACCCACATGCACCTGTCCTTGTTAGTATAGTGTATAGTATCTCTGCTTTTCAGGTGGTAATCCTTGGCTTGATTCCCTGACAGGGAGTATTCCTATTCTTAGCGCATTGCAGACAAACCGGTGACTTGGCACCCTTTTTAGGAATGAAAACATTGAATCCTACACCCACAGTTGCTCTTGATTTTTCTACATAGATGAATCAAGTCACTAGCACATTGTGGATCAATAGTTTGATAAAACACCTGGGAGAGATTTTGGTGCCCAGTGTCGATGTTATCTCTAAGCAGACATGACAAAACATGCATACCATCAAGGCCAAGACTGAAGAGCATGGAAAGATTTTGTCAATTTCATAAACTACATCAAATGCTTTGCTGGTGTCAAATATTGCAATGACATTAAATATTGTGACTTGACTATGACTTGAAGGGTAGTACTTGGTAACTGTCCATCTTGACTTTAGATTATAAATATTCACTTATGACTGGTCTTGGGATGTGATTGTCAAGTCTTGAGATGTACTTGTTGCATTTACATTTACATTTATGGCATTTGGCAGATGCTCTTATCCAGTGTGCAGCTGATAAACTAGGTTTTGATCAAAGAGAGCCCACTGAGTTTCTTAGCCTGTGAAAAACACATTGGCAATGACTTGGCAAAATGTATGTTCAACAATGATTTGACCTAGCCATACCAAACTCAAAAGCTTTAATCTAGGCATATTGGACAGATGGATCGCACTGAGTTTGAAAGCCCTATCTTTAAAGTTGGTCATAGGGCGACCCTGTCCACTTCTCTGTATAGATAGACCTCATGTTAAGGTAAGCATTACCATAGTAAATTCCTTAAAATGTAACAAGCCAATTCTGGACCTGGAAAGTTTAGTTCCAAACAGAATGTAAAGCAAGTGCTAGATGAAATGCAATTTTTCAAGAATCTTAGAGCCAGCTGTATACTCTGTGAAAGACTGGATCACCAGGATAGGAAGTGGGCACTCTTGCTCTTTCTTAATTTGGACATCCCTTAGCAAAAATTTTTAAAAAGAGTGAGCATGCTCTCACCTCCCGCAAATAGTTGAAGTCGAAGTGGGCTTGTCTGGGAATTGAACACAGGACCTCTGAAGTGAGAATTATACCCCGAGGCCATCAAACCATAATTTAGCTCAGTACAGTCCTTTTTTGACTGGGCAGTGTTAAGAAACAGAATTGAGGTGTTTCTTTCAGTTGTGTTACTCTTTCATGAAGCGACACGAACATATGGTGCAAGACACCTGTGGATCCAAAGTAAGTATAAAGAGCTCGTTCCCGATTTGAACCCGGAATCTGTCACACCCTAAGCAAGGATCATACGCCTAGACCAACGAGCCCATTGCATTTGTTTCCCTTTGGATTTTTGTCTCATGTCCACATTTGGACACCGTCTGCTCAATTGCGCATTCTTGACTTGTTACAATTTTCATTTTATTAATTTAGAGTTCTTTTGATGACTGATGACTTTGCAACATTGCAAGGTACATACTTGACAGGTATTATTCCTTGTCATTGATCTACCACTAGAAACAATTCAAAACATGTTTGCAAGACAATTAATTTGATTTGTGAGAATGGGTCAGTGTATAACAATGATGCAACAACATGCCGGCATGTCATTGAAGGCTGAGGGAATGCAAGCCATCTGCTCTTTGTGACCTTCCACATGCTTAGCTATCTTAGGCATTCTTGAGAGACCTTAACATCAAAAGTAAGGCCATTTCAGCCCTTTGCTATGTTTTTGGCTCTACTGTTGTTCCACTACAGCTGACTTTACTACTTCACACAAATGGTACTAAAAAATGTGTCGGTAATGGGTACGGAAGCACAACCCAGTTCTGGTCCCGTAGTTCTTCCACCCTACAAAGTCTAGTTGCAAGTCTAATCTAACGTGAACGATACAGCATAGCCACTGCATTGACAGCATATTTTAAATAGCCTGTGTAAAAAAAAATCCTAAATCTTGCACACTAATACTTTCAGGTCGCAACAACAATCTTGCTGGCTATAATATTGGCCGTGACCAGATGGAGCATTCCATGTGTTGCCAATGATTCAGCAAAACACACTTTTTAAAAACCACTCAGGAAGCCTGCATGCCAACCCTTTAACATAACTCCACCAAACTCGCTGGCTATAAACTAGACCTTGGTCAGAGAGAGCTCACTGACGTTCTTAGCCTGTGAAAAACACATTGGCAATGACATGGCAAAATTAACTTTTAAGAAAACCGACAATGTATGTGCAGCAATGATTAAAAATCACTGATGGAGCCTGCGCACCAGCCCTTTAAATAGCTCTTTGGGTCACCGCAGTCGTTAGATGCTTCCAGTTATACCACCTAAAAAAGGATTGAACAAAGAAAATCGCTACTGTAAACATTGACATATATAACAAACAGCACAAAATCACACATTCCAATAACTTTGATCTGATATCGCATAGGTTTGTAGAGAATAGTCCCACTTGTAATATTATAAACCTTGGGCATTCCAAACAGTAAAAAAAATTACAAATCATGCAACCCTGAACAAATGTTAACCAAATTTAAACATACAACAATGCAGTAGAAAAAAAAAGGTTCTTTAACAAGGAGATTTTCACCAAAGAAGAAGCCATTCTTACTTCCAAGTGTGCTTCTTTTGAATATGTAGAACACAGATTACCTAAAACAATGTCACAGTGTTGAAAATGATAAAGTTGTGAAATGCCTGCAAAATGGGTTCAGCGCAACCTGCTGGTCAGAAAGTCTCCAGCCCCTTATATAGAGCAGAGCGAGACATAGCTGCTTTGGGTAGGTTCATATCCACGTCATATCCCAAGGTTTGTCTCATTATTTATTATGTTGAGTCTCATCTTTTGTGGTGGATTTCACCAATTATTTCTAATGTGGATACATTAGTATATCATTATAAGCAATCTGAGATGTAAAGCTAAGTGAATCACACATGCAGAATTTCTAACAATAACCTGTTTTGTATAGGCTGGCTAGCTGACCATTCAGTGAAATTAAATGTGGTTGCTGAACTTGTTGCAGGTGGGTCAATTTAATTTGACTTATTTGTGTTTCATTTTTAACTCAGCCGCGTGCCATGACGCATAAATTAATTTGAGAATATTTTGTTCTAGCTGCAAGATAGCGCTAACTTATCCTAGCTATACTTTATATTTAGCTTGAAATAATTGAGGTTCATCGCTAGAGGGTGCTTTTATTTATATATATTTTTGGATTATTGATCAGGTAAAAACTAAAATAGATGAGGTGGACTTTTTCTATGTATCATATGGAATTTGAGTATATGAGTGATTGCTACTATGTAAATGTATAAGAATATGTAGATAAGATTATTATGAGATCATCCTTTATAATCAAACAAACAACTACACTATATGATTGTATTAAACAGCTACATGCAAAATCATCCTGGCTGACGAGGTTTTTTCACGATAATGGCTATTGGAATTGTCTAAAAATTTTGGTTCTGTAACAGATAGACTGAGTCAAGGATGCACGTGACAAACCATTTTTCTGTTATCCAAAAACAATCAGAAAACATGGGTTCATGTACATTACCTTACTGATGTATATTTTAAAAGTATTCCAATACACAGATTAAATTTTAGTAACTGATAAATATATTTGACCTATGGATGTCTACTAGAAAATTAGAATCGTGACAAAACAAACCGATAGGTTATTGGCGCATGTATTTCATTTGAGGTGGTGTTGTATTCAGGATATGGAGTCAATCTCACTCTGATGAGGAGTGGAACTCTGTAGCCCAGGTAGTTGTTCCAGCATCATACCAAATACACATATTATCACTAGCACATGACCATCCCCTGTCTGGACACCTAGGTATCAGAAAAAAGACAAAACAACAAATTCTACAACATTTCGTTTGGCCATCGATTAGAAGTGATGTTGGACACTGCCGTTCATGCCTTACATGCAGTGAAAACCAAATCAGGTCATTCCGTCTGTTCCTCTGTGCCCCATTCCAGCAGTTGGTGAGCCCTTTGAAAAGGTGTTGGTTGATTGTGTGGGCCCTTTGCCAAAGACCCGTTCTGGTCATTGCTACCTATTGACTATAATGTGTGCTGCCACCACGTACCCTGAGGCTATTCCCCTTCGATCCCTAAAATCGAAGAGCTGTTATTAAATTCTGCACTACCTTTGGATTGCCCAAAGTTATACAATCTGACCAAGGCATGAACTTTATGTTACACCTGTTCTCCAAGATGACAATTGAACTTGGTATACAGCACCAATCCTCCAGTGGGGAAAGCTTGCACTCCCAGACCCTTTCCTGAACGATCTACCTGCCACATAGCAGTGTCTTGTTTCATGTAGTGGAGAAAGCACATCCTTCTTACCTGCGTGATGTCAAGGGCATGTAAAAACCTCTCTTCCATGTCATGTACCAGCATTCCAGGGACAGCACCATCTTTTCTCTTTAACTATAACTATAACACTTTAGCTATTACACTGTGCCCTCCAGTGCCCACCCACCACAAGTCACTAACAAGATGATGTACTTGCAAGTAACAGCAGTAGTAGCAGCAGCATGACTCGTCTTCAATCTTCCAAAGTTCACACGGGTTACCCTGCTGCTGCGCTCCCTTCGTTTGCTTCCAGTAGCTGCACACATCAGATTTAAAATCTTGATGCTCCCCTACAAAGCCAAAAATGGGCCAGGCCCTTGATATATTGAGTCAGTGGTCAAAGCCCGATTCATACCTCAAGGGCCTTGAACCTCAAGTATGGCTCGGCTTGAAATTCCATGCTCCAAGTCTCATGGAAGACAAGCATTGAGACTCACAGATGGTGAAATCAACTTCCACTTACTGTCCTGACAGCAGAGTTCCTTGCAGTCTTCAAACACAGACTAAAGACCCATCTGTTCATGGAATCTGAAATATGACCCTGCTCCTATATTGACTAACTAAATTAACACTTATTGTAGGGTATTTTTTATTACACTGATGTTGTCTAACAAACTTTAGTCCTTATGCATTTTGTACTTCTAGGTAACAGCAGTGATCCTTTTATTTCTAGAGTATTCTAGATCATTGGGATATTGGACTCTAACCTACTGTAATGGCTAGGGTGTATTCTATGAGTAAATGATAAAACCCTTTTGTAAGCCACACTGGATAAAAGTGTCTGCTAAATGCCTTAAATGTAAATTGTAAATGTAACAAATACATGTCAAGACTTGACACTGTAGTCCCGAGACAAGTCAAGAGTGAAAATGTACAATCCAAAGTCAAGATGGACAGTTACCAAGCACTACCCTTCACGTAATTGTCAAGTCACCATGTTTAATGTTGTTACAATATTTGACACCAGCAAAGCATTTGATGTAGTTTATGAAATTGACAAAATCTTTTCATGCTCTTCAGTCTTGGCCTTGATGGTATGCATGTTTTGTCATGTCTGCTTAGAGATAATGTCGCTACTGGGCACCAAATTCTCTCCCAGGTGCTTTATCAAATTATTGATCCACAATGTGCTAGTGTCTTGATTCATCTATGTAGAAAAATCAAGAGCAACTGTGGGTGTAGGATTCGATGTTATCATTCCTAAAAAGAGTACCAAGTCACCAGTTTGTCTGCAGTGCACTAAGAATAGGAAGACTCCCTGTCAGGGAATCAACCCAAGAATTTCTGCCTGAGAGGCAGAGATACTATTTACTATACTAACAAGGACAGATACATGTGTGTTAAAAGAAACTGACTGAGATGTATGCATCCCACAGGTTTTGAAGTATTTTGAATCAGTGCACATACAACAGAAAGTTTTTTAAACAAATTCTGGTGATGTTGACCCAGTCTTCATTTTCCTCTTTTAACAATGTCGGTGTGCTGGCTTATGATTTGTATTTCTTTTTGAATTCTTGCAAAAATGCAAAATATTCAAAGCATTTTGGCTATCCCTGTGTGATAAACACGAGAATGGTCTAAACTATGAGTTATGTCATATGCAGCACTTTTATCAAATTTGGCTTTGACTCTGTTTGCAATATGTCTGATTATTCTATTGCAAATAAATGTACTGAGCTGCACTGTCTAGTCAACATTGAACTTAGGTCAAGCGATGTCCTGCACTACTCTATTTCCAATGTGCAAGTTTCAACTTTGTTGACTTAGATTTCTGCTCACATGTCCATTCCAGTGAATGGTTTACATGACACCTTCATCAGCTAGGTGTGATTTTTTAAAAACAAAAAGAGTGTTCATGCAAAAATGCTTAGCCACCTTGATCCGTCCCACGTCTTCACGTGGGAAACCTTGGAGGCCACGGTAGTGTTTTAAGTAGCGGATCAGTCTAATACTCTGACAAGCTTTTGGGCACCTGTTCACCTGGAATTGACATTAGTTTGCTAAAATAGTGAGTAGACCATTCGGGAGATTACTGTCTTTGAATTTGCATCTCAGGCCATTTGCAGTCCTGAATCAATGATATATGGGGACTCATAATTGAGCCTGAAGAAGTCCTAAGACTTAACCCCAAAGTGCCCAAAGCATGTAACAGCTGCGATGGCCGAGAGGTTAAGGCGTTGGACTCGAAATCCAATGGGGGTTCCCCGCGCAGGTTCGACTCCTGCTTGCAGCGTGATGGAATCAGATGTTTTTCTCCTGATGGCTTTGCTGGAAGAATAAATTCAGAGTGTCCTGTAGTTCTCCTTTTGCATATGCTTGCCATTCCATTTGCAACTTTGTGCCAGTGAAACTGTAGGAGTCCTAGGAATTGAAGCAGAAATAGCTGCTTTGTCGATAAGTTGTGATGACCCAGGGATTAATGTGTTGGTGTCAAGCTCCAATGTGGTCTTTTGCAGAATAGAGAATTTAGTTGCTTATTTGAAGTGATTTCTGCAGAGACATCATGCCACCAGTGTGGAGAGCTTGCACTCCCAGACCCTTTCCTGAACGATCTACCTGCCACATAGCAGTGTCTTGTTTCATGTAGTGGAGAAAGCACATCCTTCTTACCTCCGTGATGTCAAGGGCATGTAAAAACTCTTCAACTATTGGACATTCATCTTAGCTCAGTGAAAATTCTGGAAGACTATTTCTCACATGCAAATTGCAGTGGTGTTTTCCTATGCTTTTCTTGTACCAGCATTCCAGGGACAGCACCATCTTTTCTCTTTAACTATAACACTTTATTTATTACACTGTTTACTCCAGTGCCCACCCACCAAAAGTCACTAACAAGATGATGTACTTGCAAGTAACAGCAGTAGTAGCAGCAGCATGACTCGTCTTCATTCTTCCAAAGTTCACACGTTACCCTGCTGCTGCGCTCCCTTCGTTTGCTTCCAGTAGCTGCACACATCAGATTTAAAATCTTGATGCTCACCTACAAAGCCAAAAATGGGCCAGCCCCTTGATACAGGGAGTCAATGGTCAAAGCCCGACTCGTACCTCAAGTGCTTCAAACCTCAAGTATGGCTCGGCTTGAAATTCCATGCTCCAAGTCTCATGGAAAACGAGCATTGAGACTCTTTTCTGTCCTGGCTCACAGATGTTGAAATGAACTTCCACTTGCTGTCCTGACAGCAGAGTTCCTTGAAGTCTTCAACCACAGACTAAAGACCCATCTATTCATGGAATATTTAAATGACAAATGACCCTGCTCCTATATTGACTAAGTAAATTAGCACTTATTGTAGGGTATTATTTATTATACTGATGTTGTCTAACAAACTTTAGTACTTATTGTTTATTGCACTTATCATTGTTTAAGATAGACCTTATGCATTTTGTACTTCTTGGCAACAGCAGTGATCCCTCTATTTCTACAGTATTCTAGATCATTGGTATATTGGACTCTAACCTACTGTAATGGCTAGGGTGTATTCTATGAGTAAATGACAAAGCACTTTTGTAAGTTGCACTGGATAAGAGTGTCTGCTAAATGCCGTAAATGTAAATGTAAATGTAACAAATACATCTCAAGAATTGACACTGTAGTCCTGAGACAAGTCAAGAGAGAAAATCTACAATCCAAAGTCAAGATGGACAGTTATCAAGCACTACCCTTCACGTAATTGTCAAGTCACCATATTTAATGTCGTTACAATATTTGACACCAGCAAAGCATTTGATGTAGTTTATGAAATTGACAAAATCTTTCCATGCTCTTCAGTCTTGGCCTTGATGGTATGCATGTTTTGTCATGTCTGCTTAGAGATAATGTCGCCACTGTTACAATGTGAATGTAACAAGTACATCTCAAGACTTTACACTCAAGTCCCAAGACAAGTCACAAATGAATAAATACAATCCAAATTCAAGATGGACAGTTACCAAGTACTACCCTTCAAGTCATTTTGCTATTGTATTTATTCATCTATGTAGAAAAATCTAATCTAATCTACTTTAATGACGACTGGCAGATGTTTATTTAAAGATACTGACTGAGATTTAGTCCTTCACAGGTTTTGAAATATTCTGGATCAGTTTAACTGCAACAAAAAGGTTTTTAAACATATTCTGGTGATGTTGATCCAGTCTTCATTCTCCTCTTTTAACATTGTCGATGTGTTTTTTACAATGTCAGTGTATTTCTTTTCAAATTCTTGTACAAATGCAAAATACGGCATATACCTGTGTGTCACGTAGACTACATTGCTGTGTGAGGCACAGAAAGGTTCATTTGCACTTGGCTCACTCCTTTTGGAAGTTTGACTGTGTTATGATACAGATTTGTTCAGATTATTGGCCAGATTTGGGCATCATTCACTTTTTCTTGTGGGTCAGAGCTCAGTTCTTTATATGGCCAACATCATGGGTTTAGGAAAATTGCTAACTGGGTTAGATCTTATTTTCAGCATAATTCTTGCAGATCCACTGTGCATGAAAGAAAATTGTGCACTTCTTAAAAGGTAGTAGGATGGTAAAATACTCTTAAATGTCTACTTGGTTCAATATTTATCACTACTTGAAGCTTTATAAAATACACAAATCAAATTGTTATCGGATCACTTCAATAGATTCTGGAAGTTCACGTACTCTTCTACTCATGATGTGATTTGCAGTCATTTCTACTGTAGAAATTTGGAGTAATGGGATGGAAAAATCCTCTTAAATGTCTATTCCTTACACTATATACACACACTCATGCTCTTGAATACACATACACATGTGCAAATTAGTTAATTCACATCTTAAGGTTCTGATCACAGAATCAAAATCAGAGTGAAAGACAAGTTAGAGAAAATGTCTGTTTGAGAATATGCTATTTCAATGGGGAAGTTCATTAATTGTAGGGGAATGTTCTGGAAATGAATGTATAGTCTTTGATGTCCTCATCTTGATCAAGGCTGGTCAAGCTGCTGCAAGGCTGAGTGGAATCTTGGTCTGCATCTGAGTGTGTTTCAGTGCTTGGACTGAAATAGTTTACTCAAAGTGCTGAACCTTTTGGGCAGATCAGAAAAGTGCTGCTCATGGCTTAAGGGCTTGTAATTCCCAGTGTGAGGGTCTCCGAGCATCTCTCTCACCTTGGGTGAGGCGTCCTTGTGTAGGTAGTGATAGGGCTTTTTGCCACTGTTGTCACGTATGTTGCTGTTGGCACCATAATCACGCACCAGAACACTCAGGACTGATTCGGGCCTGTGAATAGCAGCGATGTGTAGTGGGGTGTAGCCCTCGTAGCTCTTGGTGTTTACATCAACCCCTGGCCTACCTTGCTGTGAAAGAAGAAGGATCTTGCGCATCATTTCACTGTTTCCTTGTTTAGCATCCCAGTGAAGTGCTGTGAAACCAGACATGAAGTTTCTCCACTCTGCCAGCTTGATGTCCTGGAGCAGTTTGGTGTCTTTGTTGATGTTTTTCTGGGCTGGTGAAGCAGGTGCCACAGAGTGCCTCCGCTTGGTCATGGCTGATCTGTACAGGTCATATCCATCGTTCACTTCACTCAGTTTTCCATAACACTAAAGTATTATCATTTTTTTCCATAACACTAGTGGCATAACACTGCTGATTTTAGTTTTCTCTATATTTTTTTCTTTGCTGTTCCACATTTTTCGAGTGTGGTTTGAAAGCAGTTGGTAACACTCCTTTAACCAGGACCCGACACAGGACCTGTCACTAGTTCACAACAGACAGTGATATAGTTCATTCAACTATATAACAACTTAAATGGTCTGCAGTAGGGTTTTTATTATATGTTAGCCAGCATAAAGTACTCTGCTCAGTCAGTTTATTTGTCATGTACATAACAAAGACAGGCTTCCCACTAGCGATTATTTTTGAGGACTTTTCCAAGACATTTTTATGATCGTCTAGCTAGCTGGTATAGCAAACAGGGTTAGGGTTAGGGTTCTTCACCGAAACCTACAGTTTTGCATAGAGACAAATTTAGATTGTTGATACATACCTAAATGTAGGATTCAAAGTTTGGTGTACCATTAGGTTCCCTTAGTGATGGAACAAAACTCAGGTCCCTTTGTATGAGAGAGTTGTAAAAACAGTGTAAGCCACCCAGAGAAAATGGAGAAAAGGACCCAAGTGCACAACAGTTCACAGAGATTTGAGGTTTGATAAATTACTTACAGGAGGTTTTGAACATTTCAAGGTCTGTAAGTTTGGCTCATTAGGACATATAGAATTATAGATAATGTGTTTTAGGTATATAGATAATGAAGATGATGTTGTAAATCAGAGATATAGAAAATGATAGACCAGCCTGCTCTAGTGATCTGGAAAGGGGTGTTTATATGTTATTATTATATACTGGCATGTGAAAATAGCTAAAAATTAAATTGAGAAAAGTACATTATTTTGATGTCAAATGTCCCTTTCTTTTTCAATTTTGCTCACCCAGATTATTAAACACGAAAGCATCTACAGAGCCAAAGCGTATTGATTGTACCAATTTATAGTGTATTCTGTGTACTTGAGTGCAAAATATTTCCATGCTATTTCTCATCCTTCTCACTCTCATTCTTGGGGAACACTTTTCAACATATTCAAAATATGATGTTGAAATGTTTTTAGTGTAGGACTTTGGAGTCATGGGATGGCAAAATCCTCTTAAATGTCTATTCGGTTCACTATATATCACTACTTGAATACACAAATCAAACTGCTATCCGATCCCTGTATGAAATTCTTGAAGTAGACATCCTCTTGTACCCATGGCATGATTTATAGTCATTTTTACTGTAGGAATTTGGAGTAATGGGGTACCAAACTCCAGGTTCATATATGCAATATTGGAAGCTCTATAAAATAAACAAATCAAATTGTACAAGGACCACCCCCCACAGCAGCCTGAATACACCTCCAGATCATCATCTCTTTACCAGGACCATGCCTCACAGCAGCCAGACCACACCCCACATCAGCGCCTCTGTACCAGAACCATGCCCAACATCAGCCTGACCACACCCCCAGATCATCAAATCTGTACCAGGACCATGCCCCACAGTGTTGAAGCCACCAAAACACCACCCAATTCTATTGAGATGTGTGACATCAAACAAATATTGCAATGGATTTGTACAAAAAATAATTTATATAATAGAATACAAACAAATTATCTTGTATTAATAACAATTATTTTTAACCCCACAGAAACAACCATGATAATGTAATCAAGAAAAATGGAAAAGAACTTCTGCAGCTCTGTCAAAGTCTGGGTCTGTATGTCGTCAATGGTAGGACATGGGGGGACTCCTTAAGAAGATACATGTTGTGCTCACCTCTTGGGAATAGTACAGTAGATTATGTAATAACAAATTTAGACCATTTCTCTCTCAGTGCATTCATTGCTAAACCACAAACCCCTCTGTCTGATCACAGCCAGATTGCTGTGTTCATGAATAGGACAGAGACTAACACTGCACTCGCACAGCCCAGTAAGCTGTACAACACTAGGTGACCATACAGATGGGCCCAAAACAGCACAGAACAATTCCAGAAAGAAATCAGTACTGCCTAAATTCAAATACTTTTAGATGCCTTTCTGGACACCACATGTGTTCAAAGTATACAAGACTCAATCTGGCAGTAAAACATCTAAATGTGTTCTTAGAAAAGACACCAGCAAAACCAACATTAAAACAAAAGGGTGCATCAAAAACCAAACCTAAAAAAAGATAATTGGTCAATTTTGGACAAGTGGAATAAACTTAAAAAAGAGATCAGGAAGAACTGGAAATGCAAAATGGGGACATTTGGACAAACCATTTCCAAACTCTCTTCCAGACAGTAGAATCAAATGCAAATCTTCAACAAAATCCTATAAAGCAAAAACTGGAGGTGCTACAATTGGCTAATCAAAACGCATTAGACTTCTCAATTACTCAGCAGAAACTTCAGGAGAAAATTAACAAACTAAAATCAAAGAAGGCATGAGGGCCTGACATTGTACTAAATAAAATGATAAACTTTTCAAGCTCTAAATTTCATTTGGCTATTCTAAAACTGTTTAACATGAATGGAGGTTTTTTTCCCTGAAATCTGAAACCAAGGATTAATAGCACCAATCTTTAAATCCGGAGATAAATTCGACACTAAGAATTACAGAGGCATCTGTGTGAACAGTAACCTGGGGAAGATAATGTGTAGTGTAGCATTTTAAATTCTAGATTTCTGAAATTCCTTACTAAACACAATATCCTGAGTAAAAGACAAATTGAATTTCTGCCAAATTACCACACCATTGCCTATATTTACCCCCTATATTATTATAATATTATTATTGTTTATTGGTAATAGGAGTTGTTGTAGTTATATTATTGTTGTACTTACTATCATTGTTAGCAGTAATTTCTTCACTAAAGCTTTGGCACAATTGAATTGAACTGAATGTGTGTGTGTTTGTGTTCTCATAAAAAGTCCTCAAGTGTCCAGAACAACCTCTCAATCCCAGAACACCCTGAGCAAGAGAGACACAGAGAGAGGGAGAGGGAGAGGGAGAGGGAGAGGGAGAGAGAGAAAGAGAAAGAAAGAAAGGGAAGAGAGAAAATGGGGAGACAAATGAAGGGAGAGGGACAGAGAGGGAGAATGAAAGATGAAGAAGAATGGAAACAGAAACCGAGAGTTGATGGGTGATATTTTGTTGAGTGAATGAGAGAGCGAATTTAAGAGACTCAGAAAGATACCCGAAAGAGATAAAGCAGGATTAGATGTGGGAGTCTATTGGATGATGGATGACGAGTAAGGGCAGTGGAGTCTGACACAGCTGGAAACAGCCCTCAAGCTCCATCCATTCCAACTCCAAACTTGGACAAATGTGGTCAAAATTGGAAAAAGATCTTAAGGCATTCTTGGCAACTTGCTTGTCATAAATAGGAGCATTATTCCTGCTGTCATGGAAGCAAACTGTAACACTGCATGAATTCCATGCCTGTTAGTCTGGCTGAGATTGCTTCTAGTAGCAAGGAACCATTTATAAAAGTCTTACTGAACCCACTGACAAGTAGGGCTACCAAGGTCTGCACAAGGGCAGGTATGAGCAATCATTTTGGGAACACAAACTTTATAATAGGAACTAGAATAGATAAGACCTTTGGAAGATCTGGCAACCCAAAACAAACTTTGATGTTTGTACCAGTGTGACAGTAATCCCCCCAGCTACTTGTACATCTGCATATCTTCCAGTCTACCTTTCAAAGAAAGAAAGTAAGGGATAAATATTATGCTGAATTTCCAAAGCACTTATATTTGTCATGTTGTGAATACGATGTTACTTCTGTGCTTGGTGGAATAGAAGGTAACATGCCTGCATACAGGATATTAAAGTAAAGGGCTTGTGCGTTTGTGTGGCTGTCTGTGTGTGTGTGTGTGTGTGTGTGTGTGTGTGTGTGTGTGTGTGTGTGTGTGTGTGTGTGTGTGTGTACGCGTGTACGCGTGTGTGCGTGTGGCCATGTGTCTGTCTGTGTGTGTGTGCCCATGCCTAAAGTTTGACATTGACCATATGTACAGTGTTTATATCATCATACAGTAACAGTGATGAAAGCCAGTGTGTGTCACAGGGTGTCGACAAGTGAAAGATCCATTATGAAGAAGTTGGAGAAAAATCTGTTATTGCTTATTACAGCCTATTATATATAGATTGCAGGCAGTAATAATGGAAGAATAAGAGGATGAAGGAGTCCAACAGACAAGTAAAAGAACCCTTATAAAGAAGTTGGGGGAAAAGGAAGAGAACGGGGCAGTACAGCGCTGCCTATACATGAAGTCTCAGTGAGAGAGAATGAAGCCCAACTCAGTGTCCTGATGTTCAGTGCTTACGACTCAAACACAGGCTATTAGCTTAGCATGGCAGGCCTGGTGAGGCTAATTCACTATAATAACTATAAAGCCCTGAAATTCATTTGTATTCTAAAATTTGTGAAATATTTTTCATAAAACATGTATGTGAAATTAACTAACTGTGCCTCTGAGTATTTCGTTCAGTTCTACATATGTGCCTTCACTGTCACGTGGTATTATGACATCACAGTCTAGCCCTATGAAGTCACTATGTGTGTAATAAAACTAAATAAAAATCTATGAATATAAATCTATAAATAGGGGTCATTTTGCAAGATGGTCATTAAAGAAGTTGTGAAGCGTTCATGCAGTTTGGAGCGTGTCTGATCTGAGGCAGGAACTTTCCCAAAGGTGAGTACACATAAATGAAGACAGACTGCTTGGAAATGTCTTGGCCTCGGACTAAAAGACATTTTGTGAAAGAGTCCAAGCGCTAAAAATCAGATTGTAGAAGAGGGAAAAGACCACGCCTGGATAAACTTGGTCATTGTCTAATTCTAACTCTCTCTCCAGCTAGCGGAAATTAGCCAGACTGTCATTAGCGATCCAGGTAGATGTACCACATGCATAAATAAACGCCAAAGAGTCAAGCTTATTTGAAGTCGTTTCTAGTAGGCTGTGTTGTTGTTGACTTAATTATGGATAAGCCGTTCACCCGGTGAGCTCGAGATTACAAGCCAAAAACCGACACGTCCACGTGCTAAAAACAAACCACGCGACTCTTGTGATCGTATGCGAACTTTCCGATTCGCACACTGCTGATGTGAGATTTTAGCACCGATCACAACCTGAGTTTCTCCTAAGAGCGGCATAAATGTTGGCCTATGTGGGAGCAGGTGTAAGGTGAGATTTCACAGCTCCCTTTTCTGTGGGAGCAGAGTGAAACTCTCGAACAGCAAGTGCGCGTGATGGCGACATCATATCAGCTTTACATGTTCAGCTAGAATAAAGCAGCGTGAGGCCTGATTCAGAGACTCAGGAGCACATTAGTCACGTAAATGTTGTTAAGCAGCTTTGTTTAGAGCTCAGCATGGTTTATATGAACAATATAATTTGTATGCAATTAGTAATAGTGCAGGTTGCTTAGCAATGGGCATACGTTCCAAGTTTTAAACGAGCGCATGCATCGCTACTGGTCTTGGTGCAACAGGCTTAAACCTCTCTATGAAAAATGGTCTCAGTTTCCGCCAGTTTGGCAGTTAATCCCAGTTGGTGCACCAGCCCTGGGGACGAGCATGAGGACCGGGCATCCATTCAATTCAGCTGGCTCTCAAAGTCACGTCCTTGTGCACGAGCGTTTACTGAAAAGAAATCAAGTCGGACTGAAAGGTTCACGGAAGGTTTTACGGCCACATTTCTTAAGTCTGTCATGCACCATGTCACCCCCTCCACTCCGGATGGACATGCCAGTGCCTGCAGATCTAACTACACCTGCTACTTGGTACCTTCATTAAAGCTCGTGTATAAAACCTCCTGGTCTGTGTTCCAGTTGCGAAGTCTCTTTCTGCACAGCGAGCGTGTCTGAACCTTGTTTACACTTTATGGCTTGTTTTCTTCTTTCAACTTATGCCTGATATTATGGTTCCTGCCTTTGCACCTGTAGTGGTTTGTATTGTTTAATCCAGTCTTTACTTTGTTCAATAAAGCCTTAAATTCCTTTTTATCTGTGTAACGATGAACGGTTGGAAGGTGAACGCACACGTGGAGAAGCGCAAGATTTATTAAGGGCTGATGCAGAATCATAATCACTACACCAGCCCAATGCCATAGAATACATGATACAAAGAGGCTGAGAGTACATGCTGAACAAAAGTAAACAACACAGATGAAGACAAAGTGGAAGGAGGCTAAAACAATAACACAAGCAATGACAAGAACACTTAACTAATACTGGCAATAGAAAACATGAGGCTTGGACTACGAACAGAGGCTGGGAATAATAATGAGCAGCAAATGAACAGTGCACAACACAGGGATTTCCAATGCTGTGCCCCATTATCTGAAAATGACCTTTGTGGTTTCCCTTGTTCTACAGGTTTTATTTTAACTGAAGTTTATGTGGAGTTTTGATGCAGTTATGAGTTGCATGCTGATAGTGATGGTTCAGTGTCTTCTGGCATGGACTACTTTGTTTGCATTGCAAATCATTGGTGGTATCCTTTCACTGCTAGAAAAATTCGTAAGTGCTGTTAAAATCGTAAGTATAAATGAACGTTTGTGCATTAAAGAAAGCATAATATTTTTTAAGCTTATTGCAGTATTTTCCCCAGGATAGCTTTTTAGCCTAATGGCAATGGAGATAATGTTATTTAGCCTTTAATAATGAAGCTTTATTGAAGCTAATAATTTATTTTAGTAAGTTGTCAAACATTGTTGTGACATTTTAGGAAAAAAGTCGCACACTCGATATATATTGTCTGACGACTTTTTGTCGGTCTGAAAAGGAGAGGGTTTTTTTACACCTAGTGGAAACTGTTTTGCAGTTCCTGAGTAATTGTAGCTCCTATACATTTCGAAGAACAATGTGTTGTTGATGCTGTAAAATTGCTGTTCTGTGCATCTTGGTGTATGTGTGTTTATGCATGTATGTAAAAAGAATGCTAAATATTATGCACGTTTTTCATAGTGGGAAAGAGTCAAGTCCAGTTTCGCCACAGTGTTTCCACAACTACAGCGCACCGGGACTCCCTCATCCATCCTCCAAAAGCCTGGCAAGGCTGCGCTTAATGAGCCTAACTGCCTCCTGCTACCTGTGGGCACGGAAACCTCCGATCGCAGCTCTGACATTGCCCGGAGTCGGCATACAAAGTTTGCATCTAGTAAGGAAAGCTTGCATGATAGATCGCTGCTGCCAGAGGTGAAGTATACGACTGCCAAGACAGGCAGAGCCCGCACACTGAATGAGGAGAGTGATGCGGCAGCTGATTTTGCAGTTGTGAGTAAATGTGTCATAAGCTATTTTCATACAGTAGTCATTTTATGCATAATCTCTACTATATGTTTTCTGTGTTTCTGTCTGGAGTTGGCATTCTCAAACCGTCCCATGCTTAATGCCATGGTAAACAGAATGAAGTAATTTGAATCAATGTCTGAATACATGTTAGAAAGTGTTATTATAATAGGAGGGGCTCATTGTTTGCTGTGGCTAAGATATGTCCACTCATAAGGCAGTGTCTTGTTGTTTTCATTCCTTCACAGAGACTGGATTTCCCACGTTAAGATGAGAGTGGATGAATTGGAGGCAATAATTCTGATGGAAGAAGAGTATGAAGGAGTCCAACAGACAAGAAAAGGAACAATTAAAAAGAACTTGGAGAATGTGGAGCTCAGAGATGAACTGAAGTCCCTGAAAGCTCAACTGGAGAAAGTAGGAACACCAAAATGAAACCTTCAGTTCCACTGCAGTCACATACAGTCAATGTCATACTATAGACAGAGGGTGATTTTAGACAGAAATGAGGAGATGTCTTATGCCTACAGCACAACTTCACAACTCGATGAGCAATGTGGTGTTGGTCATGTCAGATTGCTTTTCTGTGTGTTAGTGTTTTTGCGCATGTGTGTAATAAGAATGCTAAATATTATGCACTTTTTCCACAGTGGGAAAGAATCAGGTTCAACTTCCCTAGAGTGGTTACAACGCTGCATCCCGCCAGGACTCCCCCATCCATCCTCCAAAAGCTAGGCAGGGCTGCTCTTAATTGCCCCCTGCGACCTGCAGCCACGGAAACCCCCAAGCGCCCCATTGCTGTTGCCCGGAGGCAGCACAAAAAGTTTGTGTCTAGTACACACGTCCCGTATTACAGAACAGGGCTGACAGTAATTATGGAGGAGGATGAAGGAGTGACAGTGATTATGGAGGAAGAAGAGGATGAAAAAGTTCAGCAGACATGTGAAGGAACCTATGAAAGGAAGTGGTGGAAAAATCTATGGAATGTCCTGATAAGGACTAAGAAATCTGAGGAAAATGCAAGAGAGAAAGAGAGAAAAGCAAAGGAAAAACAGCTGCAAAGGAAAATTAAGCACCATATTAAACAGGAAAAGGAACGAAAGAAAAGACGAAAGCGCCGGGAGAGGGAGCGTAGACTGTGCAGAATGATGGAGTTGTTGAGGCTGAAAGGCTTCCAGAAAGAGCAGAAGCAGCAAACCAAAGGAAAACGTAAATCAAAACGTAAGGGAAAAGGATTTCTGCAGCGATTGTGGCTCTCTGTGAAAAGAAGATGATGGCGCATTGGACTGGAAAAATATACAAAAAGTACCACTTTTGTAATAGACCATAAACCCAAAACTAATAAAATCAATAATGAATCTGAGAAGGCTTGATGTTACAAAGAACACATGTTAACAGTGAAAGCAAGTCCATTCACAGCCACTTATGAAGAACATCTGTTTTCCCCAACACACAATCAGCTTCTTCAACCATGAAGTGATGGGAATCAGGAATCAGTTCCAAATTGTCCGATCCATCGGAATGATATGCCTCCAAGATGATCACTTCTTTTTAGCAATGCGAGGACGTTTTTCTGACAGTTGAGCATTGCAAAAATCTTGAGCGTCATGATGTCAAACCATGTATGCGCTGCAGCAAACTTGCAACAAGGGGTCAGAGAGGGGAGGCCACCCCAATGCTGCTGCCAGGATTGAGGTTAAAATGGACAGGGGTCCCATCTGGGAGCAGCAGCCATAGAAACCCGTGTGCCACACGAGAGGTTGGTCTTTCCTCTGGTTCCATGCATGATACTTACATCAGTTTATTCTCAACAGACACAGAGCAAGAGACACTGAGACAGTGTGATGAAGAGGAGGAAGACTATGCTCAGATCATTATTATGATCATGTGGCATGGATTATAACATGAAGCTTCAATAAAGTCATTAAACTAAACCTGATGATGATAATGATGATAGCAATAATATTAATTAACATCATAGAACAAAAAAAAGTACACAGTCAAGTTATAAAACAGTAAAAACATAAGGATAAAGCACCGGATATTAAAATTATAAAACCTGCTAATACTGAGTGTACAATAGAAAACAGAAAAACAGAAAAAAAGTAGTTAGAGGGATAAAACTTTATGATATTAAAAAAAAAGTTTATGAACCATGTAATTTTCAGACTCCCCAACTGAGATGGATTATGCAGATCTGTGCCCTTCAGAGCTTTAAGACTGAAACAGGTCAAAAGCATTTATGACAGGCCCCACCCCACCCCACCCATGTGCTCCACACGCCCCACACGCTCAACACAATGCTGAGCTGGGATTTGACCTCACCATTAAGATTTGTATTCTAGTGTTCATCCTCTTCACTGGATGTTAAAAATAACCACTGGCTATATGCACAGTAAATGGGGGAAGTGTGACTTGTGTGTCACCTAGAGGATTTCTAATTCTTAATATTTTCTAAAACATTCCACCATTAATTATTAATCTTAACTAATGATATTCTTCCATTCCACAGAAATTTATATATAAATATTTTATAGTTAATTTTGATCACCTGGCAAAAAAGTGTATATACTCAGCAAAAACCATCACAAAGGCAAAGTTCCTTCAAAAATGATTCAGTCATCAAAATAGCTTTAAACAAAAATAAAACAGTAAAATAAAGACAAATACAACTTTTTGTAATTAATTAATAATCTGTCTATGCACATCCAGGTCTAAGCTCATTTGTGAACGCTTTGCACTTGTTCACTTTAACATTAGTTATCTGAAATTATACAAGCTTATTTTTCCATCATTTAGGTTGCATTTGAGCTCTTCTAATACAAAACAAAAATGTAAAAAAAAAACAAAAAAAAAACCCCGCCTTTGATTCTTGGGGTGTATAATGTGTCTTTTGATGCTGGAGATTAATTTTCAGTCATGCTCTACATTTCCTGATTCACTTGGGTAAATAAATAAATTCAACACTTTTCCACTATTTTCCACTAGGTGTCCTAGACATCTCCACAGTGTCCAAAAACCTCTCCAAATGCACACAAAGTCATCAGTCACTATAAACTGAGTTTGCATGTTTATTTTGGCTAAAACATCACAGTAAGTTACTTTAGTAAGTTCCACAACAATTATAGCTTCATAGCATCATTGTTATTAGGGGAAAATACTGTAATACTGTAAATGCTGTAATACTGTAAAGAAATAATAATCTTTCTCATTTATACTTACATTTTGTAGAAGGATTACGATTTTTTCCAGCAGTGAATGGAAACACCCAGTGATTTGCGATGCAAACATTGTAGCTAGTCCATGCTAGAAGCACCCAGACAACTCCACATAAACTTGGCGATCAAATCATTCTTACAGCTGAATGCCTTTTGCCAAACAGCGTCAAACGCATGTGCAACACTTTGTCTGCTTACAATGCGGAAGCTGGTTCACAGTAGTCTAAGTGTTCACTATTTGTTGAAACAGCTGCAAATCACGACGTTTGCCACTGAAAACGCTTGTGAAGTAATATTAAAGTTCCCCTCCCCTTCACACCTCCGTGAGAATTGCTTTCATTCAAAGACAATGGTGCTGCAATGGCCAATAGAAATCAATATATTGATGAAAGCCAGTGTGTGTCATGGTGTGATGTCACATGGAGTGATGTCAGTGTTGTGTCCATGTGCTTCAAAGTGTCACTAAAGTCTCAGGCTTTTGTTGTTCTACGTCACTAAGCATTTTTTGTTCTAGCTGCAAGCTAACGGTGCTTTAACCTACCTATGCTTTAGTTATCTTGAAATAATTGAGGTTCATCGCGAGAGGGTGCTGTTCATTTTTATGACCACAGCTTTCTTTTACGTATATTTTTTATTATGGAAGAAGTTGTAGCATTTACTGGGAGGTGCATGGCAGAGCGAGACATACCTGCTGTGGGCTTGTTTGCTGACCCCTCAGTGAAATCAAATGTGGTTGCTGAAGTTCTTATAGTGTGGAAAATAAAAGGAAACGTCAGTGCCCGAGATATATTTGCAGTATATTTGACAAACTAAATTACATAAATTTGAATTGGGATTTTCATGCCATTTGCAATATATTTGACACACCACTGAAACATACTTGAAGTGAGATTTTCATTCCATTTGCAATATATTTGACACACCACTGAAACATACTTGAAGTGGGATTTTCATCCCATTTGCAATATATTTGACACACTAAATGACATACTTGCATTGGCATTTTCATGCCATTTGCAGTATATTTGACACACTTAATGACATATACCTGAATTGGGATTTTCATCCCATTTGCAGTATATTTGACCAGACTAAATGACATACTTGCAATGGGATGACATACTTGCATTGGTATATTTTCCATCCCACTTGCAATATATTTGACAATGTTAAAATACACTTGAAGTTGGAGTGTCAGATCTCAGCTTTGGAACAAGATATCAAGGAAAAAGGAGGGCCCCTGTATACATCTGGGTCTCTCCTAATCAAAATGTGAGTTTGAAGAAGATTGGAGAAAGTCAACATTTTCACCCAAAAAAACTCCAAGATGTATGTACCCCCTTGGGGTTTTTTGGTCCAAATTTTTGACTTTTTCCAATCTAATCCAAACTCACAACCTTAGTAAGAGTGACCCAGATTTAGATAATGGTGCTGTTAGTTTCAAAATATCTCCCACAAATTCAGAGATGTGATGATCCCATTTCAAGGATATTCCATTCAAGAATATATATACGGGTTTTGGACAGTAAAATTTCACAACTCTTTTGAGACAGATATGGGGTTAGGTAGAGATGGGTTACAAGGAAAATTGGTATTAAAGCATCAAAATCATTTTTTACAATAATACTTTGGAAACTTTGGACACCATCCCACATGCAGTGTATTTGAGATCTCACGGGCAATATATTTGACATAATTCAAATATACTTTGAAGTGGGACTGTCAGAAAGTGGGACTGTCAGAAAGTAAAAGAGCATATGTTAAGGGTCGGCCTATGCCCACCTTTTACCTAGACACTTCAAACTTGGAAGACTTCATCGCACTTAGGTCTAGTATCTAGCTTGTGAGTACTGGACACCTATGTTGGGTTTAGGGCCCTGAAATGTAAGTTAGGCCTCTCCTATTTATATGCATTGACTATGAGAGCTTATGTTACGAGTTGGCGTACGTAAACCTTTTAACCTAGAAACTTCAAACTTGGGACACTTCAAATCACTTAGTTTTAGTATCTAGCTAGCGAGTTTGTGGCTCCTATGTTGCACCACTGTTGCTTAGAGCCTTAAAAAATACATATCAAAGGATAGGGTTATCGTTTCAGGATCAGGAACACGTAGGGTCATGAAATTTCATGGGTGGGATGTAGGAGGTCTCTTAGATGACATATTGGGGCAGTGGCCCCCTAGGTGATCAGAAACAACAAAAATCAACTGATATCCAAAACAAGTATATGACATATGAATGGAAATATGCTTGGAGAGGGGTGTTTACAAACAGTGTTTAGGATGGGGCACAGACTTTACTGCATCGAATGTTGACAGAGCTGGGTGCCCCAAATAACAAATCAGACAGCCGTGTTGCTACGCCCTTCCCTAGCCGAGAAAAAAAATCAACAAATTTATTCTTGAAAAATGTTTTCTTCCTGCTCCTGTGTGTCTGTGTCCTTTCAAATCTGCACACAATGCAGGGAGAAATCTTCTGGGTTGTTGTAATAGAAAACAACACACTAGGGTGTCCTCCTTTCACACACTGTCTCATGGGTTGGCCCTGGCAAACATAATGAATTTTTGTGTCAATGTGACCTTTCTAAAGGGTGTCCAAAACAAGTATATGAGATACGAATGGAAATATACTTGGAGTGGAATGTTTACAAACAGTGTTTTAGGGAGGGGCCCAGACTTTGTCGTGTTGACCGGTGGCTCATCTGGATGCCGAATAACATATCAGAAGGCCGAGGTTCCACAGCTTACGGAAAACTACTTTCTGTTTCATAAGCTCTAGGGGTCTGGCACTTTAATATGTTGTCGCTGAAGCCTCCTTTACCCCGCCAGTGAAATCATGTGACCCTACAAGTGAGGGAAAGTTACTTCCTGTTCCTTAAATTCTAGGTGTCAGGCACTTCCATTTTTGTCCTTGGGGGTGCCACTTTGCGAATGGATGCACTTTGGGGCCAATCTGGGCTTCCTTGACCTTTCCTGACCTTTTCTGACCAGTGTCCATTTGGTGCCCATTCATATATACTCAGAGTGGGATCCATTAGACAGACAGACAGACATGGACAGGGCAGCTGTAGTGGACCAATGAACGGTCCATCCCACTCCAAATATAAATTACACCATCCAACATGCTTGATTTGGTGTTATAGATTTCTCTGTGCTCATACTGCTTTCAGGGTGTTCAATTTGTATGTGGAACTAGGGTCTAGGGTGGGGTGAGGGGCAAGAAAGCACAAGAGCGCTAGTGAGTCCCAAAACCTGTATATTGACCGTGGTAAGCATTTCAGTAAAAGGCAGTAAAGGACAATCACTTAACCTAGCACCTACTGGGATCCAAAATGAGCTAGCAAACCTATTGCGCATATATGTGTCCATTGGCAGTATGTAAGAATGGGGCCCGATCCATAAAAGTGTATGTCAGTACTAACTAGTGAAATAGCATATTGTCAGACATTTTTATAACTTGTCTTTCACTCCTGATTTGCACATAGATGTTTAAAAAATTGAGACATATTTAAACATTGTTTCCTTGAATATTCTCTAATGTTTTGTCTTTGAGTAATGAACAGTTTTTGAGGTCCTTCATCACCTGTGCAAGCAAAGTACTTCTGAATTAGTGGTAGGAGAAGCCAGTTTATATATGAAAAATTAGTTGTTTGCTTTATATTGTTTGTAAGAACTTTTTCTTTTTATTTAGAAATATGTAGACTAAGTGCTCAGGTGAAATTAGTGTGATAAAAATGTTCCCACCTATTAGTTCAAGTTCAACCTTCAAAAGGCTTTTATTGTCATTTTAGCTTTATACAAGTACACTGCAAAAATGAAACGATGTTCCTCTCGGACCATGGTGCAACATAAAACAAGTGCAACAGACAGCACTCTACACGAGTGCAAACAATACAATCCAGTACAATAATGTCATACAATAAATAATTACAGGACAGGACCAATATACAAAGAACAGACAGTGCATTTATTTTTACCAGTACGTAGTATTGGGAATATGTAAAGTGCGTTGTGCATAGGAGTCAGTGACACGCTATACTGAACATAGCAGTCACTGGTAGAAGCCAGAACAGTTCAGAGTACAGTGCTGATTTAGTACAGTACTCTAGCAGTAAGTAGGAATGATGTGTAAGAGTGCAAAAGGAGTGCATATATGTGTGTGAAGTTTGACTTCAGCAACTACTCCAATACAAAAACAATGTGTGTGTGTATGTGTGTATCTGTGTATGGATATGTATGTATGTGTGTGTGTGTGTGTGTGTGTGTGTGTGTGTGTGTGCGTGTGTGCGCGTGCACATGACTGTGTATAAGAGAGAGATAGTATATAATGGTAAAAATGATTTATTGCTTGATTTTACTGATTGATTTGACAGCGGTCTAAATATATATATATATATATATATATATATATATATATATATATATATATATATATATATATATATATATATATAATTATTATGATATATGATATGATGTGACATTATATGAAAATAAAATAAAACACAATGAGGGATCCTCAAAATAGTTTTATTGACATTTTTTTTTTTACATTTGAGAAACAGTGATTAAAGATCAAGTGATTAAAGTAAATAAAAGTTATCAATCTTAAACGAATATGTACCACATAGTATTTAATGTCCGCTTTGCTCCACTGCCGGTCATGTACTGATACTCAAACATGTTAATGGGTCTCAGTTGTTTCGCTGTCTGCCTCTCTCTTACTCACCCACTCACTCACTCACCCATCCCACTCACCTCCTATTGGCTGATTCTCTAAAAAGTCACACCTCCTCCCGAGTCCCTCCCCCTAATTTACATGAAAACAAATTCTGACAAAAATTGATATATGCCCCAAAATTTCAAATTTTGCCACCTTTTTCTTTCTACCCAACCAACCAGACCTGTGAATAACAGGTTTCTCTAATTGAGAAATGTTGTTGTGATTAAAGAAAATTAAAGTTTTCAGTCTGTTTTTCTCCACTTTTGCTGTCTGTTCAGGGGTCATTGACACACACTCTCTCTCTCACACCTCCTCACATCTTATCTGCCATATGTACTAAAACAGGGCAATAAGTAAACTTTTCACAAAACATAAAGTTTCCTTTTATTTATTTTTTCTCTGATCTCTAAGCCAGTGTACTTCCTCTATAAGTTTTATCACACAAGGTTCTTGTCCGTTATCACATGTTGGGCCCTTAACACTTTACAGTGCATTCCACATCTGAGAGTGGTGTTGTGGAGGGGTGAATTGTAATTTACAGCTTTTATTCGAAAACCATCTCTTTTCCCCACCTACATTTCTTTCTTAAAGCCGTGTTTTACGGTACTTCACGCCTTTAGGTCACAGTCGTAATTGTAAGCGATACATCTGAAAACTTTTGCCAAGACCTCTGAACGAACATGGACATGGCTCAGCAGTTATCAACAGGTACGTTCTTTTTATCCATTCATGTTATAACTTATATTAGTATATGTTACTAAAAAGGCTAACGTGTATTTAGCTATTTATTTAGCTAATGGTTGAAATACTTTATCGTTCGTTGTTGGATTTAACTCGTTGGGGCCTACATTCAGGTCTAGATAAAACCTACAAGACCTGTACTGTCAGGATCTGAAAATTATTAATCGGATTAGAAAATGAGTACATTGGTCAGTTGTCATTTATCACGGCCACATATTAGCTAAACTAGGGGGAAAATAGCAATGTTCTTTCATGAAGGTATTTTATGAATTAGCCGATTTGATATCTCTACCGGTTGTGTAAATTAATTGTATTTTATCAAACAATCATTACGTATTATGTACAAGCTATTGTAACTATTCTTTGTGTGAACTATCTAGGAAATTATATTGTCTTTATTCTGATGATTACTGATCATTATGTAATATGCCCAATGTGTTTTAGAGTCTGTGAAACATTTTGATCGACTGAAACTCTTTTGATCGACGGCTATTCTTATTCTCATGGCTAGCTATATAGAAAAACTTTAACTTGGAAGTAGGTGATTCTATTTAATTAAATTAAACATTAAATGAAGTAACATCAATGTGTTTTAGTGTAAAGGATACCATCATGATGATCTTTCCTATGGATGGTCTATAACTCTATTCTGTGTATTTTTGTAGGTTCAGACGATCACGAGTTCCTTGAATGTGTCAAGTGAATTGCTGATCAAGGTAATTTGTTATTTGTGAACTTGTAGACATTTTAGTTTTATGAATTTTATTTATCATATAAAATTTTTTTGTTAATTTTTATCAGCCGATATAAGGACACAAGGTGATGAAACAGTTCATATACTGAATGAGTTGATACAAGTTAATCCATTCTAGAGCGAGTTTAACATATGTTAAAAGAACGCATTTTGTCTAAAGGTTTATGCAGTGCATTCATTTGTCACACAGAGGCAGAAGGGGTGAATCCCTCTATCGTCATCCACTATTCATCGAGCCCCCTGGCTGAGCTCACAATCTTTTCAGGGGACCTCATACAACCGGCAACATCTATAGAAACGTATGTACAGGTCAATGTGGCTTATAACATACGTCTAAATAACTCTAGGCCTATTCAAGCTGTTCAACCACTAACCTGTAGGCCACCATCACCGTGTAAGTATAATTTTAAAAGCATGATTATTAATCACGTTTATACCAGAATAATTTAATCATTTTTTTTTCCAAGATGGCTTGGATGATGGGGATCAGGGGTTGACTCTGTTCGACTGGGAGGAGGAATTAAGAGTGCCTCCCCCATGTGACTGATCTGATAAAGAATTCTAACTGCTTACTGAAAATAATCAATTTTTTTCCCAATCAATTCCTAAAGTTGTTATCAACATTGTTGAGTCAACAGAAGCAACAGTGGCAGCAGCATCACCTCCTGACCATCTTTCACAACTGGAGCGTATATTGTCTGACCTGTTATGAAAAATAACTTGTGGATCGAGTGTTTGCTAAACTGATCTCTACACCTGTATATGGTCCTGGGTGCGGAATACACACCCACATGCCCTTGTTATTGTAGTGGATAATATCTCTTCCTGTCATGCGTAAGACTGGGATTTGATTCCCTGATGGGGAGACTCTGTACACTAAGTGTTCAGTTGGACAGCATTTTGTCAGAGGCACACTGAGCCAGAAAATAGATCAAAACCATGGAGGAAAGTGCAATGCATTATCTCGGGCATTGACCTAAGCTGAATGTTGTCAAGACTCTGCAGCTCAGTACAATAAATTACAATACAATAAGAAAACGTCCGGCAAATTGAGTCAAAGCCAAATTTGATAGAAAAGGTACATATGACTTAACTCGTAGAGCAGATCAATCAAATGATCAATCCTCCAGGTGGGGAGGCTCCCAACACTAAGCCCTTTGCTGACAAACCGCTACCTTGGCTACTTTTTCAGGAAAGATAACCTTGCGCTACTTTTTTCTACATAGAAGAATCAAGAGTTGACCAAGTTGTAAATCGATCATTTGATAAAGCACCTATGAGAGAAATTGGTAAACAGTGGCAACGTGATGTCTTAGAAGTCGTGACAAAACATACATGCCAACAAGGCTGAAACTGAAGAGGTCATCATGAAAAGTCAAGTGGACACAACGCAAGTCCTGGGGTAGAGTGGAATATTTAGGAGGCTACCTGTGCCTTTTGCCAGCTTCAGTATGCCTGTCAATAATCAGGGTTGTAACCACACCAATAGAAACACTGCCAACACAGTCGAGACATGCAAAGTCACCTACATGGAAACACAGGACAGCTGAAATTGGCTCAGCAGGTTGGCATGAACACTACGTTCATTACAAAAACGAAAACTAGCTGTTTAAAAACAATTTTGTCACAGGCACACTGATCCAGAATACACACTGATCCACAACACATCAAAATCAGTGGGAGGAGTGCATCTCTGGCATTATCTTGGGCATTATCTTTGGCATTGACCTAAGCTGAATGTTGACAAGACACTGCAGCTCAATACACTAAATTACAATACAATAAAAAAATATATTGCAATTTAAGTCAAAGCCAAATTGGATAAGAATGGTGCATATGACATAGCTTGTAGTGTAGATCAATCAAATGTTTAGCACACTGAGGTAAGCAAAATGCTCTGAATTATTTTCCATTTTTCCAAGTATTCGAAAAGAAGCACGAATCATAAGCCATCACACCGATGCTGGTAAAAGAGGAAAATGAAGAGTGAGTAAACATGCAACATCGTGCTTCAGGTCTCATGGAAGAATGAATTCCCACTTGCTGTCCAGACAGCAGAGTCCCTTGCAGTCTTCAAACACAGACTGAAGACCAATCTATTTGTGGAATATTTAAATGACAACTGACCCTCCTCCCATATTGACTGACAAAATTGATACTTATTGCAGGGTATTGTGTTTTACACTGCTGTTGTTTATCAAGCTCTAATACATATTGTTTATTACACATTGTTTAAAAGAGACCTTATGTATTTTGTACTTCTAGATATCAGAATTAACTATACCCGATACCGTGACGCTGGAGTCTCATCGCTCCCATGAGGAGCAGATGTACTGGAGTGGGAGTGATCACCTATGGAGAGCAGATCTATGTTGTATGGACCACATGCACACACTTACGCCTAGTATATAACACACAATAACACGGACCTCAATCAGATACACATACATAAGGTTACAACCCCAGGTCAGTTGTTTTGTTTGCATGTCCTCTGTTTCAGGTTAAGTGTCTAGTCGGCCACTGTCTCCATCCATGCACCATGCCAGTGACTGTGAGCCGCACCAGTGACCTCTAAGAAGTAAATATCTCCTTTTTGTCTGCTCTTGTCGAGACTGCAGAATTTACCAGAGGATCGGTAGTTCCCAGATGTAAGGTGACTGTAATTAATGTAACTTCTACCCCAAAGTAACACATTCAGAAGAATCTCTCTTTACTGCATTTGTAGGTGGGTAGAATCGTAGAAGCCTGTGACCCCATGACCAACATGCAGACAGACATCCCCACGGTGCTCAACCCACGAAGCAGCTATTGCATTGAGGTGGCAACACACTCTCTCACCAACACACACACACACACACACACACACACACACACTCTCACTCACTGAGGCGATGATGATGATGAGGATGATGATGGGGCAATATTTTGTCACATAAAACTGTCTCACAAAATTGACTGTATATAGGTGTATACAGGCACCATAAAGGAAGACAACAGACAACAGATAGTGGTTACACTGTCACACTTTTGTGGAAATTTACTTTGCCTCGCTTTACTTTGCTTTGTGTTTCTATAGTCACAGCATAACAGTCCGTAGATAGGCGCGAGAACCAAGGACATCAGCGGCTCACATGCTGTTCTACCCATAGAGATAGAAGAAGACTGTTCTAACCGTAGAGATAGAAGATGGCACCTGCACTCAGGCTAACCAAAACATAAAGTTCAGATACCTTGTAGGAGCTGTTTTTTCTCTTTTCTTTCTTTTCGTCTCTGTGTATAAGGGGAGGGGGACTTGTACTGCGAGTCAGTTCTTTTTCTCTGTTATACAGGCGACAGAACTCAATAAACTTTTTACTACTCAATGCATAAGGCTGTCTGTGTTTGATGTGCTCTCATTTTTCCAGCACAATTTGGCGTTGTCGGCAGGATGAGCAGCTCCACCGCCGAGGAGGAAAATCAACACCTCACTGAGGACGCTCCTTGGCAAGGCTGAGCTGGGAAGGAACACCCAGTCGGGGAAAAGTACCGCCAGAGTGAAGGTGTTTTCCCTCATCTTGCAGTGTCTGCCTCATCTTCAAAAAGAACCGTGAGTGGGAGAGAGCAGTGATTGTGTAAGTAAACAGACGTTTATAGTCCCTCTGTGTGGCCGTTCGGGAGTTCTCCTCTAGCATAAGAATATTTCAGATGTACTTGAAATAGCTTTGTTATGACGTTGCAAAGTAAAGTGAATCAGTAGCCGGCTGATAGTGAGGCCCCTATTGCTCAGACGTGAGATTAGGGACGTCTAGGAGACGTAATAGGTCCGGAGCTGGGAGGAGAATCAGTCCACGAGTCAACGGAGCATAAGATACGTCAATGGGACTAAATTACAGCAACACATGCACTGAGAGAGTAATAAAATGAGATCCCAAAATACTAAATTAATGCAATATTACCCGTCCGAGTGGAACCAGCCCTTAAATAATGACATGCGAAGGGCCTATAGGGAGAGTGCCATAAAGTGGTTGCTCATATGGGTAGATTGTTATGGGTTCCCTCAGAATGGGAGCTTGAGTGTGAAACTGCTTAATAATATACTTAGATGTATGGAAAACCGACCAGGGGATTCTGGTCAGCGTAAGGTATGGGATAGACACCATGGGAATATTATAGCAAGTCTTAAATATGCGAATAACAGGAAAAAAAACAACAAAAAAAAACAAATTAAGGAGACTGGGAGGGGGGATGAATCTAACTCCACTTCTCAGTGTGTGTCCTCCAGAGCCGATCCCGATCTCGACTCCGCTCCATTGCAATGGAAACCAGCAGCCGTGGTGCCTGATCCAGTGGCAGCAGAACGTCCACCCTCCTATGGGCTGCCTCAAGCAGGACCACACACTGGTCTCTTAGATGAAGCCCACGCCATAGAACGAAGGCATCACTCTCAAAGCGGTTAACCAGGAAATGGATGCTGACACCTCGTTCGGACTCAGCAGACTGGCTGAAGACTATGCCAGACATCATGAAGCTCAAATTCAAAGAACAGAGCAGACAACATGGATCAAGCCATGTTCACCATGATGCAACAAGTGGCTCCCAGGGGGAGAGGACGAGGAAGGGAGCAAGATGCTCCAGGAGGGAGAGACATGTCATGGAGAAATCGATGTTACAACTGTGGAAAAGAAGGACATTTTTTCAGAGACTGTCCAGACCCAGATGGACAAGCCACGTGAAACGATCTGGAAGAGGTGTACTGACAGGTGGAGGAGAGGCGGAATGGCTCTGAGGGACCACTAACCCCATCAGAAAAGGGAAGTGCCTGATTTTTATTCCATGTATTCTCAACAATTAAGTAAGGGACCCCTAGCATTACCCCAAGTTATCTTAACTGTTAAAAGCAAACAATCGAAGTTTTTAGTAGGTAGCTGTGCCACGCACTCAGTAATTCAAGCCAAAGGGTTCAATGTACCAATTACTAATAGGATGGTGTCCATAATGCGAGTGGAAAGGTGGTGCATGAAAGAATGTCTGCGCCTCTCCAATGTCAGGTGGGGCAACAAAAGTTTCGACATGGGTTCCTTATTTCCTCTGTGTGCCCAATCAACCTGTTGGCTGTAGATTTGTTGTGGAAATTGAGTTGTACTTTAAGCTCCCCAAATGGACTTAGTGCTACCTTCGTGGAAGGTGACGCCAGTGCACAGATGGTGCTGCTGGGAGAGGGGGAGCCGGGATATATCTACAAGTGGGGGTTACAAGGTATGTCAAGGAAAATAACCGAACACATGATCGAAACCGTCAGAAGGGCAACTAATGGTAAATTTAATTATATGGATGCGGAATGTTTGCATGTGACTGCATATGTTTGCGATGGTCCAGATAAGCAGTATGCAGAAGCTTTTTTTGGTCATTGAAAACCTAGAGACCATTAGAACTAAATATTTGTATTGGGATAATGATTTTGTAGCTGCCCATGCTGAACTGTCCGATGAACAGAAACGTTGGTATGATGTTGAGTACTCCATCCCCCATGTCTCACTAGGAAGAAATAATCCTTTTAGACAATGGCGGGAGGTTGGACCCTGGATAAGATAACTGAGTCATCTCCACAGATGGGAACCCACTGAACAATCCTCTATTTACTATTATGCAGGAGTAGATGCATTCCAAATGGCTTACCTCACCTCACCAGAGTGCACCCTTGACTAACTTTGTAGCATCGGAATCCGAGCATGATAATTATTTGAGCGAGGTACCAGATATCTTATGGGCTAATGGGAAAAACAATGTGAGATTAATCAAAAATTGTGAGCCAGTACAAATCATGCGTATACAGACCAAGACAACCCCAATAGCCATTAAAAAAGGAGGTTAAAAAAAGTATTAGGCCAGTATTCCGATCCCTTCGAGATGCCGGTGTAATAATACCATGCCCATCCTCACCTGTCCGCACCCCCAAATGTCCTGTGGAGAAACCAGGGCGTGATGAGTGGAGATTTGTACAAGACTTACAAGCAGTAAATGCAGCAGTACAAGGAAGGGCACCTGAAGTGCCAAATCCGCACACTATATTGTCACAAATAGCACATGACAGTCGATGGTTCACCATTGTGGACCCGGCGAATAATTTTCTGTGTGTACCGATACATCCAGATAGCCAGTATTGGTTTCCTTTTTCCTTTGAAGGAAAACCCTACACGTTTACACACCTCTTTCAGGGCTATTGTGAATTGCCAACCATTTATAATGCAGCATTAAGAGAAAGCTTAGAAGGTCTTACCCTTCCTGCAGGCACAACTCTGCTGCAATACGTGGATGATTTATTATTAGCGGCACCAACAGAGGAGTTGTGCAAGCAAGCCACTTTATGCCTGTTGAAACATTTAGCTGCAGAAGGGAATAAAGCTAGTTGAAAAATTACAGAACTGTAAAGACGAAGTAACTTTCTTGGGGCATGTAATTAAGGGGAATACACACAGGCTGTCTCACAACCGAGCACAAGCTATAATTTCGCTACCTAAACCGACCACGAAGAAACAGGTGTTATCTTTTTTAGGCATGTGTTCCTAATGTCGCATGTTTATTCTGTCCTATGCAGAACTGGAGGGACCACTACGGGCCATCATTCCCACCGAAGCCGGGAATGCGGTGCAGTTGGCCTGGACCCCAAAGGCAGAAAAGGCGTTTGTAGAATTGAAACAAGCACTACAAAGCCTGCCTGCCCTAGGTTTCTCTGATCCCAACAAACTTTTCACTTAGACGGTAGATGAGAAAGGTGCTTATATGACGTCGGTTCTATGCCAGAAACATAGAACACATCAAAGACCAGTAGCTTACTTCTAGGCAAAATTAGACACGGTGGCACAAGGGCTACCAGCTTGCCTCAGAGCAAAAGCAGCTGCCGAGAAGGCCATCCTAGCCTCAAGAGATATAGTGGCATACTCCCCTCTTACTGTTTTAGTCCCACACACAGTACACCGAATACTGCAGGACCAGAGAGTGTCACACTTGTCAGCCCAGCGATGGCTGCGATACCACACCACCCTCTTAGACATACCTAACATAACTGTTAAAAGGTGTACAACACTGAACCCAGCTACACTCCTTCCTACGGAGGAGGCTGGAGACCCACACGACTGCACAGCAGTCTTAGCTGAGGTATGTACGCCGTGGGTTGATCTTTTTGAAGAAGCCATAAGTAACCCGGACCTATGCCTCTATGTGGATGGGTCAGCAAGCAGGGACATCACCGGGGTTAATAGGGCAGCGTACACTGTAGTAACAGATCATGAAATACTCAAAACAGAAGTGTTACCGTCTTCCTATTTAGCGCAAGCTGCAGAACTAGTAACCCTAACGGAAGCATGCAAACTAGCTGCAGAAAAAAACTGTTAATATTTACACTGATTCCAGATATGCTTTGGGGGTTGTTCATGATTTTGGAGCCATATAGAAGCATAGGCAATTCCTAACAAGCTCAGGTAAATATATTAAACATCACCATCTTGTAAACACACTGCTAGAACCCAATTTGCTGCCTAAAATAATTGCAATTGTGAAATGTGCAGCTCACAGAACCACAGAAGACCGAATTAGCAAGGGGAATAATTTCGCAGACAAGGTAGCAAAGGCAACCGCAACTAAAACCGCTGTGCAAGCAGTGCAGGAAACAGCTGCTAGCCCGCAAGCCACATTACGAGCACTTCAGTCAGGGGCCACTGCCACTGAATGCACCAAGTGGAGATGAGCAGACTGCACAGTGTGCTATGGCGTTTGAACACACACACTCAAGGGCAAACCTTGCCTACCCAAATCATACATGCAGGGCCTGATTAGAATTGCTCATGGGCGTAGCCACATGAGCAAAGGGGGAATCTTAGACAGCATAACAAAGTATTGGTTTGCCCAAGGAATCACAAGACTTACCCAAAATTTTTGTTCCAGCTGTCTTGTTTGTTCGAAGCACTCCCTCAAGGGAACGACCACGCAGACCCCAGTGGCGGGACACCTGCCAGCAATCGAACTATTTCAAGGGTAAGAAGTCCATGCTGGTGTGTGTGTATGTTCAGTAAGTGGGTAAATGCGTTTCCCACAACCAAGCAAAACGCACAAACGGTAGCTAAGATGTTCCTAAGGGAAATCATTCCTAGGTGGGGCCTACCGAAGCGCATCTCAAGTGACAACAGCACACCGTTTGTACATCAAGGCCTTATAGAACTAACCAATCATCTAGGTACTGACATGAAGAAACATTGCAGTTACCACCCCGCTAGCGCAGGGGCGGTGGAGCAGGCTAACGGTACTCTGAAAGTGGGATTCGCAAAAATTTGTCAACAGACAGGACTTAACTGGGTGCCGTGTTTACCATTGGTCCTGTGGCAGATGCGGACCAGACCCCAAAAGCGCACGATGCTCAGTGCCTTTGAGACGGTAGACCACCCAACACAGGTGTAGAGCCTCCACTGATGGATAGCATACTCCTAACTGAGTCTATGGTACAGTACTGTATGTCATTGCACCGTGCCCTGTCCATTGTATCCAAACAGGTGCAAGCTGTCTTGCCGAGCCCTGCAGACAAGCACCTGCATGACATCGCTCCAGGCGACTGGGTATTGGTGAAAGATCTCAGACGAAAGTGGTGGAACCAAGCACAGTGGACAGGACTACAGTTAACAGTTTTAATAAAGGTTTAATTGAGGACAAACCTGGAGAGACCCGTAGCTCATCTGAGTGCAGGTAATGTTTTTGCTTCTCTCTTGGTTGAATTTGATTAACCTAACTAATGATTTAAATGAACTAAAAAGCTACTAAAAGTCTTTATGTTTTTTATATACCAGCTGTTCCTAGTGACACATACTCAGAAGATGATTTCAAAAAATATTATCTGGCATATTAATACAAGCAAAAATACTGGCTTTAACTGTTTATCAACAGTTTTCACTGATCAAAACATTTTGTCATCTGACATTTTGGAAATATTTAGAGAGGTTTCTTTGAGAGGGAATTTAATTTATTGAAAACGTGTAGGACATCAGTAAAGAAAATCAAATTCACATTCACAAATCCAAAGACATAACATAGACTGGGATTGGTGGGAGACAGGTAAGTGTGTTAGGTCAGGGTCAGAGTGAATGAATGTTAGGCAGACAGCTTGTACCAGGGAGACATGTGGCATGGGGTACTATTGTCAGGGAGACATGTGGTACTGATATCAGCAAGCGTGGGGTATGGATATCGGGAGTCATGTGTCCTGGGGCACTAGTATCAGGGATTCATGTGGCCTGGGGCACTAGTGCCAGGGAGTCATGTGGCCTGGGGCACTAGTGTCAGGGAGACGTGTGACTTGGGGCACTAGTATCAGGGAGTCATGTGGTCTGGGGCACTTGTGTCAGGGAGACATGTGGCCTGGGGCACTAGTGTCAGTGAGACCTGTGGCACTAGTGTCAGGCAGACGTGTGGTGTGGGGCACTAGAATCAGGGAGATGTGGTGTGGGGCACTAGAATCAGGGAGACGTGTGGCATGGGGCACTTCATTGTAGGAAAGACTCTGAAGTGGCTACTGCAGACATTTTGATGGCTGGGCTGGCACTCTGATGTCGAGCTGTATGTGTGTTGTTGCGACCACTGTAAAGAACCTGCTTCAGTCTCTCTGCTTTACTGCATCCATGGAGATGGTCACCATGGTCGACCTTGGTCCTTTTCCTACCACCAATGCCGGGGACCTCTATGTCCTCATGGCTATGGACAGATTCATGAAGGTTCAACATCTTTAACATCATTTGAATCTTTTGTTACAGGCAGTGTTAATTGTTTATTTACTTCAGTTCAGTTCAAATGAAATGTACAGAATAGAGTTTTTGTCTAATGATCATTCTTAAATTGGGAAAAACTGACAATGTTTAATTACCCGTTATATCATGGGACTGATTGCTCAGAGTCTTTAAATGAACTGCAGTGAACTGAAAATGAAATGAAATGCATATTTACCTTTTATTAGTACTAAAAATACATGTTTCCAAAACATAATATAGGCTAGAGAGCACAGTTTGTATTTCATTTGGTTGTTTCTATATACTAAATGTTTCTGACCAAAATGATCAAGCCTGTAATGGTATTTCCTAGCCCATGGACTAATGGGAGTGATATATAGCGCAATTATTTTGTTCCTTTAATTAGTAAAAATATATCTTTGTATATTTTTACTGTTCATGTGTAAGTGCAGGAGATCAAATCCAGCTTGTGCAAGAGACACATGGTGAGGTCCAAATGCACCAGCTAACTGACCGATTAATAATATGGAGGTTTAAGTTATGTAGAAGACAGTTTAGTTTAAACAATAGCAATTGAGAAAAAAAAATTAATCTATGATGGCTGTAACTTTCAATTGGAACTGAATTTCAGTCCATGACCCTGACCTGCCTGGCTTCGACCATAAAGATATGATGATGAGTATGAGGAAGGACACCACCACCCTGCCTAAAGAGCTGATAATGTCCTCGAGAGTCAGATCCGATGATGATGACAACTACTCTTACAATGTCCTTCTAATGACCTACAAAGCACTGAATGGTCTTGCCCCACAGTACCTTAGCAAACTCCTAAAAATAGGAGGGAAAATGGAGCAGTGCCATGATTTCTATATGGCATCTGGTAAAATGGACTTTTTTGGATATTAAAAGCAAACAAATAAACAAAACTCTATTCTTTGTGCTACTCCATTGTGTGTGTGTGTGTGTGTGTGTGTTTGTGTTTGTGTATAATACACCAGCAACAATTAAATTGTCTTTCCTTGTGTTTCCCGTCTTATTACGTTGACTTCTGTTTGCTGATTTTCTCATCACTCTTACAGCTGCACAGTTTTCTGATCATGTCTGCTTTTAAGCACTTTGAGTAAACATCCACAGTGTTGGCTAGAAAAGGTCAGTGAACACTTAGATTTAAAAATGTACACCCAGGGGTCTGTTTCAGAAAGTGGGTTTATTGAAAACACAGTTGGCTTAGAGTTGAAAGAAACTTAGGGTTTTCTGTTTGTCAAAGAGGGTTTGGTTGACTGGGCTCACTGCACAACACTGGGTCTTTGCTATTCATGTGATGGGCTATTTATTTTTATCTGACGGATGAGCAGCCAAGACAACATGATGCTGTACCTGTAACCCTAAATTAAAACCCGCACAAAGGAAAATGTTTTTAAGATCCAGATTTAAATTATCGCACAGAATATGGAGCAGTGCCCATTTATAGGATGTAAAAGATGTCAAAAACAGAGTCGTCTGTCTTAGAACAGCAATGTTAATCGCTTCAAAAATGAGGGACGTGCCAAAAGCAGTTTTCCCGCACGCACTGCTTCAGGCAGAATGCATGCCAACAGTTTGGACTTATTCATTCATGCAGTCTGTACTTCACGTGTGGACTTGCTGTCCAAAATACATCATTTTTTCTTTCTTTTTTCCATTTTCATTTGATAAAATTGTGATTGCATATGAGGTAATGTAAGCCTACAACATTTGTAATTTGCAGGACAACCTGTTTGCTGTCTAACAATGAAGCTTGAATATCTGACAACAGTTATCCAGGCTTGAATATCTCAGTAATTAGAAAAATAAGTACCAGAATGCTTTAGTGTTTTATTTGAAAGTATGTGATTTAAAATAAATAACCTAATTGTAAGTATTTAGCTCGAAACTAGAGTTATATTATACAGTATATCATTAGGTTGATTGGGATTGCAAAATAGTAGCTAGTGAGTTCCGTCCCACTCAACGATGCACACCAGGTTGTGGATGAAGGGGGTTTCCTTTTATTTTCCACACGATAACAACTTCAGCAACCACGTTTAATTTCACTGAGAGGTCAGCAAACAAGCCCACAGCAGGTATGTCTTGCTCTGCCATGCACCTCCCAGTAAATGTTACAACTTCTTCCATAATAAAATATAGAAATAAAAGAAAGCTTTGGTCATAAAAATTAACAGCACCCTCTATCAATGAATCTCAATTATTTTAAGATAACTAAAACATAGGTAGGTTAAAGCACTGTTAGCTTGCAGCTAGAACAAAAAATGCTCATTGAGGTAGAACAACAAAAGCCTGAGACACTGGTAAACCAGCTCTCAAAGTTTGTTTTGGGTTGTCAGATCTTCCAAATGTCTTATCTATTCTAGTACCTATTATAAAATGTGTATTCCCAAAATGATTCCTCATACCTGCCCTTGTGCAGACCTTGGTAGCCCTGCTTGTCAGTGGGTTCAATAAGACTTTTATAAATGGTTCCTTGCTACTAGAAGCAATCTCAGCCAGACTAACAGGCATGGAATTCATGCAGTATTACAGTTTGCTTCCATGACAGCAGGAGTACTGTTCCTATTTCAGACAGGCAAGTTGCCAAGCATGCCTTGAGGTCTTTTTCCAACTTTGCCCACATTTGTGCAAAGTTAGAGTTGGAGTGGATGGAGCTTGAGGGCTGTTTCCAGCCGTGTCAGACTCCACTGCTCTTCCTCGTCATCCATCATCCAATAGACTTCCACATCTACTCCTGCTTTTTCTTTTTCAGGTATCTTTCTGAGTCTCGTTTGTTCACTCTCTCATTCACCCAACAAAATATCAGCCATCAACTCTTGGTTTCTGTTTACATTCTTCTTCATCTTTCATTCTCCATCTCTCTGCCTCTCTCTCCATTTGTCTCCCCATTTTCTATATTCCCTTTCTCTATCTCTCTCTCTCTCTCTCTCTCTCTCTCTCTCTCTCTCTCCCTCTCTCTCTCTCTCTCTTGCTCAGGGTGTTCTGGGATTGAGAGGTTGTTCTGGAACTCTCCAACCACTAGTGGTGGCAGCCAAGATAGATTCATGAGGACACTTGAGGACTATTCATGAGGACACACACACACACACACACACACACACACACACACACACACACACACACACACACACACACACACACACACACACACACACACACACACAGTTCAAATCAATTGTGCCAAAGCTTTAGTGAAGAAATTACTGCTAACAATGATAGTAAGTACAACAATAATATAACTACAACAACTCTTATTACCAATAAACAATAATAATAATTATAATAATATAGGGTGTAAATATAGGCAATGGTGTGGTAATTTGGCAGAAATTCAATTTGTCTTTTACTCAGGATATTGTGTTTAGTAAGGAATTTCCGAAATCTAGAATTTAAAATGCTGCACTACACATTATCTTCCCCAGGTTACTGTTCACACAGATGGCTCTGTAATTCTTAATTTATCTCTGGATTTAAAGATTGGTGCTATTAATCCTTGGTTTCAGATTTCAGGGAAAATAGCCCCAGTGAAATAGCATATTTTCAAATAGACATTTTCTCTACCTTGTCTTTCACTTTGATTTTGATTCTGTGATCAGAACCTTAAGCTGTGAATTAAGTAATTTGCACATGTGTATGTGTATTCAAGAGCATGAGTGTGTGTATATAGTGTAAGGAATAAACATTTAAGAGGATTTTTCCATCCCATTACTCCAAATTTATACAGTAGAAATGACTGCAAATCACATCATGGGTAGAAGAGTATGTGAACTTCGAGCATCTACTGAAGTGATCTGATAAAATTTGATTTTTGTATTTTATAGAGCTTTAAGTAGTGATAAATATTGAACCAAGTAGACATTTATTTTACCATCCTACTACCTTTTCAGAAGTGCACAATTTTCTTTCACGCATGCTGGATCTGCAAGCATTATCCTGAAAATAAGATCTAACCCAGTTAGCAATTTTCCTATTGCCATGATGTTGGCCACAATTAAGAACTGAGCTCGGACCCACATGAAAAAGTGAATGACGCCCAAATCTGGCTCATAATCTGAATAAATCTGTACTATAACACAATCAAACTTCCAACTGGATTGAGCCAAGTGCAAATGAACCTTTCTGTGCCTCACACAGTAATGTGGTCTACGTGACACACAGGTATATGCCGTATTTTGCATTTGTACAAGAATTTGAAAAGAAATACACCGACATTTTTAAAAGCACACCTACAATGTTAAAAGAGAAGAATGAAGACTGTGTCACCATCACCAGAATTTGTTTAAAAATGTTTTTGTTGCAGGCAAACCGATCCGGAATATTTCAAAACCTGTGGATGAGTAAATCTCAATCAGTATCTTTAAATAAACATCTGCCAGTCGTCATTAAGGTAGATTAAATTAGATTTTTCTAAATAGATGAATAAAGACACTAACACATTGTAGATCAATCTTTTGATTAAGCACCTAGGAGAGAATTTGGTGGCCCAGTGGCGACGTTATCTCTAAGCAGACATGACAAAACATGCATACCATCAAGGCCAAGAATGAAAAGCATGGAAAGATTTTGTCAGTTTCATAAAAACAAGACACTGCTATGTGGCAGATAGATCATTCAGTAAAGGATCTGGGAATGCAATCTCTCCCCACTGGTGGCATGATCTCTGCAGAAATCACTTCAAATAAGCAACTAAATTCTCTATTCTGCAAGAGACTACATTGGAGTTCCACACCAACACCTTAATTCCTGGGCCATCACAACTTATGGACAAAGCAGCTATTTCTGCATCAATTCCTAGGACTCCTATAGTTTCCCTGGCACAAAGTTGCAAATGGCATGGCAAACATATGCGAAAGGAGACCTAGAGGACACTGTGCACTCATTCTTCCAGTAAAGGAATCAGAAGAGAAACACATCATCTCCTTACGCTGCAAACAGGAGTCAAAGCTGCGCGGGGATCCCCCATTGGATTTCAAGTCCAACGCCTTAACCTCTTGGCCATTGCAGCTGTTGCATACTTTGGGCACTTGTGGGATATGTCCTTGGACTTCTTCAAGCTCAATTATGAGTCCCCATGTGTCATTGATTCAGGGTTGCAAATGGCCTGATATGCAAATTCAAAGACAGGACTCTCCAGAATGGTCTGCTCACGATTATAGCAAGCAAATGTAAATTCCAGATAAACAGGTGCTCAGAAGCTTGTCAGAGTATTAGACTGATGCACTACCTACTACACTAATGTGGCCTTGAAGGTCTTCCATGTGAAAATATGGGATGGCTCAAGGTGGCTCACCAATTTTGCATGAACACTGCTTTTGTTTTTAAAAAATCGCACCTAGCTGATGTAGGTCTCATGTAAAGCTTTCACTGGAATGCTGTTAGTACAGGTGAGTAGAAATGTAAGTCAACAAACTTGCACATTGGAAATAAAGTCGTGCAGGATATCGCTTGACCTAAGTCGAATGTTGACAAAAGAGTGCAGCTCAGTACATTAATTTGCAATAGAATAATCAGACATATTGCAGAGTCAAAGCCAAATTTGATAAAAATGCTGCATATGACATAACTCATAGTGTAGACCAATCTCGTGTTTATCACACAGGGATAGCCAAAATGCTTTGAATATTTTGCATTTTTACAAGAATTCGAAAAGAAATACAAATCATAAGCCAGCACACCGACATTTAAAAGAGAAGAATGACGACTTGGTCAACATCACCAGAATGTGTTTAAAAACCTTTCTGTTGTAGGCACACTGATCCAAAAATACTTCAAAACCTGTGGGATGAGTACATCTCAGTCAGTTTCTTTTAACCCACATGCACCTGTCCTTGTTAGTATAGTGTATAGTATCTCTGCTTTTCAGGTGGTAATCCTTGGCTTGATTCCCTGACATGGAGTATTCCTATTCTTAGCGCAATGCAGAAAAAACGGGGACTTGGCACCCTTTTTAGTAATGAAAACATCCTACATCCACAGTTGCTCTTGATTGTTCTACATAGATGAATCAAGTCACTAGCACATTGTGTATCAATAGTTTGATAAAGCACCTGGGAGAGATTTTGGTGCCCAGTGTCGACGTTATCTCTAAGCAGACATGACAAAACATGCATACCATCAAGGCCAAGACTGAAGAGCATGGAAAGATTTTGTCAATTTCTTAAACTACATCAAATGCTTTGCTGGTGTCAAATATTGCAATGACATTAAATGTAGTGACTTGACTATGACTTGAAGGGTAGTACTTGGTAACTGTCCATCTTGACTTTAGATTATACATATTCACTTATGACTTGTCTCGGGACTTGATTGTCAAGTCTTGAGATGTACTTGTTGCATTTACATTTATATTTATGGCATTTGGCAGATGCTCTTATCCAATGCGCAGCTGATAAACTAGGTTTTGAACAAAGAGAGCCCACTGAGTTTCGTAGCCTGTGAAAAAGACATTGGCAATGACTTGGCAAAATTAACTTTTAAGAAAACCAACAATGTATGTGCAACAATGATTTGACCTAGCCATACCAAACTCAAAAGCTTTAATCTAGGCATATTGGACAGATGGATGGCACTGAGTTTGAAAGCCCTATCTTTAAAGTTGGTCATAGGGTGACCCTGTCCACTTCTCTGTATAGATAGACCTCATGTTAAGGTAAGCATTACCATAGTAAATTCCTTAAAACGTAACAAGCCAATTCTGGACCTGGAGAGTTTAGTTCCAAACGGAATGTTAAGCAAGTGCTAAATGAAATGCAATTTTTCAAGAATCTTAGAGCCAGCTGTATACTCTGTGGAAGACTAGATCACCAGGACAGGAAGTGGGCACTCTTGCTCTTTCTAACTTTGGATATCCCTTAGCAAAAACTTTTAAAAAGACCTAGCATGCCCTCACCTACAGGAACTGGTTGAAGTCAAACTGGGCTTGTCTGGGAATTGAACCCAGGACCTCACACACCCAAAGCAAGAATCATACCCCTAGACCAACAAGCCATCATCTAGCTCAGTATAGTCCTTTTTTGACTGGGCATTGTTAAGAAACAGAATTGAGGTGTTTCTTTCAGTTGTTTTACTCTTTCATGAAGCGACACTAACATATGGTGCAAGATACCTGTGGATCGAAAGTAAGTATAAAGAGCTCGTTCCCGATTTGAACCCAGAATCTGTCACACCCTAAGCAAGAATCATACGCCTAGACCAATGAGTCCATTGCATTTGTTTTATCTTTGGATTTTTGTCTCATGTCCACATTTGGACACCTTCTGCTCAATTGGCATTCTTGACTTGTTACAATTTTCATTTTATTAATTTAGAGTTCTTTTGATGACTGATGACTTTGCAACATTGCAAGGTACATACTTGACAGGTATTATTCCTTGTCATTGATCTACCACTAGAAACAATTCAAAACATGTTTGCAAGACAATAAATTTGATTAGTGAGAATGGGTCAGTGTATAAAAATGATGCAACAACATGCCGGCATGTCATTGAAGGCTGAGGGAATGCAAGCCATCTGCTCTTTGTGACCTTCCACATGCTTCGCTACCTTAGGCAATCTTGAGAGACCTTAACATCAAAGGTAAGGTCATTTCAGCCCTTACCCTTTGTGGTGGATTTCACCAATTATTACTAACGTGGATACATTAGTATATCATTATAAGCAATCTGAGATGTGAAGCTAAGTGAATCACACATGCAGAATTTCTAACAATAACCTATTTTGCATAGGCTGGCTAGTTGACCATTCAGTGAAATTAAATGTGGTTGCTGAACTTGTTGCAGGTGGGTCAATTTAATTTGACTTATTTGTGTTTCATTTTTAACTCAGCCGCGTGCCATGACGCATAAATTAATTTGAGAATATTTTGTTCTAGCTGCAAGATAGCGCTAACTTATCCTAGCTATACTTTATATTTAGCTTGAAATAATTGAGGTTCATCGCTAGAGGGTGCTGTTATTTATATATATTTTTGGATTATTGATCAGGTAAAAACTAAAATAGATGAGGTGGACTTTTTCTATGTATCATATGGAATTTGAGTATATGAGTGATTGCTACTATGTAAATGTATAAGAATATGTAGATAAGATTATTATGAGATCATCCTTTATAATCAAACAAACAACTACACTATACGATTGTATTAAACAGCTACATGCAAAATCATCCTGGCTGACGAGGTTTTTTCACGATAATGGCTATTGGAATTGTCTAAAAATTTTGGTTCTGTAACAGATAGACTGAGTAAAGGATGAACATGACAAACCATTTTTCTGTTATCCAAAAACAATCAGAAAACATGGGTTCATGTATATTACCTTACTGATGTATATTTTAAAAGTATTCCAATACACAGAATAAAATTTTGGTAACTGATAAATATATTTGACCTATGGATGTGTACTAGAAAATAAGAATCGTGACAAAACAAACAGGTTATCAGAATATGTATTTCATTTGAGGTGGTGTTGTATTCAGGACATGGAGTCAGTCTGACTCTGATGAGGAATGGAACTCTGTAGCCCAGGTAGTTGTTCCAGCATCATACCAAATACACATATTATCACTAGCCCATGTCCATCCCCTGTCTGGACACCAAGGTATCAGAAAAAGAACACAACAACAAATTCTACAACATTTCTTTTGGTCTTCGATTAGGAGTGATGGTGGACACTGCCGTTCATGCCTTACATGGCCTGAAAACCACATCAGGTCATTCCATCTGTTCCTCTGTGCCCCATTCCAGCAGTTGGTGAGCCCTTTAAAAAGGGGTTAGTTGATTTATAAGGGCCCTTTGCCAAAGACCTGTTCTGGTCATTGCTACCTATTGACTATAATGTGTGCTGCCACCACGTACCCTGATGCTATTCCCCTTTGATCCCTAAAATCAAAAACAGTAAGCAAAGCTGTTAATAAATTCTGCACTACCTTTGGATTGCCCAAAGTTTTATTATCTGACCAAGGCATGAACCTTTTGTCACACCTGTTCTCCCAGGTGACACTTGAACTTGGTATACAGCACCAATTCTCCAGTGGGGAGAGCTTGCACTCCCAGACCCTTTCCTGAACAATCTATCTGCCACATAGCAGTGTCTTGTTTCATGTAGTGGAGAAAGCACATCCTTCTTACTTCCGTGATGTCAAGGGCATGTAAAAACTCTTCAACTATTGGACAGTCATCTTAGCTCAGTGAAAATTCTGGAAGACTATTTCTCACATGCAAATTGCAGTGGTGTTTGCCTATGCTTCTCTTCCATGTCTTGTACGAGCATTCCAGGGACAGCACCATCTTTTCTCTTTAACTATAACTATAACACTTTAGCTATTACACTGTTCACTCCAGTGCCCACCCACCAAAAGTCACTAACAAGATGATGTACTTGAAAGTAACAGCAGTAGTAGCAGGAGCATGACTCGTTTTCATTCTTCCAAAGTTCACACGTGTTACCCCGCTGCTGCGCTCCCTTCGTTTGCTTCCAGTAGCTGCACACATTAAATTTAAAATCTTGATGCTCCCCTACAAAGCCAAAAATGGGCCAGGCCTTTGATACATTGAGTCAATGGTCAAAGCCCGATTCGTACCTCGAGTGCTTCGAACCTCAAGTATGGCTCGGCTTGAAATTAGATGATCCAAGTCTCATGGAAGATGAGCATTGAGACTCTTTTCTGTCCTGGCTCACAGATGGTGAAATGAACTTCCACTTGCTATCCTGACAGCAGAGTTCCTTGCAGTCTTCAAACACTGAGTAAAGACCCATCTATTCATGGAATATTTAAATGTGAAATGACCCTGCTCCTATATTGACTAACTAAATTAGCACTTATTGTAGGGTACTATTTATTATACTGATGTTGTCTAACAAACTTTAGTACTTATTGTTTATTGCACTTATCATTGTTTAAGATAGACCTTGTGCATTTTGTACTACTAGGCAACATCAGTGATCCCTCTATTTCTACAGTATTCTAGATCATTGGTATATTGGACTCTAACCTACTGTAATGGCTAGGGTGTATTCTATGAGTAAATGACAAAGAACTTTTGTAAGTTGCACTGGATAAGAGTGTCTGCTAAATGCCGTAAAAGTAAGTGTAAATGTAACAAATACATCTCAAGACTTGACACTGAAGTCCCGAGACAAGTCACATGTGAATACATACAATCCAAATTCAAGATGGACAGTTACCAAGTACTACCCTTCAAGTCATTGTGCTAGTGTCTTTATTCATCTATGTAGAAAAATCCAATCTAATCTACCTTAATGAGGACTGGGAGATGATTATTTAAAGATACTGACTGAGATCCACAGGTTTTTAAATATTCTGGATCAATTTTCCTGTGACAAAAAGGTTTTTAAACACATTCTGGTGATGTTGACCTAGTCTTCATTCTACTCTTTTAACATTGTCAGTTGCTTTTTACAATGTCAGTGTATTTCTTTTTAAATTCTTGTACAAATACAAAATACGGCATAAACCTGTGTGTCACGTAGTCTAGTTCACTGTGTGACGCACAGAAAGGTTCATTTGTACTTGGCTCACTCCTGTTGGAAGTTTGAATCTGTTAACGAAAGCATCTACAGAGCCAAAGCATATTTGATTGTACCAATTTACTGGGTATTCTGTGTACTTGAGTGCCAAATATTTCCATGCTATTTCTCATCCTTCTCACTCTCATTCTTGGAGAACACTTTTCAACATATTCAAAATATAATGTTGAAATGTTTTTAGTGTAGGACTTTGGAGTCATGGGATGGCAAAATCCTCTTAAATGTCTATTCGGTTCACTGTATATCACTACTTGAATACACAAATCAAACCGCTATCAGATCCTTGTATGAGATTCTTGAAGTACACGTCCTCTTGTACCCATGGCATGATTTATAGTCATTTTTACTGTAGGAATTCGGAGTAATGGGGTACCAAAGTCCGGGTTCATATATGCAATATTGGAAGCTCTATAAAATAAACAAATCAAATTGTACAAGGACCACCCCCCACAGCAGCTTGACTACACCTCCAGATCATCACCTCTTTACCAGGACCATGCCCCACAGCAGCCAGACCACACCCCACATCAGCGCCTCTGTACCAGAACCATGCCCAACATCAGCCTGACATCAAACAAATATTGTAAAGGATTTCTACAAAAAACTTATTTAATAGAATACAAACAAATTATCTGGTATAAATAACAATTATTTTTGCCCCTACAGAAAAAAACATAATAATGTAATCAACAAAAATGGAAAAGAACTTCTGCAGTTCTGTCAAAGTCTGGGTCTGTACGTCGTCAATGGTAGGACATGGGGGACTCCTTAAGAAGATACATGTTGTGCTCACCTCTTGGGAATAGTACAGTAGATTATGTCATAACAAATTTAGACCATTTCTCTCTCAGTGCATTCATTGCTAAACCACAAACCCCTCTGTCTGATCACAGCCAGATTGCTGTGTTCATGAATAGAACAGTGACTAACACTGCACTCGCACAGCCCAGTAAGCTGTACAACACTAGGTGACCATACAGATGGGCCCAAAACAGCACAGAACAATTCCAGAAAGAAATCAGAACTGCCTAAATTCAAATACTTTTAGATGCCTTTCTGGACACCACATGTGTTCAAAATATAGAAGACTCAATCTGGCAATAAAACATCTAAATGTGTTCTTAGAAAAGACACCAGCAAAACCAGCATTAAAACAAAAGGGCGCATCAAAAACCAAACCTAAAAAAAGATAATTTGTATATTTTGGACAAGTGGAATAAACTTAAAAAAGAGACCAGGAAGAACTGGAAATACAAAATGGGGACATTTGGATAAACCATTTCCAAACTCTCTTCCAGACAGTAGAATCAAATGCAAATCTTCAACAAAATCCTATAAAGCAAAAACTGGAGGTGCTACAATTGGCTGATCAAAACCCATAAGACTTCTCAATTACTGAGCAGAAACTTCAGGAGAAAATTAACAAACTAAAATGAAAGAAGGCATGTGGGCCTGACATTGTACTAAATAAAATGATAAACTTTTCAAGCTCTAAATTTCATTTGGCTATTCTAAAACTTTTTAACCTGAATGGAGGTTTTTTCCCTGAAATCTGAAACCAAGGATTAATAGCACCAATCTTTAAATCCGGAGATAAATTCGACACTAAGAATTACAGAACCATCTGTGTGAACACACTGTGTGTGTGTGTGTGTGTGTGTGTGTGTGTGTGTGTGTGTGTGTGTGTGTGTGTGTGTGTGTGTGTGTGTGTGTTTGTGTGTGTGTTTGTGTGTCCTCATGAATAGTCCTCAAGTGTCCTCATGAATCTATCTTGGCTGCCACCACCAGTGGTAGGAGAGTTCCAGAACAACCTCTGAATCCCAGAACACCCTGAGCAAGAGAGAGAGAGAGAGAGAGAGAGAGTGGGAGAGAGAGAGAGAGAGAGAGAGAGAGAGAGAGAGAGAGAGAAAGAGAAAGGAGAAAGGGAACTTGCCTGTCTGAAATAGGAGCAGTACTCCTGCTGTCATGGAAGCAAACTGTAACACTGCATGAATTCCATGCCTGTTAGTCTGGCTGAGATTGCTTTTAGTAGCAAGGAACCATTTATTAAAGTCTTACTGAACCCACTGACAAGCAGGGCTACCAAGGTCTGCACAAGGGCAGGTATGAGGAATCATTTTGGGAATACACACTTTATAATAGGCACTAAAATAGATAAGACATTTGGAAGATCTGACAACCCAAAACAAACTTTGAGAGCTGGTCTACCAGTGTGACAGTAATCCCCTCAGCTACTTGTTTATCTGCATATCTTCCAGTCTACCTTTCAAAGAATGAAAGTAAGGGATAAATATTATACTGAATTTCCAAAGCACTTATATTTGTCATGTTGTGAATACGATGTTACTTCTGTGTTTGGTGGAATAGAAGGCAACATGCCTGCATAAAGGATATTAAAGTAAAGGGCTTGTGCATGTGTGTGCGCGTGTGTGTGCGTGTGACTGTGTGTCTGTCTGTGTGTCTGTGCCCATGCCTAAACTTTGACATTAACGATATTTACAGTATTTATATCATACAGTAAGAGTGATGAAAGCCAGTGTGTGTCACAGGGTGTTGGCAAGTGAAAGATCCATTATGAAGAAGTTGGAGAAAAATCTGTTATTGCTTATTACAGCCTATTATATATAGATTGCTGGCAGTAATTATGGAAGAAGAAGAGGAAGAAGGAGTCCAGCAGACAAGTAAAAAAACCCCTTTATTAAGAAGTTGGACTTCTCTTTTAAAAAACAAAAAAACAAAAACAAATCTCGCCTGTCCTTCTAATAATCTGCTTTTCTCCTGGTCAGTAGTCTGGAAGCTCTCTGTACCAGGATCTTAAGATTCCTCAGAAAAGTTCTAAACCTTTATGCTTTTAAACAGTCTTGCACCACTCTGAACCCGTCACAGAGACATTCAAATTCTACTATTATATATCACAGATCACCTTATGAAAGTACAGAGAATTACTTGGCTTTTCTTTGACCCGAAACATTTTAAAATCTTGTAATGTCACCCAGTGTTCAAAGCTAAATAATGCAACAGGCAGACATACACCATCTGACATTAATGCGTTGTCAGGCTGGTTGGCAGTTTTTATCCAACTTATTCAACATGCCTAAAGCAGAACAAGAGTACATTTTAAAAGAATATCTTTTAAAATAATTTAGTAGTTAAAATGTTAACATTAAAAAACTTATTTTTTAGCATGCAGGAAACTAAAGGGCTGAGTGTGTATGCCCATGCCTAAACTGTAACTTTGAACATATGTAGTGTTTATCATACAGTAAGACTGATGAAAGCCAGTATTTGTCATGCTGTGATGTCAGTGTGATGTCAGTGTTGTGGCCATGTGCTTCAAACAGTGTCACTAATGTCTTAGGCTTTTGTTGTTCTACCTCACTGAGCATTTTTTTGTTCTAGCAGAAAGCTAACGGTGCTTTAACCTACCTATGTTTTAGTTATCTTAAAATAATTGAGGTACATCACTAGAGGGTGCTGTTAATTTTTATAACCACAGCTTTGTTTTATTTATATATTTTATTATGGAAGAAGTTGTAACATTTACTGGGAGGTGCATGGCAGAGCAAGACATACCTGCTGTGGGCTTGTTTGCTGACCCCTCATGGAAATTAAATGTGGTTGCTGAAGTTGTTATTGTGTGGAAAATAAAAGGAAACCCCCTTCATCCACAACCTGGTGTGCATCGTTGAGTGGGTCGCAACTCACTAGCTACTATTTTACAATCCCAATCAACCTAATGATATACTGTATAATATAACTCTAGTTTCCAGCTAAATACTTACAATTAGATCATTTATTTTAAATCACATATTTCAAATAAAACGATAAAGCATTCTGGTACTTATTTTTCTAATTACTGAGATATTCAAGCCTGGATAACTGTTGTCAGATATTCAAGCTTCAGTGTTAGACAGCAAACATTCAGTTGGCTGAGGTTGTCCTGCAAATTACAAATGTTGTAGGCTTACATTACCTCATATGCAATCACAGCTTTATCAAATGAAAATGGAAAAAAGAAAGAAAAAATGATGTATTTTGGATAGCAAGTCCACACGTGAAGTACAGACTGCATGGATGAATAAGTCCAAACTGTTATCATGCATTCTGCTTGACGCACTGCGTGCGGGAAAACTGCTATTGGCACGTCCCTCATTTTTGAAGCGATTAACATTGCTGTTCTAAGACAGTCGTCTCTGTTTTTCACATCTTTTACATCCTATAAATGGGGACTGCTCCATATTTTGTGCGATTATTTAAATCTGGATCTTAAAAACATTTTCCTTTGTGCGGGTTTTGATTTAGGGTTACAGGTACAGCATCATTTTGTCTTGGCTGCTCATCCGTCAGATAAAAATAAATAGCCCATTAAATGAATAGCAAAGACCCAGTGTTGTGCAGTGAGCCCAGTCAACCAAACCCTCTTTGAGAAACAGAAAACCCTAAGTTTCTTTCAACTCTAAGCCAACTGGGTTTTCAATAAACCCACATTCTGAAACAGACCCCAGGGTGTACATTTTTATATCTAAGTGTTCACTGACCTTTTCTGGCCAACACTGTGGATGTTTACTCAATGTGCTTAAAAGCAGACATGATCAGAAAACTGTACAGCTGTAAAAGAGTGATGAGAAAACCAGCAGACAGAAGTGAACGTAGTAAGACGGGAAACACAAGGAAAGACCATTTAAATGTTGCTGGTGTATTATACACAAACACACACACACACACACACACACACACACACACACACACACACACACACACACACACACACACACACACAATGGAGTAGCATCAAGAATAGAGTTTTGTTTATTTGTTTGCTTTTAATATCCAAAAAAGCCCATTTCACCAGATGCCATATAGAAATCATGGCACTGCTCCGTTTTCCCTCCTGTTTTTAGGAGTTTGCTAAGGTAGTGTGGGGCAAGACCATTCAGTGCTTTGTAGGTCATTAGAAGGACGTTGTAAGAGCAGGTGTCATCATTGGATCTGACTCCCGAGGACATTATCAGCTCTTTAGGCAGGGTGTTGGTGTCCTTCCTCATACTCATCATCACATCTTGACCATTTTGGTCAAGGCTTGACCATTTTGGTCAGAAACATTTAGTATATAGAAACATTTGTACACAGACATTTCTTGTGAGTTTTCCTCTCTCCCACAAGTCTTTCTACAGAGCGTAGATGCCCAAGATTAAACAGTGACACACAAGAACCTTACACCTAGTGTATATATTCATGCAACAACCAAATAAAATACAAACTGTGCTCTCTAGCCTATATTATGTTTTAGAAACATGTATTTTTAGTACTAATAAAATGTATATATGCATTTCATTTCATTTTCAGTTCACTGCAGTTCATTTAATGTCTCTGAGCAATCAGTCCCATGATATAACGGGTAATTAAACATTGTCAGTTTTTCCCAATTTAAGAATAATCATTAGACAAAAACTCTATTCTGTACATTTCATTTGAACTGAACTGAAGTAAGTAAACAATTAACACTGCCTGTAACAAAAGATTCAAATGATGTTAAAGATGTTGAACCTTCATGAATCTGTCCATAGCCATGAGGACATAGAGGTCCCCGGCATTGGTGGTAGGAAAAGGACCAAGGTCGACCATGCTGACGGTCTCCATGGATGCAGTAAAGCAGAGAGACTGAAGCAGGTTCTTTACAGTGCTCGCAACAACACACATACAGCTCGACATCAGAGTGCCAGCCCAGCCATCAAAATGTCTGCAGCAGCCACTTCAGAGTCTTTCCTTCAACAAAGTGCCCCACACCACACATCTCCATGATACTAGTGCCCCACACCACATCTCCCTGATTCTAGTGCCCCATTCCACATGTCTGCCAGAAACTAGTGCACACGTCTCACTGACACTAGTGCCCCAGGCCACATGACTCCCTGACACTAGTGCCCCAGGCCACATGACACCCCTGATCCTAGTGCCCCAGGCCACATGACTCCCGATATCCATACCCCACGCTTGCTGATATCAGTACCACATGTCTCCCTGACAATAGTACACTATGCCACATGTGTCCCTGGTACAAGCTGTCTGCCTCACACTGTCATTCACTCTGACCCTGACCTAACACACTTACCTGTCTCCCACCAATCCCAGTCCATGTTATGTCTTTGGATTTGTGAATGTGAATTTGATTTTCTTTACTGATGTCCTACACTTTTTCATTAAATTAAATTCCCTCTCAAAGAAACCTCTCTATATATTTCCAAGATGTCAGATGACAAAATGTTTTGATGAGTAAAAACTGTTGATAAACGGTTAAAGCCAGTATTTTTGCTTGTATTAATATGCCAGATAATAATTTTTGAAATCATCTTCTGAGTATGTGTCACAAGGAACAGCTGGTATATAAAAAACGTAAAGATTTTTAGTTGCTTTTCAGTTCATTTAAATCATTAGTTAGGTTAATCAAATTCAACCAAGAGAGAAGCAAAAACATTACCTGCACTCAGATGAGCTACGGGTCTCTCCAGGTTTGTCCTCAATTAAAGCTTTATTAAAACTGTTAACTGTAGTCCCATCCACTGTGCTTGGTTCCACCACTTTTGTCTGAGATCTTTCAACAATACCCAGTCGCCTGGAGCGATGTCATGCAGGTGCTTGTCTGCGGGGCTCGGCAAGACAGCTTGCACCTGTGTGGATACAATGGACAGGGCACGGTGCAATGACATTCAGTACTGTACCATAGACTCAGTTAGGAGTACGCTATCCGTCAGTGGAGGCTCTACACCTGTGTTGGATGGTCTGCCGTCTCAACGGCACTGAGCATCGTGAGCTTTTGGGGTCTGGTCCGCATCTGCCACAGGACCAATGTTAAACACTGAACCCAGTGAAGTCCTGTCTGTTGACACATTTTTGCTAATCCCAGTTTTAGAGTACCGTTAGCCTGCTCCACCGCCGCTGCGCTAGCCGGGTGGTAACTGCAATGTTTCTTCATGTCAATACCTAGATGTTTGGTTAGTTCTATAAGGCCTTGATGTACCAACGGTGTGCCGTTGTCACTTGAGATGCGCTTTGGTAGGCCCCACCTAGGAATGATTTCCCTTAGGAACATCTTAGCTACCATTTGTGCGTCTTGCTTGGTCATGGGAAACGCTTCTACCCACTTGCTGAACATACACACACACACCAGCATGTACTTCTTACCCTATGCCTGGGTTAATTCAACAAAGTCAACCTGCCAATGTTGAAATGGTTCGATTGCTGGCGGGTGTCCTGCCACTGGGGTCTGCGTGGAGGTTCCCTTGAGGGAGTGCTGTGCACAAACAAGACAGCTGGAACCAAAATTTTGGGTAAGTCTTGTGATTCCTTGTGCAAACCAATACTTTGATATGCTGTCTAAGATTCCCCCTTTGCTCATGTGGCTACGCCCATGAGCAATTCTAATCAGGCCCTGCATGTATGATTTGGGTAGGCAAGGTTTGCCCTTGGGTGTGTGTGTTCAAATGCCATCGCACACTGTGCAGTCTGGTCACCTCCACTTGGTGCATTCAGTGGCAGTGGCCCCTGACTGAAGTGCTCGTAATGTGGCTTGCGGGCTAGCAGCTGTTTCCTGCACTGCTTGCACAGCGGTTTTAGTTGCGGTTGCCTTTGCTACCTTGTCTGCAAAATTATTCCCCTTGCTAATTTGGTCTTCTGTGGTTCTGTGAGCTGCACATTTCACAATTGCAATTGTTTTAGGCAGCAAATTGGGTTCTAGCAGTGTGTTTAGAAGATGGTGATGTTTAATATATTTACCTGAGCTTGTTAGGAATTGCCTATGCTTCTATATGGCTCCAAAATCATGAACAACCCCCCAAGCATATCTGGAATCAGTGTAAATATTAACAGTTTTGTCTGCAGCTAGTTTGCATGCTTCCGTTAGGGTTACTAGTTCTGCAGCTTGCGCTGAATAGGAAGACAGTAACACTTCTGTTTTGAGTATTTCATGATCTGTTACTACAGCGTACGCTGCCCTATTAACCCCGGTGATGTCCCTGCTTGCTGACCCATCCACATAGAGGGATAGGTCTGGGTTACTTATGACTTCTTCAAAAAGATCAACCCACGGCATACATACCTCAGCTAAGACTGCTGTGCAGTCGTGTGGGTCTCCAGCCTCCTCCGTAGGAAGGAGTGTAGCTGGGTTCAGTGTTGTACACCTTTTAACAGTTATGTTAGGTATGTCTAAGAGGGTGGTGTGGTATCGCAGCCATCGCTGGGCTGATAAATGTGACACTCTCTGGTCCTGCAGTATTCGGTGTACTGTGTGTGGGAATAAAACAGTAAGAGGGGAGTATGCCACTATATCTCTTGAGGCTAGGATGGCCTTCTCGGCAGCTGCTATTGCTCTGAGGCAAGCTGGTAGCCCTTGTGCCACCGTGTCTAATTTTGCCTAGAAGTAAGCTACTGGTCTTTGATGTGTTCCGTGTTTCTGGCATAGAACCGACGTCATATAAGCACCTTTCTCATCTACCGTCTAAGTGAAAAGTTTGTTGGGATCAGAGAAACCTAGGGCAGGCATGCTTTGTAGTGCTTGTTTCAATTCTACAAACGCCTTTTCTGCCTTTGGGGTCCAGGCCAATGGCACCGCATTCCCGGCTTCGGTGGGAATGATGGCCCGTAGTGGTCCCTCCAGTTCTGCATAGGACAGAATAAACATGCGACATTAGGAACACATGCCTAAAAAAGATAACACATGTTTCTTCGTGGTCGGTTTAGGTAGCGAAATTATAGCTTGTGCTCGGTTGTGAGACAGCCTGTGTGTATTCCCCTTAATGATATGCCCCAAGAAAGTTACTTCGTCTTTACAGTTCTGTAATTTTGCAACTAGCTTTATGCCCTTCTGCAGCTAAATGTTTCAACAGGCATAAAGTGGCTTGCTTGCACAACTCCTCTGTTGGTGCCGCTAATAATAAATCATTCACATATTGCAGCAGAGTTGTGCCTACAGGAAGGGTAAGACCTTCTAAGCTTTCTCTTAATGCTGCATTATAAATGGTTGGCAATTCACAATAGCCCTGAAAGAGGTGTGTAAACTTGTAGGGTTTTCCTTCAAAGGAAAAAGCAAACTAATACTGGCTATCTGTATCGGTACACACAGAAAATTATTCGCCGGGTCCACAATGGTGAACCATCATGTGCTATTTGTGACAATATAGTGTGCGGATTTGGCACTTCAGGTGCCCTTCCTTGTACTGCTGCATTTACTGCTTGTAAGTCTTGTACAAATCTCCACTCATCACGCCCTGGTTTCTCCACAGGACATTTGGGGGTACGGACAGGTGAGGATGGGCATGGTATTATTACACCGGCATCTCGAAGGGATCGGAATACTGGCCTAATACCTTTTTTAACCTCCTTTTTTAATGGCTATTGGGGTTGTCTTGGTCTGTATATGCATGATTTGTACTGGCTCACAATTTTTGATTAATCTCACATTGTTTTTCCCATTAGCCCATAAGATATCTGGTACCTCACTCAAATAATTATCATGCTCGGATTCCGATGCTACAAAGTTAGTCAAGGGTGCACTCTGGTGAGGTGAGGTAAGCCATTTGGAATGCATCTACTCCTGCATTATAGTAAATAGTGGATTGTTCAGTGGGTTCCCATCTGTGGAGATGACTCAGTCATTTTATCCAGGGTCCAACCTCCCGCCATTGTCTAAAAGGATTATTTCTTCCTAGTGAGACATGGGGGATGGAGTACTCAACATCATACCAACGTTTCTGTTCATCGGACAGTTCAGCATGGGCAGCTACAAAATCATTATCCCAATACAAATATTTAGTTCTAATGGTCTCTAGGTTTTCAATGACCAAAAAAAGCTTCTGCATACTGCTTATCTGGACCATCGCAAACATATGCAGTCACATGCAAACATTCCACATCCATATAATTAAATTTACCATTAGTTGCCCTTCTGACGGTTTCGATCATGTGTTTGGTTACTTTCCTTGACCCACCTTGCAACCCCCACTCATTGATATATCCCGGCTCCCCCTCTCCCAGCAGCACCATCTGTGCACTGGCATCACCTTCAATGAACACTAAGTCCATTTGGGGAGCTTACTAAAGTACAACTCAATTTCCACATCAAATCTACAGCCAACAGGTTGATTGGGCACACAGACGAAATAAGGAACCCATTTCGAAACTTTTGTTCCCCCACCTGACATTGGAGAAGCGCAGACATTCTTTCATGCACCACCTTTCCACTCGCATTATGGACACCGTCCTATTAGTAATTGGTACATTGAACCCTTTGGCTTGAATTACTGAGTGCGTGGCACCACTACCTACTAAAAACTTCGATTGTTTGCTGTTAACAGTTAAGATAACTTGCGGTAATGCTAGGGGTCCCTTACTTAATTGTCGAGAATACATGGAATAAAAATCTGGCACTTCCCTTTTCTGATGGGGTTAGTGGTCCCTCACAGCCATTCCGCCTCTCCTCCGCCTGTCAGTACACCTCTTCTAGATTGTTTCACGTGGCTTGTCCATCTGGGTCTGGACAGTCTCTGAAAAAATTTCCTTCTTTTCCACAGTTGTAACATCGAATTCTCCATGACATGTCTCTCCCTCCTGGGAAATCTTGCTCCCTTCCTCGTCCTCTCCCCCTGGGAGCCACTTGTTGCATCATGGTGAACATGGCTTGATCCATGTTGTCTGCTCTGTTCTTTGAATTTGAGCTTCATGATGTCTGGCATAGTCTTCAGCCAGTCTGCTGAGTCCGAACGAGGTGTCAGCATCCATTTCCTGGTTAACCGCTCTGAGGGTGATGCCTTCGTTCTATGGCTTGGGCTTCATCTAAGAGACCAGTGTGTGGTCCTGCTTGAGGCAGTCCATAGGAGGGTGGACGTTCTGCTGCCACTGGATCAGGCACCACGGCTGCTGGTTTCCATTGCGATGGAGCGGAGTCGAGATCGGGATCGGCTCTGGAGGACACACACTGAGAAGTGGAGTTAGATTCATCCCCCCTCCCAGTCTCCTTAATTTGTTTTTTTTTGTTGTTTTTTTTCCTGTTATTCGCATTTTAAGACTTGCTATAATATTCCCATGGTGTCTATCCCATACCTTACGCTGACCAGAATCCCCTGGTCGGTTTTCCATATGTCTAAGTATATTATTAAGCAGTTTCACACTCAAGCTCCCATTCTGAGGGAACCCATAACAATCTACCCATATGAGCAACCACTTCATAGCACTCTCCCTATAGGCCCTTCGCATGTCATTATGTAAGGGCTGGTTCCACTCGGACGGTTCATATTGCATTAATTTAGTATTTTGGGATCTCATTTTATTACTCTCTCAGTGCATGTGTTGCCGTAATTTAGTCCCATTGACGTATCTTATGCTCCGTTCACTCGTGGACTGATTCTCCTCCCAGCTCCGGACCTATTACGTCTCCTAGACGTCCCTAATCTCACGTCTGAGCAATAGGGGCCTCACTATTAGCCGGCTACTGATTCACTTCACTTTGCAACGTCGTAACAAAGCAATTTCAAGTACATCTGAAATATTCTAATGCTAGAGGAGAACTCCCGAATGGCCACACAGAGGGAATATAAACGTCTGTTTACTTACACAATCACTGCTCTCTCCCACTCACGGTTCTTTTTTAAGATGAGGCAGGCACTGCAAGATGAGGGAAAACACCTTCACTCTGGCGGTACTTTTCCCTGACTGGGTGTTCCTTCCCAGCTCAGACTTGCCAAGGAGCGTCCTCAGTGAAGTGTTGATTTTCCCTCCTCGGCGGTGGAGCTGCGCATCCTGCCGACAACACCAAATTGTGGTGGAAAAATGAGAGCACATCAAACACAGACAGCCTTATGCATTGAGTAGTAAAAGGTTTATTGAGTTCTGTCGCCTGTATAACAGAGAAAAAGAACTGACTCGCAGTACAAGTCCCCCTCCCCTTATACACAGAGACGAAAAGAAAGAAAAGAGAAAAAACAGCTCCTACAAGGTATCTGAACTTTATGTTTTGGTTAGCCTGAGCGCAGGTGCCGTCTTCTATCTCTACGGTTAGAACAGTCTTCTTCTATCTCTATGGGTAGAACAGCATGTGAGCCGCTGATGTCCTTGGCTCTCGCACCTATCTACGGACTGTTATGCTGTGACTATAGAAACACAAAGCAAAGTAAAGCGAGGCAAAGTGAATTTCCACAAAAGTGTGACAGTGTAACCACTATCTGTTGTCTGTTGTCTTCCTTTATGGTACCTGTATACACCTATATACAGTCCATTTTGTGAGACAGTTTTATGTGACAAAATATTGCCCCATCATCATCCTCATCATCATCATCGCCTCAGTGAGTGAGAGTGTGTGTGTGTGTGTGTGTGTGTGTGTGTGTGTGTGTGTGTTGGTGAGAGAGTGTGTTGCCACCTCAATGCAACAGCTGCTTCGTGGGTTGAGCACTGTGGGGATGTCTGTCCGCAAGTTGGTCATGGGGTCACAGGCTTCTACGCTTCTACCCACCTACAAATGCAGTAAAGAGAGATTCTTCTGAATGTGTTACTTTGGGGTAGAAGTTACATTAATTACAGTCACCTTACATCTGGGAACTACCGATCCTCTGGTAAATTCTGCAGTCTTGACAAGAGCAGACAAAAAGGAGTTATTTACAGTCACTGGCATGGTGCATGGATGGAGACAGTGGCCGACTAGACACTTAACCTGAAACAGAGGACATGCAAACAAAACAACTGACCTGGGGTTGTAACCGTATGTATGTGTATCTGATTGAGGTCCGTGTTATTGTGTGTTATATACTAGGCGTAAGTGTGTGCATGTGGTCCATACAACATAGATCTGCTCTCCATAGGTGATCACTCCCACTCCAGTACATCTGCTCCTCATGGGAGCGATGAGACTCCAGCGTCACGGTATCGGGTATAGTTAATTCTGATATCTAGAAGTACAAAATACATAAGGTCTCTTTTAAACAATGTGTAATAAACAATATGTATTAGAGTTTGATAAACAACAGCAGTGTAATACACAATACCCTGCAATAAGTATCAATTTTGTCAGTCAATATGGGAGGAGGGTCAGTTGTCATTTAAATATTCCACAAATAAATGGGTCTTCAGTCTGTGTTTGAAGACTGCAAGGGACTCTGCTGTCTGGACAGCAAGTGGGAATTCATTCTTCCATGAGACCTGAAGCACGATGTTGCATGTTTACTCACTCTTCATTTTCCTCTTTTACCAGCATCGGTGTGATGGCTTATGACTCGTGCTTCTTTTCGAATACTTGGAAAAATGGAAAATAATTCAGAGCATTTTGCTTACCTCAGTGTGCTAAACATTTGATTGATCTACACTACAAGCTATGTCATATGCACCATTCTTATAAAATTTGGCTTTGACTTAATTTGCAATATTTTTTTTTTATTGTATTGAAATTTAGTGTATTGAGCTGCAGTGTCTTGTCAACATTCAGCCTAGGTCAATGCCAATGATAATGCCCAAGATAATGCCAGAGATGCACTCGTCCCACTGATTTTGATGTGTTGTGGATCAGTGTCTATTCTGGATCAGTGTGCCTGTGACAAAATTGTTTTTAAACAGCTAGTTTTCGTTTTTTTAATGAACAAAGTGTTCATGCCAACCTGCTGAGCCAAATTCAGCTGTCCTGTGTTTCCATGTAGGTGACTTTGCAAGTCTCCACTGTGTTGGCAGTGTTTCTATTGGTGTGGTTACAACCCTGATTATTGACAGGCATACTGAAGCTGGCAAAAGGCACAGGTAGCCTCCTAAATATTCCACTCTACCCCAGGACTTGCGCTGTGTCCACTTGACTTTTCATGACCACCTCTTCAGTTTCAGCCTTGTTGGCATGTATGTTTTGTCACGACTTCTAAGACATCACGTCGCCACTGTGTACCAATTTCTCTCATAGGTGCTTTATCAAATGATCGATTTACAACTTGGTCAACTCTTGATTCTTCTATGTAGAAAAAAGTAGCGCAAGGTTATCTTTCCTGAAAAGGTAGCCAAGGCAGCAGTTTGTCAGCAAAGGGCTTAGTTTTGGGAGCCTCCCCACCTGGAGGATTGATCATTTGATTGATCCACTATACGAGTTAAGTCATATGTACGTTTTCTATCAAATTTGGCTTTGACTCAATTTGCCGTACGTTTTCAAATTGTATTGTAATTTATTGTACTGAGCTGCAGAGTCTTGACAACATTCAGCTTAGGTCAATGCCTGAGATAATGCATTGCACTTTCCTCCACGGTTTTGAACTATTTTCTGGCTCAGTGTGCCTATGACAAAATGCTGACCAACTGAACACTTAGTGTATGGAGTCTCCCCATCAGGGAATCAAACCCTAGTCTTACACATGACAGGCAGAGATATTATCCACTACAATAACAAGGACATGTGGGTGTGTGTTCCGCACCCTGGACCATATACAGGTGTAGAGATCAGTTTAGCAAACGCTCGATCCAGAAGTTATTTTTCATAACAGGTCAGGCAATATACGCTCCAGTTGTGAAAGATGGTCAGGAGGTGAAGCTGCTGCCGCTGTTGCTTCTGTTGACCAAACAATGTTGATAACAACTTTAGGAATTGATTGGGAAAAAAATTGATTATTTTCAGTAAGCAGTTAGAATTCTTTATCAGATCAGTCACATGATGGGGGAGGCACTCTTAATTCCTCCTCCCAGTCAAACAGAGTCAACCCCTGATCCCCATCATCCAAGCCATCTTGGAAAAAAAAATTATTAAATTATTCTGGTATAAATGTGATTAATAATCATGCTTTTAAAATTATACTTACACGGTGATGGTGGCCTACAGGTTAGTGGTTGAACAGCTTGAATAGGCCTAGAGTTATTTAGACATATGTTATAAGCCACATTGACCTGTACATACGTTTCTATAGATGTTGCCGGTTGTATGAGGTCCACTGAAAAGATTGTGAGCTCAGCCAGGGGGCTCGATGAATAGTGGATGATGATAGAGGGATTCACGCCTTCTGCCTCTGTGTGACAAATGAATGCACTGCATAAACCTTTAGACAAAATGCGGTCTTTTAACATATGTTAGACTCGCTCTAGAATGGATTAACTTGTATCAACTCATTCAGTATATGAACTGTTTCATCACCTTGTGTCCTTATATCGGCTGATAAAAATTAACAAAAAATTTTAATATGATAAATTAAATTCATAAAAATAAAATGTCTAAAAGTTCACAAATAAGAAATTACCTTGATCAGCAATTCTCTCGACAGATTCAAGGAACTCGTGATCGTCTGAACCTACAAAAATACACAGAATAGAATTATAGACCGTGCATAGGAAAGATCATCATGATGGTATACTTTACACTAAAACACATTGATGTTACTTCATTTAATGTTTAATTTAATTAAATAGAATCACCTACTTCTAAGTTAAAGTTTTTCTATATAGCTAGCCATGAGAATAAGAATAGCCGTCGATCAAAAGAGTTTCAGTCGATCAAAATGTTTCACAGACTCTAAAACACATTGGGCATATTACATAATGATCAGTAATCATCAGAATAAAGACAATATAATTTCCTAGATAGTTCACGAAAAGAATAGTTACAATAGCTTGTACATAATACGTAATGATTGTTTGATAAAATACAATTAATTTACACAACCGGTAGAGATATCCAATCTGCTAATTCATAAAATACCTTCATGAAAGAACATTGCTATTTTCCCCCTAGTTTAGCTAATATGTGGCCGTGATAAAAGACGACTGACCAATGTACTCATTTTCTAATCCGATTAATAATTTTCAGATCCTGACAGTACAGGTCTTGTAGGTTTTATCTAGACCTGAATTTAGGCCCCAACGAGTTAAATCCAACAACGAACGATAAAGTCTTTCAACCATTAGCTAAATAAATAGCTAAATACACGTTAGCCTTTTTAGTAACTTATACTAATATAAGTTATAACATGAATGGATAAAAAGAATGTACCTGTTGATAACTGCTGAGCCATGTCCATGTTCGTTCAGAGGTCTTGGCAAAAGTTTTCAGATGTATCGCTTACAATTACGACTGTGACCTAAAGGTTTAAGAAAGAAATGTAGGTGGGGAAAAGAGATGGTTTTCAAAAAAAGCTGTAAATTACAATTCACCCCTCCACAACACCACTCTCAGATGTGGAATGCACTGTAAAGTGTTAAGGGCCCAACATGTGATAACGGACAAGAACCTTGTGTGATAAAACTTATAGAGTAAGTACATTTGCTTAGAGATCAGAGAAAAAATAAATAAAAGGAAACTTTATGTTTTGTGAAAAGTTTACTTATTGCCCTGTTTTAGTACATATGGCAGATAAGATGTGAGGAGGTGTGAGAGAGAGAGTGTGTGTGTCAATGACCCCTTACTGCAGAGTGTGTGTCAGAGAGGATACTGAACACACAGCGAAAGTGGAGAAAAACTGAGACTGAAAACTTTAATTTTGGGGCATATATCAATTTTTGTCAGAATTTGTTTTCATGTAAATTAGGGGGAGGGACTCGGGAGGAGGTGTGACTTTTTAGAGAATCAGCCAATGGGTGGAGAGTGGGATGGGTGAGTGAGTGGGTGAGTAAGAGAGAGAGGCAGACAGCAACACAACTGAGACCCATAAACATGTTTGAGTATCAGTACATGACCGGCAGTGGAGCAGAGCGGACATTAAATACTATGTGGTACATATTCGTTTAAGACTGATAACTTGTATTTACTTTAATCACTTGATCTTTAATCACTATTTCTCAAATTTAAAAAAAAAGTCAATAAAACTATTTTTAGGATCCCTCATTGTGTTTTATTTTATTTTCATATAATGTCACATCATATCATATATCATAATAATAATTATGTATATTTATACATATATATAATTATATATATATATATATATATATATATATATATATATATATATAATTATATAACCATTAGTATATACTATCTCTCTCTCTTATACACAGTCATGTACACGCGCACACACACACACACACACACATATCCATACACAGATACACACACACACACACACACACATACACACACACACATTGTTTTTGTATTGGAGTAGTTGTTGAAGTCAAACTTCACACATATATGCACTCCTTTTGCACTCTTGCACATCATTCCTACTTACTGCTAGAGTACTGTACTAAATCAGCTCTGTACTCTGAACTGTTCTGGCTGCTACCAGTGACTGCTATGTTCAGTATAGCGTGTCACTGAATCCTATGCACAACCCACTTTACATATTCCCAATACTACGTACTGGTAAAAATAAATGCACTGTCTGTTCTTTGTATATTGGTCCTGTCCTGTAATTATTTATTGTATGACATTATTGTACTGGATTGTATTGTTTGCACTCGTGTAGAGTGCTGTCTGTTGCACTTGTTTTATGTTGCACCATGGTCCGAGAGGAACATCGTTTCATTATTGCAGTGTACTTGTATAAAGCTGAAATGACAAAAAAAGCCTTTTGAATTTTGAACTTGAACTAATAGGTGGGAACATTTTTATCACACGAATTTCACCTGAGCACTTAGTCTGCATATTTCTAAATAAAAAGAAACAGTTCTTACAAACAATATAAAGCACACAACTAATTTTTCATATATAAACTGGCTTCTCCTACCACTAATTCAGAAGTACTTTGCTTGCACAGGTGATGAAGGTCCTCAAAAACTGTTCGTTATTCAAAGACAAAACATTAGAGAATATTAAAGGAAACAATGTTTAAATATGACTCAATTTTTTAAACATCTATGTGCAAATCAGGAGTGAAAGACAAGTTAGAGAAAATGTCTGACAATATGCTATTTCACTAGTTAGTACTGACATACACTTTTATGTATCGGGCCCCATTCTTACATACTGCCATTGGACACATATATGCGCAATAGGTTTGCTAGCTCATTTTGGATCCCAGTATGTGCTAGGTTAAGTGATTGTCCTTTACTGCCCTTTACTGACCTGATTACCACAGTCAATATACTGGTTTTGGGACTCACTAGTGCTCTTGTGCTTTCTTGCCCCTCACCCCACCCTAGACCCTAGTTCCAAATACAGATTGAACACCCTGAAAGCAGTTTGAGCACAGAGAAAGCTATAACACCAAATCAAGCATGTTGGATGGTGTCATATATACTTGGAGTGGGATGGTTCGTTCATTGGTCCACTACAGCTGCCCTGTCCATGTTTGTCTGTCTGTCTAATGGATCCCACTCTGAGTATATATGAATGGGCACCAAATGGACACTGGTCAGAAAAGGTCAGGAAAGGTCAAGGAAGGCCGGATTGGCCCCAAAGTGCATCCATTCGCAAAGTGGCACCCCCAAGGACAAAAATGGAAGTGCCTGACACCTAGAAGTTAAGGAACAGGATGTAACTTTCCCTCACTTGTAGGGTCACATCATTTCACTGGTGGGGTAAGGTAGGCTTCAGAGACAACATATTAAAGTGCCAGACCCCTAGAGCTTATGAAATAGGAAGTAGTTTTCCATAAGCTGTGGCAACTTGGCCTTCTGATATGTTATTCGGCATCCAGATGAGCCACCGGTCGACACGACAAAGTCTGGGCCCCTCCCTAAAACACTGTTTGTAAACATTCCACTCCAAGTATATTTACATTCATATCTCATATACTTGTTTTGCACACCCTTTAGAAAGCGCAGATTGACAAAAAAAATTCATTATGTTTGCCAGGTCCAACCCATGAGACAGTGTGTGAAAGGAGGACACCCTAGTGTGTTGTTTTCTATTACAACAACCCAGAAGATTTCTCCCTGCATTGTGTGCAGATTTGAAAGCACACAGACACACAGGAGTGGGAAGAAAACATTTTTCAAGAATAAATTTGTTGATTTTTTTTCTTGGCTGGGGAAGGGCATTGCAACACGGCTGTATGATATGTTATTTGGGGCACCCAGCTGTGTCAACATTCGATGCGGTAAAATCTGTGCCCCATCCTAAACACTGTTTGTAAACACCCCACTCCAAGCATATTTCCATTCATATGTCATATACTTGTTTCGGATACCAGTTGATTTTTGTTGTTTCTGATCACCTAGGGGGCCACTGCCCCAATATGTCATCCAAGAGACCTCCTACATCCCACCCATGAAATTTCATGACCCTACATGGTCCTGATCCTGAAAATGTTGACTTTTTCCCAATCTTCTTCAAACTCACAGTTTGATTAAGAGAGACCCAGATGTATACAGGGGCCCTCCTTTTGCCTTGATATCTTGTTCCAAAGCTGAGATCTGACACTCCCACTTCAAGTATATTTTAACGTTGTCAAATATTTTGCAAGTGGGATGGAAAATATACCAATGCAAGTATGTCATCCCAATGCAAGTATGTCATTTAGTCTGGTCAAATATACTGAAAATGGGATGAAAATCCCAATTCAAATATATGTCATTTAGTGTGTCAAATATACAGCAAATGGGATGAAAATCCCACTTCAAGTATGTTTCAGTGGTGTATCAAATATATTGCAAATGGGATGGAAATCCCACTTCAAGTATGTTTCAGTGGTGTGTCAAAATACCAATTCAAATATGTAATTTAGTGAATCAAATATACTACAAATGGGATGAAAATCCCAATTCAGGTACATGTCATTGAGTGTGTCAAATATACTGCAAATGGGATGAAAACCCAAATTCAAATATGTCATCTAGTATGTCAAATATACTGCAAATGGCATGAAAATGCCAATGCAAGTATTTCATTTAGTGTGTCAAATATATTGCAAATGGGATGAAAATCCCACTTCGAGTATATTTCAGTGGTGTGTCAAATATATTGCAAATGGAATGAAAATCTCACTTCAAGTATGTTTCAGTGGTGTATCAAATTTATTGCAAATGGGATGAAAATCCCAATTCAAATATATGTAATTTAGTTTGTCAAATATACTGCAAATATATCTCAGGCACTGACATTTCCTTTTATTTTCCACACTATAAGAACTTCAGCAACCACATTTAATTTCACTGAGGGGTCAGCAAACAAGCCCACAGCAGGTATGTCTCGCTCTGCCATGCACCTCCCAGTAAATGTTACAACTTCTTCAATAATAAAATATATAATTAAAAGAAAGCTGTGGTCATAAAAATGAACAGCACCCTCTAGCGATGAACCTCAATGATTTCAAGATAACTAAAGCATAGGTAGGTTAAAGCACCGTTAGCTTGCAGCTAGAACAAAAAATTCTTAGTGAGGTAGAACAACAAAAGCCTGAGACCTTTAGTGACACTGTTTGAAGCACATGGCCACAACACTGACATCACTCCATGTGACATCACACCATGACACACACTGGCTTTCATCAATATATTGATTTCTATTGGCCATTGCAGTGCCATTGTCTTTGAGTGAAAGCAATTCTCACGGAGGTGTGAAGGGGAGGGGAACTTTAATATTACTTCACAAGCGTTTTCAGTGGCAAACGTTCTGATTGGCAGCTGTTTCAACAAATAGTGGACACTTAGACTACTGTGAACCAGCTTCCGCATTGTAAGCAGACAAAGTGTTGCACATGCGTTTGACGCTGTTTGGCAAAACGCATGCAGCCGTAAGAATGATTTGATCGCCAAGTTTATGTGGAGTTGTCTGGGTGCTTCTAGCATGGACTAGCTACAATGTTTGCATCGCAAATCACTGGGTGTTTCAATTCACTGCTGGAAAAAATTGTAATCCTTCTACAAAATGTAAGTATAAATGAGAAAGATTATTATTTCTTTACAGTATTACAGCATTTACAGTATTACTGTATTTTCCCCTAATAACAATGATGCTATGAAGCTATAATTGTTGTGGAACTTACTAAAGTAACTTACTGTGATGTTTTAGCAAATATATACATGCAAACTCAGTGTATAGTGACTGATGACTTTGTGTGCATTTGGAGAGGTTTTTGGACACTGTGGAGATGTCTAGGACACCTAGTGGAAAATAGTGGAAAAGTGTTGAATTTATTTATTTACCCAAGTGAATTAGAAAATGTAGAGCATGACTGAAAATTAATCTCCAGCATCAAAAGACACATTATACACCCCAAGAATCAAAGGTGTTTTTTTTTTGTTTGTTTTTTTTTACATATTTGTTTTGTATTAGATGAACTGAAATGCAACCTAAATGATGGAAAAATAAGCTTGTATAATTTCAGATAACTAATGTTAAAGTGAACAAGTGCAAATCGTTCACAAATGAGCTTAGACCTGGATGTGCATAGACAGATTATTAATTACTTACAAAAAGTTGTATTTGTCTTTATTATACTGTTTTATTTTTGTTTAAAGCTATTTTGATGACTGAATCATTTTTGAAGGAACTTTGCCTTTGTGATGGTTTTTGCTGAGTATATACACTTTTTTTGCCAGGTGATCAAACTTATCTATAAAATATTTATATATAAATTTCATTGGAATGGAAGAATATCATTATTTAAGATTAATAATTAATGGTGGAATGTTTTAGAAAATATTAAGAATTAGAAATCCTCTAGATGACACACAAGTCACACTTCACCCATTTACTGTGCATATAGCCAGTGGTTATTTTTAACATCAAGTGAAGAGGATGAACACTAGAATACAAATCTTAATGGTGAGGTCAAATCCCAGCTCAGCATTGTGTTGATCATGTGGGGAGTGTGGAGCGCGTGGGCCTGTGGGGTGAGGTGGGGAGGGGCCTGTCATAAATGCTTTTGACCTGTATCAATCTAATAGCGCTGAAGGGCACAGATCTGCATAATCCATCTCAGTTGGGGCGTCTGAAAATTACATGATTCATAAACTTTTTTTTTAATAACAAAGTTTGATCCCTCTACTTTTTTCAGTTTTTCTGTTTTCTATTGTACACTCAGTATTAGCAGGTTTTATAATTTTAATATCCAGTGCTTTATCCTTATGTTTTTACTGTTTTATAACTTGACTGTGTACTTTTTTTTGTTCTATCATTGTAATTAATATTATTACTATCATCATCATCATCATCATCATCATCAGGTTTAGATTAATGACTTTATTGAAGCTTCATGTTATAATCCATGCCACATGATCATAATAATGATCTGAGCATAGTCTTCCTCTTCTTCATCACACTGTCTCAGTGTCTCTTGCTCTGTGTGTGTTGAGAATAAACTGATGTAAGTATCATGCATGGAACCAGAGGAAAGTCCAACCTCTCGTGTGCCACATGGGTTTCTATGGCTGCTGCTCCCAGATGGGACCCCTGTCCATTTTAACCTCAATCCTGGCAGCAGCATTGGGGTGGCCTCCCCTCTCTCACCCCTTGTTGCAAGTTTGCTGCAGCGCAGACATGGTTTGACATCATGACGCTCAAGATTTTTGCCATGCTCAACTGTCAGAAAAACGTCCTTGCATTTCTAAAAAGAACTGATCATCTCGGAGGCATATCATTCCGATGGATTGGACAATTTGGAACTGATTCCTGATTCCCATCACTTCATTTTTGAAGAAGCTGATTGTGTGTTGGGGAAAACAGATGTTCTTCATAAGTGGCTGTGAATGGACTTGCTTTCACTGTTAACATGTGTTCTTTGTAACATCAAGGCTTCTCAGATTCATTATTGATTTTATTAGTTTTGGGTTTATGGTCTATTACAAAAGTGGTACTTTTTGTATATTGTTCCAATCCAATGCGCCATCATCTTCTTTTCAGAGAGAGTCACAATCGCTGCAGAAATCCTTTTCCCTTACATTTTGATTTATGTTTTCCTTTGGTTTGCTGCTTCTGCTCTTTCTGGAAGCCTTTCAGCCTCAACATCTCCATCATTCTGCACAGTCTACGCTCCCTCTCCCGGCGCTTTCGTCTTTTCTTCCGTTCCTTTTCCTGTTTAATATGGTGCTTAATTTTCCTTTGCAGCTGTTTTTCCTTTGCTTTTCTCTCTTTCTCTCTTGCATTTTCCTCAGATTTCTTAGTCCTTATCAGGACATTCCATAGATTTTTCCACCACTTCCTTTCATAGGTTCCTTCACATGTCTGCTGAACTTTTTCATCCTCTTCTTCCTCCATAATCACTGTCACTCCTTCATCCTCCTTCATAATTACTGGCAGCCGTGTTCTGCAATACGGGACGTATGTACTAGACACTTTTTGTGCCGCCTCCGGGCAACGGCAATAGGGCACTTGGGGGTTTCCGTGGCTGCAGGTCGGAGGGGGCAATTAAGAGCAGCCCTGCCTGGCTTTTGGAGGTTGGATGGGGGAGTCCTGGTGGGATGCAGCATTCTAACCACTCCAGGAAAGTGAAACCTGATTCTTTCCCACTGTGGAAAAAGTGCATAATATTTAGCATTCTTATTACACACATGTGCAAAAACACTAACACACAGACCAGCAATCTGACACGACCAACACCACATTGCTCGTCGAGTTAGGAAGTTGTGCTGTAGGCATAAGACATCTCCTTATTTCTGTCTAAAATCACCCTCTGTCTATAGTATGACATTGACTGTATGTGACTGCAGTGCAACTGAAGGTTTCATTTTGGTTTTCCAACTTTCTCCAGCTGAGCTTTCAGGGACTTCAGTTCATCTTTGAGCTCCACATTCTCCAAGTTCTTTTTAATTGTTCCTTTTCTTGTCTGATGGACTCCTTCATACTCTTCTTCCATCAGAATTATTGCCTCCAATTCATCCACTCTCATCTTAACGTGGGAAATCCAGTCTCTCTGAAGGAATAAAAACAACAAGACACTACCTTATGAGTGGACATATCTTAGCCACAGCAAACAATGAGCCCCTCCTATTATAATAACACTTTCTAACATGTATTCAGACATTGATTCAAATTACTTCATTCTGTTTACCATGGCATTAAGCATGGGATGGTTTGAGAATGCCAACTCCAGACAGAAAAACAGAAAACATATAGTAGAGATTATGCATAAAATGACTACTGTATGAAAATAGCTTATGACACATTTACTCACAACTGCAAAATCAGCTGCTGCATCACTCTCCTCATTCAGTGTGCGGGCTATGCCTGTCTTATCAGTCGTATACTTCACCTCTGGCAGCAGCAATCTATCATGCACGCTTTCCTTACTAGATGCAAACTTTGTATGCCGACTCCGGGCAACGTCAGAGCTGCGATCGGAGGTTTCCTTGCCCGCAGGTAGCAGGAGGCAGGTAGGCTCATTAAGCGCTGCCTTTCCAGGCTTTTGGAGGATGGATGAGGGAGTCCCGGTGCGCTGTAGTTGTGGAAACACTGTATCCAAACTGGACTTGACTCTTTCTCACTATGAAAAACGTGCATAATAGTTAGCATTCTTTTTACATACATGCATAAACACACATACACCAAGATGCACAGAACAGCATTTTTACAGCATCAACAACACATTGTTCTTCGAAATGTATAGGAGCTACAATTACTCAGGAACTGCACAATAGTTTCCACTAGGTGTAAAAAAACCCTCTCCTTTTCAGACCGACAAAAAGTCGTCAGACAATATACATCGAGTGTGCGACTTTTTTTCCTAAAATGTCACAACAATGTTTGACAACTTACTAAAATAAATTATTAGCTTCAATAAAGCTTCATTATTAAAGGCTAAATAACATTATCTCCATTGCCATTAGGCTAAAAAGCTATCCTGGGGAAAATACTGCAATAAGCTTAAAAAATATTATGCTTAATGCACAAACGTTCATTTATATTTACGATTTTAACAGCACTTACGAATTTTTCAAGCAGTGAAAGGATACCACCAATGATTTGCAATGCAAACATAGTAGTCCATGCCAGAAGACACTGAACCATCACTATCAGCATGCAACTCATAACTGCATCAAAACTTCACATAAACTTCAGTTCAAATAAAACCTGTGGAACAAGGGAAACCACAAAGATCATTTTCAGATAATGGGGCACAGCATTGGAAATCCCTGTGTTGGGCACTCTTCATTTGCTGCTCATTATTATTCCCAGCCTCTGTTCGTAGTCCAAGCCTCATGTTTTCTATTGCCAGTATTAGTTGAGTGTTCTTGTCGTAGCTTGTGTTATTGTTTTAGCCTCCTTCCACTTTGTCTTCATCTGTGTTGTTTACTTTTATTCAGCATGTACTCTCAGCCTCTTCGTATCATGTATTCTATGGTACTGGGCTGTTGTAGTGATTAAGATTCTGCATCAGCCCTTAATAAAGCTTGCGCTTCTCCACGTGTGCGTTCACCTTCCAACCGTTCATCGTTACACAGATAAAAAGGAATTTAAGGCTTTATTAAACAAAGTAAAGACTGGATTAAACAATACAAACCACTACAGGTGCAAAGGCAGGAACCATAATTTCAGGCATAGGTTGAAAGAAGAAAACAAGCCATGAAGTGTAAACAAGGTTCAGACACACTCGCTGTGCAGAAAGAGACTTCGCAACTGGAACACAGACCAGGAGGTTTTATACACGCGCATTAATGAAGGTACCAAGTAGCAGGTGTAGTTAGATCTGCAGGCACTGGCATGTCCATCCGGAGTGGAGGGGGTGACATGGTGCATGACAGACTTAAGAAATGTGGCCGTAAAACCTTCCGTGAACCTTTCAGTCCGACTTGATTTCTTTTCAGTAAACGCTCGTGCACAAGGACGTGACTTCGAGAGCCAGCTGAATTGAATGGATGCCCGGTCCTCATGCTCGTCCCCATGGCTGGTGCACCAACTGGGATTAACTGCCAAACTGAGACCATTTTTCATAGAGAGGTTTAAGCCTGTTGCACCAAGACCAGTAGCGATGCATGCGCTCGTTTAAAACTTGGAACGTATGACCATTGCTAAGCAACCTGCACTATTACTAATTGCATCTCTCATATAAACAAATGATATTGTTCATATAAACCATGCTGAGCTCTAAACAAAGCTGCTTAACAACAGTTGAATCACGCCTCACGCTGCTTTATTCTAGCTGAACATGTAAAGCTGATATGATGTCGCCATCACGCGCACCTGCTGTTGGAGAGTTTAACTCTGTTCCCACAGAAAAGGGAGCTGTGAAACCTCACCTTACACCTGCTCCCACATAGGCCAACATTTATGCCGCTCTTAGGAGAAACTCAGGTTGTGATCGGTGCTAAAATCTCACATCAGCAGTGTGCGAATCGGAAAGTTCGCGTACGATCACAAGAGTCGCGTGGTTTGTCTTTAGCACGTGGACGTGTCGGTTTTTGGCTTGTAATCTCAAGATCACCGGGTGAACGGCTTATCCATAATTAAGTCAACAACAACACAGCCTACTAGAAACGACTTCAAATAAGCTTGACTCTTTGGCGTTTATTTATGCATGTGGTACATCTACCTGGCTCGTTAATGACAGTCTGGCAAATTTCCGCTAGCTGGAGAGAGAGTTAGAATTAGACAATGCCCAAGTTTATCCAGCCGTGGCCTTTTCCCTCTTCTACAATCTGATTTTTAGTGCTTGGGCTCATTTCCAAGCAGTCTGTCTTCATTTATGTGTACTGACCTTTGGGAAAGTTCCTGCCTCAGATCAGACACGCGCCAAACTGCATGAACGCTTCACAACTTCTTTAATGACCATCTTAAAAAATGACCCCTATTTATAGATTTATATTCATAGATTTATATTTAGTTTTATTACACACATAGTGACGTCATAGGGCTAGACTGTGATGTCATAATACCACGTGACAGTGAAGGCACTTATATGTAGAACTGAACGAAATACTCAGAGGCACAGTTAGTTAATTTCACATACTTGTTTTATGAAAAATATTTCACAAATTTTAGAATACAAATGAATTTCAGGGCTTTATAGTTATTATAGTGAATTAGCCTCACCAGGCCTGCCATGCTAAGCTAATAGCCTGTGTTTGAGTCGTAAGCACTGAACATCAGGACACTGAGTTGGGCTTCATTCTTTCTCACTGAGACTTCATGTATAGGCAGCGCTGTACTGCCCCGTTCTCTTCCTTTTCCCCCAACTTCTTTATAAGGGTTCTTTTACTTGTCTGCTGGACTCCTTCATACTCATCTTCTTCCATAATTACTGCCTGCAATCTATATATAATAGGCTGTAATAAGCAATAACAGATTTTTCTCCAACTTCTTCATAATGGATCTTTCACATGTCTACACCCTGTGACACACACTGGCTTTCATCACTGTTACTGTATGATGATATAAACACTGTACATATGGTCAATGTCACACTTTAGGCATGCGCACACACACACAGAAAGACACACGGCCACACGCGCACACACACACACACACACACACACACACACACACACACACACAGACAGCCGCACAAACGCACAAGCCCTTTACTTTAATATCCTGTATGCAGGCATGTCACCTTCTATTCCACCAAGCACAGAAGTAGCATCGTATTCACAACATGACAAATATAAGTGCTTTGGAAATTCATCATAATATTTATCCCTTACTTTCTTTCTTTGAAAGGTAGACTGGAAGATATGCAGATGTACAAGTAGCTGGGCGGGATTACTGTCACACTGCTACAAACATCAAAGTTTGTTTTCGGTTGCCAAATCTTCCAAAAGTCTTATCTATTCTAGTTCCTATTATAAAGTTTGTGTTCCCAAAACGATTACTTATAGCTGCCCTTGTGCAGACCTTGGTAGCCCTGCTTGTCAGTGGGTTCAGTAAGACTTTTATAAATGGTTCCTTGCTACTAGAAGTAATCTCAGCCAGACTAACAGGCATGGAATTCATGCAGTGTTACAGTTTGCTTCCATGACATCAGGAATAATGCTCCTATTTCAGACAAGCAAGTTGCCAAGAATGCCTTGAGATCTTTTTCCAATTTTGCCCATATTTGTCCAAGTTTGGAGTTTGAATGGATGGAGCTTGAGGGCTGTTTCCAGCTGTGTCAGACTCCACTGCACTTACTCGTCATCCATCATCCAATAGACTCCCACATCTAATCCTGCTTTTTCTCTTTCGGGTATCTTTCTGAGTCTCTTAAGTTCGCTCTCTCATTCACTCAACAAAATATCACCCATCAACTCTCGGTTTCTGTTTCCATTCTTCTTCATCTTTCATTCTCCCTCTCTGTCCCTCTCCCTTCATTTGTCTCCCCATTTTCTCTCTTCCCTTTCTCTCTCTCTCTCTCTCTCTCTCTCTCTCTCTCTCCCTCTCTCTCTCCCTCTCCCTCTCCCTCTCCCTCTCTCTGTGTCTCTCTTGCTCAGGGTGTTCTGGGAATGAGAGGTTGTTCTGGACACTTGAGGACTTTTTATGAGAACACAAACACACACACATTCAGTTCAATTCAATTGTGCCAAAGCTTTAGTGAAGAAATTACTGCTAACAATGATAGTAAGTACAACAATAATATAACTACAACAACTCCTATTACCAATAAACAATAATAATATTATAATAATATAGGGGGTAAATATAGGCAATGGTGTGGCAATTTGGCTGAAATCCAATTTGTCTTTTACTCAGGATATTGTGTTTAGTAAGGAATTTCAGAAATCTAGAATTTAAAATGCTACACTACACATTATCTTCCCCAGGTTACTGTTCACACAGATGCCTCTGTAATTCTTAGTGTCGAATTTATCTCCGGATTTAAAGATTGGTGCTATTAATCCTTGGTTTCAGATTTCAGGGAAAAAAACCTCCATTCATGTTAAACAGTTTTAGAATAGCCAAATGAAATTTAGAGCTTGAAAAGTTTATCATTTTATTTAGTACAATGTCAGGCCCTCATGCCTTCTTTGATTTTAGTTTGTTAATTTTCTCCTGAAGTTTCTGCTGAGTAATTGAGAAGTCTAATGCGTTTTGATTAGCCAATTGTAGCACCTCCAGTTTTTGCTTTATAGGATTTTGTTGAAGATTTGCATTTGATTCTACTGTCTGGAAGAGAGTTTGGAAATGGTTTGTCCAAATGTCCCCATTTTGCATTTCCAGTTCTTCCTGATCTCTTTTTTAAGTTTATTCCACTTGTCCAAAATTGACCAATTATCTTTTTTTAGGTTTGGTTTTTGATGCACCCTTTTGTTTTAATGTTGGTTTTGCTGGTGTCTTTTCTAAGAACACATTTAGATGTTTTACTGCCAGATTGAGTCTTGTATACTTTGAACACATGTGGTGTCCAGAAAGGCATCTAAAAGTATTTGAATTTAGGCAGTACTGATTTCTTTCTGGAATTGTTCTGGAATTGTTGGGCCCATCTGTATGGTCACCTAGTGTTGTACAGCTTACTGGGCTGTGCGAGTGCAGTGTTAGTCTCTGTCCTATTCATGAACACAGCAATCTGGCTGTGATCAGACAGAGGGGTTTGTGGTTTAGCAATGAATGCACTGAGAGAGAAATGGTCTAAATTTGTTATTACATAATCTACTGTACTATTCCCAAGAGGTGAGCACAACATGTATCTTCTTAAGGAGTCCCCCCATGTCCTACCATTGACGACATACAGACCCAGACTTTGACAGAGCTGCAGAAGTTCTTTTCCATTTTTCTTGATTACATTATCATGGTTGTTTCTGTGGGGTTAAAAATAATTGTTATTAATACAAGATAATTTGTTTGTATTCTATTATATAAATTATTTTTTGTACAAATCCATTGCAATATTTGTTTGATGTCACACATCTCAATAGAATTGGGTGGTGTTTTGGTGGCTTCAACACTGTGGGGCATGGTCCTGGTACAGATTTGATGATCTGGGGGTGTGGTCAGGCTGATGTTGGGCATGGTTCTGGTACAGAGGCGCTGATGTGGGGTGTGGTCTGGCTGCTGTGAGGCATGGTCCTGGTAAAGAGATGATGATCTGGAGGTGTATTCAGGCTGCTGTGGGGGGTGGTCCTTGTACAATTTGATTTGTTTATTTTATAGAGCTTCCAATATTGCATATATGAACCTGGAGTTTGGTACCCCATTACTCCAAATTCCTACAGTAAAAATGACTATAAATCATGCCATGGGTACAAGAGGATGTCTACTTCAAGAATTTCATACAGGGATCGGATAGCAGTTTGATTTGTGTATTCAAGTAGTGATATATAGTGAACCGAATAGACATTTAAGAGGATTTTGCCATCCCATGACTCCAAAGTCCTACACTAAAAACATTTCAACATCATATTTTGAATATGTTGAAAAGTGTTCCCCAAGAATGAGAGTGAGAAGCATGGAAATATTTTGCACTCAAGTACACAGAATACACTATAAATTGGTACAATCAATACGCTTTGGCTCTGTAGATGCTTTCGTGTTTAATAATCTGGGTGAGCAAAATTGAAAAAGAAAGGGACATTTGACATCAAAATAATGTACTTTTCTCTATTTAATTTTTAGCTATTTTCACATGCCAGTATATAATAATAACATATAAACACCCCTTTCCAGATCACTAGAGCAGGCTGGTCTATCATTTTCTATATCTCTGATTTACAACATCATCTTCATTATCTATATACCTAAAACACATTATCTATAATTCTATATGTCCTAATGAGCCAAACTTACAGACCTTGAAATGTTCAAAACCTCCTGTAAGTAATTTATCAAACCTCAAATCTCTGTGAACTGTTGTGCACTTGGGTCCTTTTCTCCATTTTCTCTGGGTGGCTTACACTGTTTTTACAACTCTCTCATACAAAGGGACCTGAGTTTTGTTCCATCACTAAGGGAACCTAATGGTACACCAAACTTTGAATCCTACATTTAGGTATGTATCAACAATCTAAATTTGTCTCTATGCAAAACTGTAGGTTTCGGTGAAGAACCCTAACCCTAACCCTGTTTGCTATACCAGCTAGCTAGACGATCATAAAAATGTCTTGGAAAAGTCCTCAAAAATAATCGCTAGTGGGAAGCCTGTCTTTGTTATGTACATGACAAATAAACTGACTGAGCAGAGTACTTTATGCTGGCTAACATATAATAAAAACCCTACTGCAGACCATTTAAGTTGTTATATAGTTGAATGAACTATATCACTGTCTGTTGTGAACTAGTGACAGGTCCTGTGTCGGGTCCTGGTTAAAGGAGTGTTACCAACTGCTTTCAAACCACACTCGAAAAATGTGGAACAGCAAAGAAAAAAATATAGAGAAAACTAAAATCAGCAGTGTTATGCCACTAGTGTTATGGAAAAAAATGATAATACTTTAGTGTTATGGAAAACTGAGTGAAGTGAACGATGGATATGACCTGTACAGATCAGCCATGACCAAGCGGAGGCACTCTGTGGCACCTGCTTCACCAGCCCAGAAAAACATCAACAAAGACACCAAACTGCTCCAGGACATCAAGCTGGCAGAGTGGAGAAACTTCATGTCTGGTTTCACAGCACTTCACTGGGATGCTAAACAAGGAAACAGTGAAATGATGCGCAAGATCCTTCTTCTTTCACAGCAAGGTAGGCCAGGGGTTGATGTAAACACCAAGAGCTACGAGGGCTACACCCCACTACACATCGCTGCTATTCACAGGCCCGAATCAGTCCTGAGTGTTCTGGTGCGTGATTATGGTGCCAACAGCAACATACGTGACAACAGTGGCAAAAAGCCCTATCACTACCTACACAAGGACGCCTCACCCAAGGTGAGAGAGATGCTCGGAGACCCTCACACTGGGAATTACAAGCCCTTAAGCCATGAGCAGCACTTTTCTGATCTGCCCAAAAGGTTCAGCACTTTGAGTAAACTATTTCAGTCCAAGCACTGAAACACACTCAGATGCAGACCAAGATTCCACTCAGCCTTGCAGCAGCTTGACCAGCCTTGACCAAGATGAGGACATCAAAGACTATACATTCATTTCCAGAACATTCCCCTACAATTAATGAACTTCCCCATTGAAATAGCATATTCTCAAACAGACATTTTCTCTAACTTGTCTTTCACTCTGATTTTGATTCTGTGATCAGAACCTTAAGATGTGAATTAACTAATTTGCACATGTGTATGTGTATTCAAGAGCATGAGTGTGTGTATATAGTGTAAGGAATAGACATTTAAGAGGATTTTTCCATCCCATTACTCCAAATTTCTACAGTAGAAATGACTGCAAATCACATCATGAGTAGAAGAGTACGTGAACTTCCAGAATCTATTGAAGTGATCCGATAACAATTTGATTTGTGTATTTTATAAAGCTTCAAGTAGTGATAAATATTGAACCAAGTAGACATTTAAGAGTATTTTACCATCCTACTACCTTTTAAGAAGTGCACAATTTTCTTTCATGCACAGTGGATCTGCAAGAATTATGCTGAAAATAAGATCTAACCCAGTTAGCAATTTTCCTAAACCCATGATGTTGGCCATATAAAGAACTGAGCTCTGACCCACAAGAAAAAGTGAATGATGCCCAAATCTGGCCAATAATCTGAACAAATCTGTATCATAACACAGTCAAACTTCCAAAAGGAGTGAGCCAAGTGCAAATGAACCTTTCTGTGCCTCACACAGCAATGTAGTCTACGTGACACACAGGTATATGCCGTATTTTGCATTTGTACAAGAATTTGAAAAGAAATACACTGACATTGTAAAAAACACATCGACAATGTTAAAAGAGGAGAATGAAGACTGGATCAACATCACCAGAATATGTTTAAAAACCTTTTTGTTGCAGTTAAACTGATCCAGAATATTTCAAAACCTGTGAAGGACTAAATCTCAGTCAGTATCTTTAAATAAACATCTGCCAGTCGTCATTAAAGTAGATTAGATTAGATTTTTCTACATAGATGAATAAATACAATAGCAAAATGACTTGAAGGGTAGTACTTGGTAACTGTCCATCTTGAATTTGGATTGTATTTATTCATTTGTGACTTGTCTTGGGACTTGAGTGTAAAGTCTTGAGATGTACTTGTTACATTCACATTGTAACAGTGGCGACATTATCTCTAAGCAGACATGACAAAACATGCATACCATCAAGGCCAAGACTGAAGAGCATGGAAAGATTTTGTCAATTTCATAAACTACATCAAATGCTTTGCTGGTGTCAAATATTGTAACGACATTAAATATGGTGACTTGACAATTACGTGAAGGGTAGTGCTTGATAACTGTCCATCTTGACTTTGGATTGTAGATTTTCTCTCTTGACTTGTCTCAGGACTACAGTGTCAATTCTTGAGATGTATTTGTTACATTTACATTTACATTTACGGCATTTAGCAGACACTCTTATCCAGTGCAACTTACAAAAGTGCTTTGTCATTTACTCATAGAATACACCCTAGCCATTACAGTAGGTTAGAGTCCAATATACCAATGATCTAGAATACTGTAGAAATAGAGGGATCACTGCTGTTGCCAAGAAGTACAAAATGCATAAGGTCTATCTTAAACAATGATAAGTGCAATAAACAATAAGTACTAAAGTTTGTTAGACAACATCAGTATAATAAATAATACCCTACAATAAGTGCTAATTTACTTAGTCAATATAGGAGCAGGGTCATTTGTCATTTAAATATTCCATGAATAGATGGGTCTTTAGTCTGTGGTTGAAGACTTCAAGGAACTCTGCTGTCAGGACAGCAAGTGGAAGTTCATTTCAACATCTATGAGCCAGGACAGAAAAGAGTCTCAATGCTCGTTTTCCATGAGACTTGGAGCATGGAATTTCAAGCCGAGCCATACTTGAGGTTTGAAGCACTTGAGGTATGAGTCGGGCTTTGACCATTGACTCCCTGTATCAAGGGGCTGGCCCATTTTTGGCTTTGTAGGTGAGCATCAAGATTTTAAATCTGATGTGTGCAGCTACTGGAAGCAAACGAAGGGAGCGCAGCAGCAGGGTAACGTGTGAACTTTGGAAGAATGAAGACGAGTCATGCTGCTGCTACTACTGCTGTTACTTGCAAGTACATCATCTTGTTAGTGACTTTTGGTGGGTGGGCACTGGAGTAAACAGTGTAATAAATAAAGTGTTATAGTTAAAGAGAAAAGATGGTGCTGTCCCTGGAATGCTGGTACAAGAAAAGCATAGGAAAACACCACTGCAATTTGCATGTGAGAAATAGTCTTCCAGAATTTTCACTGAGCTAAGATGAATGTCCAATAGTTGAAGAGTTTTTACATGCCCTTGACATCACGGAGGTAAGAAGGATGTGCTTTCTCCACTACATGAAACAAGACACTGCTATGTGGCAGGTAGATCGTTCAGGAAAGGGTCTGGGAGTGCAAGCTCTCCACACTGGTGGCATGATGTCTCTGCAGAAATCACTTCAAATAAGCAACTAAATTCTCTATTCTGCAAAAGACCACATTGGAGCTTGACACCAACACATTAATCCCTGGGTCATCACAACTTATCGACAAAGCAGCTATTTCTGCTTCAATTCCTAGGACTCCTACAGTTTCACTGGCACAAAGTTGCAAATGGAATGGCAAGCATATGCAAAAGGAGAACTACAGGACACTCTGAATTTATTCTTCCAGCAAAGCCATCAGGAGAAAAACATCTGATTCCATCACGCTGCAAGCAGGAGTCGAACCTGCGCGGGGAACCCCCATTGGATTTCGAGTCCAACGCCTTAACCTCTCGGCCATCGCAGCTGTTACATGCTTTGGGCACTTTGGGGTTAAGTCTTAGGACTTCTTCAGGCTCAATTATGAGTCCCCATATATCATTGATTCAGGACTGCAAATGGCCTGAGATGCAAATTCAAAGACAGTAATCTCCCGAATGGTCTACTCACTATTTTAGCAAACTAATGTCAATTCCAGGTGAACAGGTGCCCAAAAGCTTGTCAGAGTATTAGACTGATCCGCTACTTAAAACACTACCGTGGCCTCCAAGGTTTCCCACGTGAAGACGTGGGACGGATCAAGGTGGCTAAGCATTTTTGCATGAACACTCTTTTTGTTTTTAAAAAATCACACCTAGCTGATGAAGGTGTCATGTAAACCATTCACTGGAATGGACATGTGAGCAGAAATCTAAGTCAACAAAGTTGAAACTTGCACATTGGAAATAGAGTAGTGCAGGACATCGCTTGACCTAAGTTCAATGTTGACTAGACAGTGCAGCTCAGTACATTTATTTGCAATAGAATAATCAGACATATTGCAAACAGAGTCAAAGCCAAATTTGATAAAAGTGCTGCATATGACATAACTCATAGTTTAGACCATTCTCGTGTTTATCACACAGGGATAGCCAAAATGCTTTGAATATTTTGCATTTTTACAAGAATTCAAAAAGAAATACAAATCATAAGCCAGCACACCGACATTGTTAAAAGAGGAAAATGAAGACTGGGTCAACATCACCAGAATGTGTTTAAAAAACTTTCTGTTGTATGTGCACTGATTCAAAATACTTCAAAACCTGTGGGATGCATACATCTCAGTCAGTTTCTTTTAACACACATGTATCTGTCCTTGTTAGTATAGTAAATAGTATCTCTGCCTCTCAGGCAGAAATTCTTGGGTTGATTCCCTGACAGGGAGTCTTCCTATTCTTAGTGCACTGCAGACAAACTGGTGACTTGGTACTCTTTTTAGGAATGATAACATCGAATCCTACACCCACAGTTGCTCTTGATTTTTCTACATAGATGAATCAAGACACTAGCACATTGTGGATCAATAATTTGATAAAGCACCTGGGAGAGAATTTGGTGCCCAGTAGCGACATTATCTCTAAGCAGACATGACAAAACATGCATACCATCAAGGCCAAGACTGAAGAGCATGAAAAGATTTTGTCAATTTCATAAACTACATCAAATGCTTTGCTGGTGTCAAATATTGTAACAACATTAAACATGGTGACTTGACAATTACGTGAAGGGTAGTGCTTGGTAACTGTCCATCTTGACTTTGGATTGTACATTTTCACTCTTGACTTGTCTCGGGACTACAGTGTCAAGTCTTGACATGTATTTGTTACATTTACAATTTACATTTAAGGCATTTAGCAGACACTTTTATCCAGTGTGGCTTACAAAAGGGTTTTATCATTTACTCATAGAATACACCCTAGCCATTACAGTAGGTTAGAGTCCAATATCCCAATGATCTAGAATACTCTAGAAATAAAAGGATCACTGCTGTTACCTAGAAGTACAAAATGCATAAGGACTAAAGTTTGTTAGACAACATCAGTGTAATAAAAAATACCCTACAATAAGTGTTAATTTAGTTAGTCAATATAGGAGCAGGGTCATTTGTCAGATTCCATGAACAGATGGGTCTTTAGTCTGTGTTTGAAGACTGCAAGGAACTCTGCTGTCAGGACAGTAAGTGGAAGTTGATTTCACCATCTGTGAGTCTCAATGCTTGTCTTCCATGAGACTTGGAGCATGGAATTTCAAGCCGAGCCATACTTGAGGTTCAAGGCCCTTGAGGTATGAATCGGGCTTTGACCACTGACTCAATATATCAAGGGCCTGGCCCATTTTTGGCTTTGTAGGGGAGCATCAAGATTTTAAATCTGATGTGTGCAGCTACTGGAAGCAAACGAAGGGAGCGCAGCAGCAGGGTAACCCGTGTGAACTTTGGAAGATTGAAGACGAGTCATGCTGCTGCTACTACTGCTGTTACTTGCAAGTACATCATCTTGTTAGTGACTTGTGGTGGGTGGGCACTGGAGGGCACAGTGTAATAGATAAAGTGTTATAGTTATAGTTAAAGAGAAAAGATGGTGCTGTCCCTGGAATGCTGGTACATGACATGGAAGAGAGGTTTTTACATGCCCTTGACATCACGCAGGTAAGAAGGATGTGCTTTCTCCACTACATGAAACAAGACACTGCTATGTGGCAGGTAGATCGTTCAGGAAAGGGTCTGGGAGTGCAAGCTTTCCCCACTGGAGGATTGGTGCTGTATACCAAGTTCAATTGTCATCTTGGAGAACAGGTGTAACATAAAGTTCATGCCTTGGTCAGATTGTATAACTTTGGGCAATCCAAAGGTAGTGCAGAATTTAATAACAGCTCTTCGATTTTAGGGATCGAAGGGGAATAGCCTCAGGGTACGTGGTGGCAGCACACATTATAGTCAATAGGTAGCAATGACCAGAACGGGTCTTTGGCAAAGGGCCCACACAATCAACCAACACCTTTTCAAAGGGCTCACCAACTGCTGGAATGGGGCACAGAGGAACAGACGGAATGACCTGATTTGGTTTTCACTGCATGTAAGGCATGAACGGCAGTGTCCAACATCACTTCTAATCGATGGCCAAACGAAATGTTGTAGAATTTGTTGTTTTGTCTTTTTTCTGATACCTAGGTGTCCAGACAGGGGATGGTCATGTGCTAGTGATAATATGTGTATTTGGTATGATGCTGGAACAACTACCTGGGCTACAGAGTTCCACTCCTCATCAGAGTGAGATTGACTCCATATCCTGAATACAACACCACCTCAAATGAAATACATGCGCCAATAACCTATCGGTTTGTTTTGTCACGATTCTAATTTTCTAGTAGACATCCATAGGTCAAATATATTTATCAGTTACTAAAATTTAATCTGTGTATTGGAATACTTTTAAAATATACATCAGTAAGGTAATGTACATGAACCCATGTTTTCTGATTGTTTTTGGATAACAGAAAAATGGTTTGTCACGTGCATCCTTGACTCAGTCTATCTGTTACAGAACCAAAATTTTTAGACAATTCCAATAGCCATTATCGTGAAAAAACCTCGTCAGCCAGGATGATTTTGCATGTAGCTGTTTAATACAATCATATAGTGTAGTTGTTTGTTTGATTATAAAGGATGATCTCATAATAATCTTATCTACATATTCTTATACATTTACATAGTAGCAATCACTCATATACTCAAATTCCATATGATACATAGAAAAAGTCCACCTCATCTATTTTAGTTTTTACCTGATCAATAATCCAAAAATATATATAAATAACAGCACCCTCTAGCGATGAACCTCAATTATTTCAAGCTAAATATAAAGTATAGCTAGGATAAGTTAGCGCTATCTTGCAGCTAGAACAAAATATTCTCAAATTAATTTATGCGTCATGGCACGCGGCTGAGTTAAAAATGAAACACAAATAAGTCAAATTAAATTGACCCACCTGCAACAAGTTCAGCAACCACATTTAATTTCACTGAATGGTCAGCTAGCCAGCCTATACAAAACAGGTTATTGTTAGAAATTCTGCATGTGTGATTCACTTAGCTTTACATCTCAGATTGCTTATAATGATATACTAATGTATCCACATTAGAAATAATTGGTGAAATCCACCACAAAAGATGAGACTCAACATAATAAATAATGAGACAAACCTTGGGATATGACGTGGATATGAACCTACCCAAAGCAGCTATGTCTCGCTCTGCTCTATATAAGGGGCTGGAGACTTTCTGACCAGCAGGTTGCGCTGAACCCATTTTGCAGGCATTTCACAACTTTATCATTTTCAACACTGTGACATTGTTTTAGGTAATCTGTGTTCTACATATTCAAAAGAAGCACACTTGGAAGTAAGAATGGCTTCTTCTTTGGTGAAAATCTCCTTGTTAAAGAACCTTTTTTTTTTCTACTGCATTGTTGTATGTTTAAATTTGGTTAACATTTGTTCAGGGTTGCATGATTTGTAATTTTTTTTACTGTTTGGAATGCCCAAGGTTTATAATATTACAAGTGGGACTATTCTCTACAAACCTATGCGATATCAGATCAAAGTTATTGGAATGTGTGATTTTGTGCTGTTTGTTATATATGTCAATGTTTACAGTAGCGATTTTCTTTGTTCAATCCTTTTTTAGGTGGTATAACTGGAAGCATCTAACGACTGCGGTGACCCAAAGAGCTATTTAAAGGGCTGGTGCGCAGGCTCCATCAGTGATTTTTAATCATTGCTGCACATACATTGTCGGTTTTCTTAAAAGTTAATTTTGCCATGTCATTGCCAATGTGTTTTTCACAGGCTAAGAACGTCAGTGAGCTCTCTCTGACCAAGGTCTAGTTTATAGCCAGCGAGTTTGGTGGAGTTATGTTAAAGGGTTGGCATGCAGGCTTCCTGAGTGGTTTTTAAAAAGTGTGTTTTGCTGAATCATTGGCAACACATGGAATGCTCCATCTGGTCACGGCCAATATTATAGCCAGCAAGATTGTTGTTGCGACCTGAAAGTATTAGTGTGCAAGATTTAGGATTTTTTTTTACACAGGCTATTTAAAATATGCTGTCAATGCAGTGGCTATGCTGTATCGTTCACGTTAGATTAGACTTGCAACTAGACTTTGTAGGGTGGAAGAACTACGGGACCAGAACTGGGTTGTGCTTCCGTACCCATTACCGACACATTTTTTAGTACCATTTGTGTGAAGTAGTAAAGTCAGCTGTAGTGGAACAACAGTAGAGCCAAAAACATAGCAAAGGGCTGAAATGGCCTTACTTTTGATGTTAAGGTCTCTCAAGAATGCCTAAGATAGCTAAGCATGTGGAAGGTCACAAAGAGCAGATGGCTTGCATTCCCTCAGCCTTCAATGACATGCCGGCATGTTGTTGCATCATTGTTATACACTGACCCATTCTCACAAATCAAATTAATTGTCTTGCAAACATGTTTTGAATTGTTTCTAGTGGTAGATCAATGACAAGGAATAATACCTGTCAAGTATGTACCTTGCAATGTTGCAAAGTCATCAGTCATCAAAAGAACTCTAAATTAATAAAATGAAAATTGTAACAAGTCAAGAATGCGCAATTGAGCAGACGGTGTCCAAATGTGGACATGAGACAAAAATCCAAAGGGAAACAAATGCAATGGGCTCGTTGGTCTAGGCGTATGATCCTTGCTTAGGGTGTGACAGATTCCGGGTTCAAATCGGGAACGAGCTCTTTATACTTACTTTGGATCCACAGGTGTCTTGCACCATATGTTCGTGTCGCTTCATGAAAGAGTAACACAACTGAAAGAAACACCTCAATTCTGTTTCTTAACACTGCCCAGTCAAAAAAGGACTGTACTGAGCTAAATTATGGTTTGATGGCCTCGGGGTATAATTCTCACTTCAGAGGTCCTGTGTTCAATTCCCAGACAAGCCCACTTCAACTATTTGCGGGAGGTGAGAGCATGCTCACTCTTTTTAAAAATTTTTGCTAAGGGATGTCCAAATTAAGAAAGAGCAAGAGTGCCCACTTCCTATCCTGGTGATCCAGTCTTTCACAGAGTATACAGCTGGCTCTAAGATTCTTGAAAAATTGCATTTCATCTAGCACTTGCTTTACATTCTGTTTGGAACTAAACTTTCCAGGTCCAGAATTGGCTTGTTACATTTTAAGGAATTTACTATGGTAATGCTTACCTTAACATGAGGTCTATCTATACAGAGAAGTGGACAGGGTCGCCCTATGACCAACTTTAAAGATAGGGCTTTCAAACTCAGTGCGATCCATCTGTCCAATATGCCTAGATTAAAGCTTTTGAGTTTGGTATGGCTAGGTCAAATCATTGTTGAACATACATTTTGCCAAGTCATTGCCAATGTGTTTTTCACAGGCTAAGAAACTCAGTGGGCTCTCTTTGATCAAAACCTAGTTTATCAGCTGCACACTGGATAAGAGCATCTGCCAAATGCCATAAATGTAAATGTAAATGCAACAAGTACATCTCAAGACTTGACAATCACATCCCAAGACCAGTCATAAGTGAATATTTATAATCTAAAGTCAAGATGGACAGTTACCAAGTACTACCCTTCAAGTCATAGTCAAGTCACAATATTTAATGTCATTGCAATATTTGACACCAGCAAAGCATTTGATGTAGTTTATGAAATTGACAAAATCTTTCCATGCTCTTCAGTCTTGGCCTTGATGGTATGCATGTTTTGTCATGTCTGCTTAGAGATAATGTCCCCACTGGGCACCAAATTCTCTCCCAGGTGCTTTATCAAAGTATTGATCCACAATGTGCTAGTGTCTTGATTCATATAAGTAGAAAAGAGTAACTGTGGGTGTAGGATTCGATGTTTTCATTCCTAAAAAGGGTGCCAAGTCACCGGTTTGTCTGCAGTGCACTAAGAATCGGAATACTCCCTGCCGGGGAAACAACCCAAGAATTTCTGCCTGAGAGGCAGAGATACTATTTACTATACTAACAAGGACAGATGCATGTGTGTTAAAAGAAACTGACTGAGATGTATGCATCCCACAGGTTTTGAAGTATTTTGGATCAGTGCACCTACAACTGAAAGTTTTTTAAACAAATTCTGGTGATGTTGACCCAGTCTTCATTTTCCTCTTTTAACAATGTCGGTGTGCTGGCTTATGATTTGTATTTCTTTTTGAATTCTTGTAAAAATGCAAAATATTCAAAGCATTTTGGCTATCCCTGTGTGATAAACACGAGAATGGTCTAAACTATGAGTTATGTCATATGCAGCACTTTTATCAAATTTGGCTTTGACTCTGTTTGCAATATGTCTGATTATTCCATTGCAAATTAATGTACTGAGCTGCACTGTCTAGTCAACATTGAACTTAGGTCAAGCGATGTCCTGCACTACTCTATTTCCAATGTGCAAGTTTCAACTTTGTTGACTTAGATTTCTGCTCACATGTACATTCCAGTGAATGGTTTACATGACACCTTCATCAGCTAGGTGTGATTTTTTAAAAACAAAAAGAGTGTTCATGCAAAAATGCTTAGCCACCTTGAGCCGTCCCACGTCTTCACGTGGGAAACCTTGGAGGCCACGGTAGTGTTTTAAGTAGCGGATCAGTCTAATACTCTGACAAGCTTTTGGGCACCTGTTCACCTGGAATTGACATTAGTTTGCTAAAATAGTGAGTAGACCATTCGGGAGATTACTGTCTTTGAATTTGCATCTCAGGCCATTTGCAGTCCTGAATCAATGATATATGGGGACTCATAATTGAGCTTGAAGAAGTCCTAAGACTTAACCCCAAAGTGCCCAAAGCATGTAACAGCTGCGATGGCCGAGAGGTTAAGGCGTTGGACTCGAAATCCAATGGGGGTTCCCCGCGCAGGTTCGACTCCTGCTTGCAGCGTGATGGGATCAGATGTTTTTCTCCTGATGGCTTTGCTGGAAGAATAAATTCAGAGTGTCCTGTAGTTCTCCTTTTGCATATGCTTGCCATTCCATTTGCAACTTTGTGCCAGTGAAACTGTAGGAGTCCTAGGAATTGAAGCAGAAATAGCTGCTTTGTCGATAAGTTGTGATGACCCAGGGATTAATGTGTTGGTGTCAAGCTCCAATGTGGTCTCTTGCAGAATAGAGAATTTAGTTGCTTATTTGAAGTGATTTCTACAGAGACATCATGCCACCAGTGTGGAGAACTTGCACTCCCAGACCCTTTCCTGAGCGATCTACCTGCCACATAGCAGTGTCTTGTTTCATGTAGTGGAGAAAGCACATCCTTCTTACCTCCGTGATGTCAAGGGCATGTAAAAACTCTTCAACTATTGGACATTCATCTTAGCTCAGTGAAAATTCTGGAAGACTATTTCTCACATGCAAATTGCTGTGGTGTTTGCCTATGCTTTTCTTGTACCAGCATTCCAGGGACAGCACCATCTTTTCTCTTTAACTATAACACTTTATTTATTACACTGTTTACTCCAGTGCCCACCCACCAAAAGTCACTAACAAGATGATGTACTTGCAAGTAACAGCAGTAGTAGCAGCAGCATGACTCATCTTCATTCTTCCAAAGTTCACACATTACCCTGCTGCTGCGCTCCCTTCGTTTGCTTCCAGTAGCTGCACACATCAGATTTAAAATCTTGATGCTCACCTACAAAGCCAAAAATGGGCCAGCCCTTTGATACAGGGAGTCAATGGTCAAAGCCCGATTCGTACCTCAAGTGCTTCAAACCTCAAGTATGGCTCGGCTTGATATTCCATGCTCCAAGTCTCATGGAAGACGAGCATTGAGACTCTTTTCTGTCCTGGCTCACAGATGGTGAAATGAACTTCCACTTGCTGTCCTGACAGTAGAGTTCCTTGAAGTCTTCAACCACAGACTAAAGACCCATCTATTCATGGAATATTTAAATGACAAATGACCCTGCTCCTATATTGACTAAGTAAATTAGCACTTATTGTAGGGTATTATTTATTATACTGATGTTGTCTAACAAACTTTAGTACTTATTGTTTATTGCACTTATCATTGTTTAAGATAGACCTTATGCATTTTGTACTTCTTGGCAACAGCAGTGATCCCTCTATTTCTACAGTATTCTAGATCATTGGTATATTGGACTCTAACCTACTGTAATGGCTAGGGTGTATTGTATGAGTAAATGACAAAGCACTTTTGTAAGTTGCACTGGATAAGAGTGTCTGCTAAATGCCGTAAATGTAAATGTAAATGTAACAAATACATCTCAAGAATTGACACTGTAGTCCCGAGACAAGTCAAGAGAGAAAATGTACAATCCAAAGTCAAGATGGACAGTTATCAAGCACTACCCTTCACGTAATTGTCAAGTCACCATATTTAATGTCGTTACAATATTTGACACCAGCAAAGCATTTGATGTAGTTTATGAAATTGACAAAATCTTTCCATGCTCTTCAGTCTTGGCGTTGATGGTATGCATGTTTTGTCATGTCTGCTTAGAGACAATGTCGCCACTGTTACAATGTGAATGTAACAAGTACATCTCAAGACTTTACACTCAAGTCCCAAGACAAGTCACAAATGAATAAATACAATCCAAATTCAAGATGGACCGTTACCAAGTACTACCCTTCAAGTCATTGTGCTATTGTATTTATTCATCTATGTAGAAAAATCTAATCTAATCTACTTTAATGACGACTGGCAGATGTTTATTTAAAGATACTGACTGAGATTTACTCCTTCACAGGTTTTGAAATATTCTGGATCAGTTTAACTGCAACAAAAAGGTTTTTAAACATATTCTGGTGATGTTGACCCAGTCTTCATTCTCCTCTTTTAACGTTGTCGATGTGTTTTTTACAATGTCAGTGTATTTCTTTTCAAATTCTTGTACAAATGCAAAATATGGCATATACCTGTGTGTCACGTAGACTACATTGCTGTGTGAGGCACAGAAAGGTTCATTTGCACTTGGCTCACTCCTGTTGGAAGTTTGACTGTGTTATGATACAGATTTGTTCAGATTATTGGCCAGATTTGGGCATCATTCACTTTTTCTTGTGGGTCAGAGCTCAGTTCTTTATATGGCCAACATCATGGGTATAGGAAAATTGCTAACTGGGTTAGATCTTATTTTCAGCATAATTCTTGCAGATCCACTGTGCATGAAAGAAAATTGTGCACTTCTTAAAAGGTAGTAGGATGGTAAAATACTCTTAAATGTCTACTTGGTTCAATATTTATCACTACTTGAAGCTTTATAAAATACACAAATCAAATTGTTATCAGATCACTTCAGTAGATTCTGGAAGTTCACGTCCTCTTCTACTCATGATGTGATTTGCAGTCATTTCTACTGTAGAAATTTGGAGTAATGGGATGGAAAAATCCTCTTAAATGTCTATTCCTTACACTATATACACACACTCATGCTCTTGAATACACATACACATGTGCAAATTAGTTAATTCACATCTTAAGGTTATGATCACAGAATCAAAATCAAAGTGAAAGACAAGTTAGAGAAAATGTCTCTTTGAGAATATGCTATTTCAATGGGGAAGTTCATTAATTGTAGGGGAATGTTCTGGAAATTAATGTATAGTCTTTGATGTCCTCATCTTGGTCAAGGCTGGTCAAGCTGCTGCAAGGCTGAGTGGAATCTTGGTCTGCATCTGAGTGTGTTTCAGTGCTTGGACTGAAATAGTTTACTCAAAGTGCTGAACCTTTTGGGCAGATCAGAAAAGTGCTGCTCATGGCTTGAGGGCTTGTAATTCCCAGCGTGAGGGTCTCCGAGCATCTCTCTCACCTTGGGTGAGGCGTCCTTGTGTAGGTAGTGATAGGGCTTTTTGCCACTGTTGTCACGTATGTTGCAGTTGGCACCATAATCACGCACCAGAACACTCAGGACTGATTCGGGCCTGTGAATAGCAGCGATGTGTAGTGGGGTGTAGCCCTCGTAGCTCTTGGTGTTTACATCAACCCCTGGCCTACCTTGCTGTGAAAGAAGAAGGATCTTGCGCATCATTTTGCTGTTTCCTTGTTTAGCATCCCAGTGAAGTGCTGTGAAACCAGACATGAAGTTTCTCCACTCTGCCAGCTTGATGTCCTGGAGCAGTTTGGTGTCTTTGTTGATGTTTTTCTGGGCTGGTGAAGCAGGTGCCACAGAGTGCCTCCGCTTGGTCATGGCTGATCTGTACAGGTCATATCCATCGTTCACTTCATTCAGTTTTCCATAACACTAAAGTATTATCATTGTTTTCCATAACACTAGTGGCATAACACTGCTGATTTTAGTTTTCTATATAATTTTTTCTTTGCTGTTCCACATTTTTCGAGTGTGGTTTGAAAGCAGTTGGTAACACTCCTTTAACCAGGACCCGACACAGGACCTGTCACTAGTTCACAACAGACAGTGATATAGTTAATTCAACTATATAACAACTTAAATGGACTGCAGTAGGGTTTTTATTATATGTTAGCCAGCATAAAGTACTCTGCTCAGTCAGTTTATTTGTCATATACATAACAAAGACAGGCTTCCCACTAGCGATCATTTTTGAGGACTTTTCCAAGACATTTTTATGATGGTCTAGCTAGCTGGTATGGCAAACAGGGTTAGGGTTAGGGTTCTTCACCGAAACCTACAGTTTTGCATAGAGACAAATTTAGATTGTTGATACATACCTAAATGTAGGATTCAAAGTTTGGTGTACCATTAGGTTCCCTTAGTGATGGAACCAAACTCAGGTCCCTTTGTATGAGAGAGTTGTAAAAACAGTGTAAGCCACCCAGAGAAAATGGAGAAAAGGACCCAAGTGCACAACAGTTCACAGAGATTTGAGGTTTGATAAATTACTTACAGGAGGTTTTGAACATTTCAAGGTCTGTAAGTTTGGCTCATTAGGACATATAGAATTATAGATCATGTGTTTTAGGTATATAGATAATGAAGATGATGTTGTAAATCAGAGATATAGAAAATGATAGACCAGCCTGCTCTAGTGATCTGGAAAGGGGTGTTTATATGTTACTATTATATACTGGCATGTGAAAATAGCTAAAAATTAAATTGAGAAAAGTACATTATTTTGCTGTCAAATGTTCCTTTCTTTTTCAATTTTGCTCACCCAGATTATTAAACACGAAAGCATCTACAGAACCAAAGCGTATTGATTGTACCAATTTACAGTGTATTCTGTGTACTTGAGTGCAAAATATTTCCATGCTATTTCTCATCCTTCTCACTCTCATTCTTGGGGAACACTTTTCAACATATTCAAAATATGATGTTGAAATGTTTTTAGTGTAGGACTTTGGAGTCATGGGATGGCAAAATCCTCTTAAATGTCTATTCGGTTCACTATATATCACTACTTGAATACACAAATCAAACTGCTATCCGATCCCTGTATGAAATTCTTGAAGTAGACGTCCTCTTGTACCCATGGCATGATTTATAGTCATTTTTACTGTAGGAATTTGAGTAATGGGGTACCAAACTCCAGGTTCATATATGCAATATTGGAAGCTCTATAAAATAAACAAATCAAATTGTACAAGGACCACCCCCACAGCAGCCTGAATACACCTCCAGATCATCATCTCTTTACCAGGACCATGCCTCACAGCAGCCAGACCACACCCCACATCAGCGCCTCTGTACCAGAACCATGCCCAACATCAGCCTGACCACACCCCCAGATCATCAAATCTGTAGCAGGACCATGCCCCACAGTGCTGAAGCCACCAAAACACCACCCAATTCTATTGAGATGTGTGACATCAAACAAATATTGCAATGTATTTGTACAAAAAATAATTTATATAATAGAATACAAACAAATTATCTTGTATTAATAACAATTATTTTTAACCCCACAGAAACAACCATGATAATGTAATCAACAAAAATGGAAAAGAACTTCTGCAGCTCTGTCAAAGTCTGGGTCTGTATGTCGTCAATGGTAGGACATGGGGGGACTCCTTAAGAAGATACATGTTGTGCTCACCTCTTGGGAATAGTACAGTAGATTATGTAATAACAAATTTAGACCATTTCTCTCTCAGTGCATTCATTGCTAAACCACAAACCCCTCTGTCTGATCACAGCCAGATTGCTGTGTTCATGAATAGGACAGAGACTAACACTGCACTCGCACAGCCCAGTAAGCTGTACAACACTAGGTGACCATACAGATGGGCCCAACAATTCCAGAACAATTCCAGAAAGAAATCAGTACTGCCTAAATTCAAATACTTTTAGATGCCTTTCTGGACACCACATGTGTTCAAAGTATACAAGACTCAATCTGGCAGTAAAACATCTAAATATGTTCTTAGAAAAGACACCAGCAAAACCAAAATTAAAACAAAAGGGTGCATCAAAAACCAAACCTAAAAAAAGATAATTGGTCAATTTTGGACAAGTGGAATAAACTTAAAAAAGAGATCAGGAAGAACTGGAAATACAAAATGGGGACATTTGGACAAACCATTTCCAAACTCTCTTCCAGACAGTAGAATCAAATGCAAATCTTCAACAAAATCCTATAAAGCAAAAACTGGAGGTGCTACAATTGGCTAATCAAAACACATTAGACTTCTCAATTACTCAGCAGAAACTTCAGGAGAAAATTAACAAACTAAAATCAAAGAAGGCATGTGGGCCTGACAGTGTACTAAATAAAATGATAAATTTTTCAAGCTCTAAATTTCATTTGGCTATTCTAAAACTGTTTAACCTGAATGGAGGTTTTTTCCCTGAAATCTGAAACCAAGGATTAATAGCACCAATCTTTAAATCCGGTGATAAATTCGACACTAAGAATTACAGAGGCATCTGTGTGAACAGTAACCTAGGGAAGATAATGTGTAGTGTAGCATTTTAAATTCTAGATTTCTGAAATTCCTTACTAAACACAATATCCTGAGTAAAAGACAAATTGGATTTCAGCCAAATTACCACACCATTGCCTATATTTACCCCCTATATTATTATAATTATTATTATTGTTTATTGGTAATAGGAGTTGTTGTAGTTATATTATTGTTGTACTTACTATCATTGTTAGCAGTAATTTCTTCACTAAAGCTTTGGCACAATTGAATTGAACTGAATGTGTGTGTGTTTGTGTTCTCATAAAAAGTCTTCAAGTGTCCAGAACAACCTCTCAATCCCAGAACACCCTGAGCAAGAGAGACACAGAGAGAGGGAGAGGGAGAGGGAGAGAGAGAGAGAGAGAAAGAAAGAAAGAAAGAAAGAAAGAAAGGGAAGAGAGAAAATGGGGAGACAAATGAAGGGAGAGGGACAGAGAGGGAGAATGAAAGATGAAGAAGAATGGAAACAGAAACCGAGAGTTGATGGGTGATATTTTGTTGAGTGAATGAGAGAGTGAACTTAAGAGACTCAGAAAGATACCCGAAAGAGAAAAAGCAGGATTAGATGTGGGAGTCTATTGGATGATGGATGACGAGTAAGGGCAGTGGAGTCTGACACAGCTGGAAACAGCCCTCAAGCTCCATCCATTCCAACTCCAAACTTGGACAAATGTGGTCAAAATTGGAAAAAGATCTTAAGGCATTCTTGGCAACTTGCTTGTCTAAATAGGAGCATTATTCCTGCTGTCATGGAAGCAAACTGTAACACTGCATGAATTCCATGCCTGTTAGTCTGGCTGAGATTGCTTCTAGTAGCAAGGAACCATTTATAAAAGTCTTACTGAACCCACTGACAAGTAGGGCTACCAAGGTCTGCACAAGGGCAGGTATGAGCAATCATTTTGGGAACACAAACTTTATAATAGGAACTAGAATAGATAAGACCTTTGGAAGATCTGGCAACCCAAAACAAACTTTGATGTTTGTACCAGTGTGCCAGTAATCCCCCCAGCTACTTGTACATCTGCATATCTTCCAGTCTACTTTTCAAAGAAAGAAAGTAAGGGATAAATATTATGCTGAATTTCCAAAGCACTTATATTTGTCATGTTGTGAATACGATGTTACTTCTGTGCTTGGTGGAATAGAAGGTAACATGCCTGCATACAGGATATTAAAGTAAAGGGCTTGTGCGTTTGTGTGGCTGTCTGTGTGTGTGTGTGTGTGTGTGTGTGTGTGTGTGTGTGTGTGTGTGTGTGTGTGTGTGTGTGTGTGTGTGTGTGTGTGTACGCGTGTGTGCGTGTGGCCATGTGTCTGTCTGTGTGTGTGTGCCCATGCCTAAAGTTTGACATTGACCATATGTACAGTGTTTATATCATCATACAGTAACAGTGATGAAAGCCAGTGTGTGTCACAGGGTGTCGACAAGTGAAAGATCCATTATGAAGAAGTTGGAGAAAAATCTGTTATTGCTTATTACAGCCTATTATATATAGATTGCAGGCAGTAATAATGGAAGAATAAGAGGATGAAGGAGTCCAACAGACAAGTAAAAGAACCCTTATAAAGAAGTTGGGGGAAAAGGAAGAGAACGGGGCAGTACAGCGCTGCCTATACATGAAGTCTCAGTGAGAAAGAATGAAGCCCAACTCAGTGTCCTGATGTTCAGTGCTTATGAATCAAACACATGCTATTAGTTTAGCATGGCAGGCCTGGTGAGGCTAATTCACTATAATAACGATAAAGCCCTGAAATTCATTTGTATTCTAAAATTTGTGAAATATTTTTCATAAAACATGTCTGTGAAATTAACTAACTGTCCCTCTGAATATTTAGTTCAGTTCTACATATAAGTGCCTTCACTGTCATGTGGTATTATGACATCACAGTCTAGCCCTATGATGTCACTATGTGTGTAATAAAACTAAATATAAATCTATGAATATAAATCTATAAATAGGGGTCATTTTGCAAGATGGTCATTAAAGAAGTTGTGAAGCGTTCATGCAGTTTGGAGCGTGTCTGATCTGAGGCAGGAACTTTCCCAAAGGTGAGTACACATAAATGAAGACAGACTGCTTGGAAATGTCTTGGCCTCGGACTAAAAGACATTTTGTGAAAGAGTCCAAGCGCTAAAAATCAGATTGTAGAAGAGGGAAAAGGCCACGGCTGGATAAACTTGGTCATTGTCTAATTCTAACTCTCTCTCCAGCTAGCGGAAATTAGCCAGACTGTCATTAGCGATCCAGGTAGATGTACCACATGCATAAATAAACGCCAAAGAGTCAAGCTTATTTGAAGTCGTTTCTAGTAGGCTGTGTTGTTGTTGACTTAATTATGGATAAGCCGTTCACCCGGTGAGCTCGAGATTATAAGCCAAACCCGACACGTCCACGTGCTAAAGACAAACCACGCGACTCTTGTGATCGTACACGAACTTTCCGATTCGCACACTGCTGATGTGAGATTTTAGCACCGATCACAACCTGAGTTTCTCCTAAGAGCGGCATAAATGTTGGCCTATGTGGGAGCAGGTGTAAGGTGAGGCTTCACAGCTCCCTTTTCTGTGGGAACAGAGTTAAACTCTCCAACAGCAGGTGCGCGTGATGGCGACATCATATCAGCTTTACATGTTCAGCTAGAATAAAGCAACGTGAGGCCTGATTCAGAGACTCGGGAGCACATTAGTCACGTAACTGTTGTTAAGCAGCTTTGTTTAGAGCTCAGCATGGTTTATATGAACAATATAATTTGTTTATATGAGAGATGCAATTAGTAATAGTGCAGGTTGCTTAGCAATGGGCATACATTCCAAGTTTTAAACGAGCACATGCATCTCTACTAGTCTTGGTGCAACAGGCTTAAACCTCTCTATGAAAAATGGTCTCAGTTTCCGCCAGTTTGGCAGTTAATCCCAGTTGGTGCACCAGCCCTGGGGACGAGCATGAGGACCGGGCATCCATTCAATTCAGCTGGATCTCAAAGTCACGTCCTTGTGCACTAGCGTTTACTGAAAAGAAATCAAGTCGGACTGAAAGGTTCACGGAAGGTTTTACGGCCACATTTCTTAAGTCTGTCATGCACCATGTCACCCCCTCCACTCCGGATGGACATGCCAGTGCCTGCAGATCTAACTACACCTGCTACTTGGTACCTTCATTAACGCTCGTGTATAAAACCTCCTGGTCTGTGTTCCAGTTGCGAAGTCTCTTTCTGCACAGCGAGCGTGTCTGAACCTTGTTTACACTTTATGGCTTGTTTTCTTCTTTCAACCTATGCCTGATATTATGGTTCCTGCCTTTGCACCTGTAGTGGTTTGTATTGTTTAATCCAGTCTTTACTTTGTTCAATAAAGCCTTAAATTCCTTTTTATCTGTGTAACGATGAACGGTTGGAAGGTGAACGCACACGTGGAGAAGCGCAAGATTTATTAAGGGCTGATGCAGAATCATAATCACTACACCAGCCCAATGCCATAGAATACATGATACAAAGAGGCTGAGAGTACATGCTGAACAAAAGTAAACAACACAGATGAAGACAAAGTGGAAGGAGGCTAAAACAATAACACAAGCAATGACAAGAACACTTAACTAATACTGGCAATAGAAAACATGAGGCTTGGACTACGAACAGAGGCTGGGAATAATAATGAGCAGCAAATGAACAGTGCACAACACAGGGATTTCCAATGCTTTGCCCCATTATCTGAAAATGACCTTTGTGGTTTCCCTTGTTCCACAGGTTTTATTTTAACTGAAGTTTATGTGGAGTTTTGATGCAGTTACGAGTTGCATGCTGATAGTGATGGTTCAGTGTCTTCTGGCATGGACTACTATGTTTGCATTGCAAATCATTGGTGGTATCCTTTCACTGCTAGAAAAATTCGTAAGTGCTGTTAAAATCGTAAGTATAAATGAACGTTTGTGCATTAAAGAAAGCATAATATTTTTTAAGCTTATTGCAGTATTTTCCCCAGGATAGCTTTTTAGCCTAATGGCAATGGAGATAATGTTATTTAGCCTTTAATAATGAAGCTTTATTGAAGCTAATAATTTATTTTAGTAAGTTGTCAAACATTGTTGTGACATTTTAGGAAAAAAGTCGCACACTCGATGTATATTGTCTGACTTTTTGTCGGTCTGAAAAGGAGAGGGTTTTTTTACACCTAGTGGAAACTATTGTGCAGTTCCTGAGTAATTGTAGCTCCTATACATTTCGAAGAACAATGTGTTGTTGATGCTGTAAAATTGCTGTTCTGTGCATCTTGGTGTATGTGTGTTTATGCATGTATGTAAAAAGAATGCTAAATATTATACACGTTTTTCATAGTGTGAAAGAGTCAAGTCCAGTTTCGCCACAGTGTTTCCACAACTACAGCGCACCGGGACTCCCTCATCCATCCTCCAAAAGCCTGGCAAGGCTGCGCTTAATGAGCCTAACTGCCTCCTGCTACCTGTGGGCATGGAAACCTCCGATCGCAGCTCTGACGTTGCCCAGAGTCGGCATACAAAGTTTGCATCTAGTAAGGAAAGCTTGCATGATAGATCGCTGCTGCCAGAGGTGAAGTATATGACTGCCAAGACAGGCAGAGCCCGCACACTGAATGAGGAGAGTGATGCAGCAGCTGATTTTGCAGTTGTGAGTAAATGTGTCATAAGATATTTTCATACAGTAGTCATTTTATGCATAATCTCTACTATATGTTTTCTGTTTTTCTGTCTGGAGTTGGCATTCTCAAACTGTCCCATGCTTAATGCCATGGTAAACAGAATGAAGTAATTTGAATCAATGTCTGAATACATGTTAGAAAGTGTTATTATAATAGGAGGGGCTCATTGTTTGCTGTGGCTAAGATATGTCCACTCATAAGGCAGTGTCTTGTTGTTTTCATTCCTTCAGAGAGACTGGATTTCCCACGTTAAGATGAGAGTGGATGAATTGGAGGCAATAATTCTGATGGAAGAAGAGTATGAAGGAGTCCAACAGACAAGAAAAGGAACAATTAAAAAGAACTTGGAGAATGTGGAGCTCAAAGATGAACTGAAGTCCCTGAAAGCTCAAATGGAGATAGTAGGAACACAAAAATGAAACCTTCAGTTCCACTGCAGTCACATACAGTCAATGTCATACTATAGACAGAGGGTGATTTTAGACAGAAATAAGGAGATGTCTTATGCCTACAGCACAACTTCACAACTCGACGAGCAATGTGGTGTTGGTCATGTCAGATTGCTTTTCTGTGTGTTAGTGTTTTTGCGCATGTGTGTAATAAGAATGCTAAATATTATGCACTTTTTCCACAGTGGAAAAGAATCAGGTTCAACTTCCCTAGAGTGGTTACAACACTGCATCCCACCAGGACTCCCCCATCCATCCTCCAAAAGCCAGGCAGGGCTGCTCTTAATTGCCCCCTGCGACCTGCAGCCACGGAAACCCCCAAGCGCCCCATTGCTGTTGCCCGGAGGCAGCACAAAAAGTTTGTGTCTAGTACACACGTCCCGTATTGCAGAACAGGGCTGACAGTAATTATGGAGGAGGATGAAGGAGTGATAGTGATTATGGAGGAAGAAGAGGATGAAAAAGTTCAGCAGACATGTGAAGGAACCTATAAAAGGAAGTGGTGGAAAAATCTATGGAATGTCCTGATAAGGACTAAGAAATCTGAGGAAAATGCAAGAGAGAAAGAGAGAAAAGCAAAGGAAAAACAGCTGCAAAGGAAAATTAAGCACCATATTAAACAGGAAAAGGAACGGAAGAAAAGACGAAAGCGCCGGGAGAGGGAGCGTAGACTGTGCAGAATGATGGAGATGTTGAGGCTGAAAGGCTTCCAGAAAGAGCAGAAGCAGCAAACCAAAGGAAAACGTAAATCAAAACGTAAGGGAAAAGGATTTCTGCAGCGATTGTGGCTCTCTGTGAAAAGAAGATGAGGGCGCATTGGATTGGAACAATATACAAAAAGTACCACTTTTGTAATAGACCATAAACCCAAAACTAATAAAATCAATAATGAATCTGAGAAGGCTTGATGTTACAAAGAACACATGTTAACAGTGAAAGCAAGTCCATTCACAGCCACTTATGAAGAACATCTGTTTTCCCCAACACACAATCAGCTTCTTCAACCATGAAGTGATAGGAATCAGGAATCAGTTCCAAATTGTCCGATCCATCGGAATGATATGCCTCCAAGATGATCACTTCTTTTTAGCAATGCGAGGATATTTTTCTGACAGTTGAGAATTGCAAAAATCTTGAGCGTCATGATGTCAAACCATGTATGCGCTGCAGCAAACTTGCAACAAGGGGTCAGAGAGGGGAGGCCACCCCAATGCTGCTGCCAGGATTGAGGTTAAAATGGACAGGGGTCCCATCTGGGAGCAGCAGCCATAGAAACCCGTGTGCCACACGAGAGGTTGGTCTTTCCTCTGGTTCCATGCATGATACTTACATCAGTTTATTCTCAACAGACACAGAGCAAGAGACACTGAGACAGTGTGATGAAGAGGAGGAAGACTATGCTCAGATCATTATTATGATCATATGGCATGGATTATAACATGAAGCTTCAATAAAGTCATTAAACTAAACCTGATGATGATGATGATGATAGTAATAATATTAATTATAATCATAGAACAAAAAAAAGTACACAGTCAAGTTATAAAACAGTAAAAACATAAGGATAAAGCACCGGATATTAAAATTATAAAACCTGCTAATACTGAGTGTACAATAGAAAACAGAAAAACAGAAAAAAAGTAGTTAGAGGGATAAAACTTTATGATATTAAAAAAAAAGTTTATGAACCATGTAATTTTCAGACTCCCCAACTGAGATGGATTATGCAGATCTGTGCCCTTCAGAGCTATTAGACTGAAACAGGTCAAAAGCATTTATGACAGGCCCCACCCCACCCCACCCATGTGCTCCACACGCCCCACATGATCAACACAATGCTGAGCTGGGATTTGACCTGACCGTTAAGATTTGTATTCTAGTGTTCATCCTCTTCACTGGATGTTAAAAATAACCACTGGCTATATGCACAGTAAATGGGGGAAGTGTGACTTGTGTGTCACCTAGAGGATTTCTAATTCCTAATATTTTCTAAAACATTCCACCATTAATTATTAATCTTAATTAATGATATTCTTCCATTCCACTGAAATTTATATATAAATATTTTATAGTTAATTTTGATCACCTGGCAAAAAAGTGTATATACTCAGCAAAAACCATCACAAAGGCAAAGTTCCTTCAAAAATGATTTAGTCATCAAAATAGCTTTAAACAAAAATAAAACAGTAAAACAAAGACAAATACAACTTTTTGTAATTAATTAATAATCTGTCTATGCACATCCAGGTCTAAGCTCATTTGTGAACGATTTGCACTTGTTCACTTTAACATTAGTTATCTGAAATTATACAAGCTTATTTTTCCATCATTTAGGTTGCATTTGAGCTCTTCTAATACAAAACAAAAATGTAAAAAAAAAATTAAAAAAAACCCCACCTTTGATTCTTGGGGTGTATAATGTGTCTTTTGATGCTGGAGATTAATTTTCAGTCATGCTCTACATTTCCTGATTCACTTGGGTAAATAAATAAATTCAACACTTTTCCACTATTTTCCACTAGGTGTCCTAGACATCTCCACAGTGTCCAAAAACCTCTCCAAATGCACACAAAGTCATCAGTCACTATACACTGAGTTTGCATGTTTATTTTGGCTAAAACATCACAGTAAGTTACTTTAGTAAGTTCCACAACAATTATAGCTTCATAGCATCATTGTTATTAGGGGAAAATACTGTAATACTGTAAATGCTGTAATACTGTAAAGAAATAATAATCTTTCTCATTTATACTTACATTTTGTAGAAGGATTACGATTTTTTCCAGCAGTGAATGGAAACACCCAGTGATTTGCGATGCAAACATTGTAGCTAGTCCATGCTAGAAGCACCCAGACAACTCCACATAAACTTGGCGATCAAATCATTCTTACAGCTGAATGCGTTTTGCCAAACAGCGTCAAACGCATGCGCAACACTTTGTCTGCTTACAATGCGGAAGCTGGTTCACAGTAGTCTAAGTGTTCACTATTTGTTGAAACAGCTGCAAATCACGACGTTTGCCACTGAAAACGCTTGTGAAGTAATATTAAAGTTCCCCTCCCCTTCACACCTCCGTGAGAATTGCTTTCATTCAAAGACAATGGCGCTGCAATGGCCAATAGAAATCAATATATTGATGAAAGCCAGTGTGTGTCATGGTGTGATGTCACATGGAGTGATGTCAGTGTTGTGTCCATGTGCTTCAAAGTGTCACTAAAGTCTCAGGCTTTTGTTGTTCTACGTCACTAAGCATTTTTTGTTCTAGCTGCAAGCTAACGGTGCTTTAACCTACCTATGCTTTAGTTATCTTGAAATAATTGAGGTTCATCGCGAGAGGGTGCTGTTCACTTTTATGACCACAGCTTTCTTTTACGTATATTTTTTTATTATGGAAGAAGTTGTAGCATTTACTGGGAGGTGCATGGCAGAGCGAGACATACCTGCTGTGGGCTTGTTTGCTGACCCCTCAGTGAAATCAAATGTGGTTGCTGAAGTTCTTATAGTGTGGAAAATAAAAGGAAACGTCAGTGCCCGAGATATATTTGCAGTATATTTGACAAACTAAATTACATAAATTTGAATTGGGATTTTCATGCCATTTGCAATATATTTGACACACCACTGAAACATACTTGAAGTGAGATTTTCATTCCATTTGCAATATATTTGACACACCACTGAAACATACTTGAAGTGGGATTTTCATCCCATTTGCAATATATTTGACACACTAAATGACATACTTGCATTGGCATTTTCATGCCATTTGCAGTATATTTGACACACTTAATGACATATACCTGAATTGGGATTTTCATCCCATTTGCAGTATATTTGACCAGACTAAATGACATACTTGCAATGGGATGACATACTTGCATTGGTATATTTTCCATCCCACTTGCAATATATTTGACAATGTTAAAATACACTTGAAGTTGGAGTGTCAGATCTCAGCTTTGGAACAAGATATCAAAGAAAAAGGAGGGCCCCTGTATACATCTGGGTCTCTCCTAATCAAAATGTGAGTTTGAAGAAGATTGGAGAAAGTCAACATTTTCACCCAAAAAAACTCCAAGATGTATGTACCCCCTTGGGGTTTTTTGGTCCAAATTTTTGACTTTTTCCAATCTAATCCAAACTCACAACCTTAGTAAGAGTGACCCAGATTTAGATAATGGTGCTGTTAGTTTCAAAATATCTCCCACAAATTCAGAGATGTGATGATCCCATTTCAAGGATATTCCATTCAAGAATATATATACGGGTTTTGGACAGTAAAATTTCACAACTCTTTTGAGACAGATATGGGGTTAGGTAGAGATGGGTTACAAGGAAAATTGGTATTAAAGCATCAAAATCATTTTTTACAATAATACTTTGGAAACTTTGGACACCATCCCACATGCAGTGTATTTGAGATCTCACGGGCAATATATTTGACATAATTCAAATATACTTTGAAGTGGGACTGTCAGAAAGTGGGACTGTCAGAAAGTAAAAGAGCATATGTTAAGGGTCGGCCTATGCCCACCTTTTACCTAGACACTTCAAACTTGGAAGACTTCATCGCACTTAGGTCTAGTATCTAGCTTGTGAGTACTGGACACCTATGTTGGGTTTAGGGCCCTGAAATGTAAGTTAGGCCTCTCCTATTTATATGCATTGACTATGAGAGCTTATGTTACGAGTTGGCGTACGTAAACCTTTTAACCTAGAAACTTCAAACTTGGGACACTTCAAATCACTTAGTTTTAGTATCTAGCTAGCGAGTTTGTGGCTCCTATGTTGCACCACTGTTCCTTAGAGCCCTAAAAAATACATATCAAAAGAAAGGGTTATCGTTTCAGGATCAGGAACACGTAGGGTCATGAAATTTCATGGGTGGGATGTAGGAGGTCTCTTAGATGACATATTGGGGCAGTGGCCCCCTAGGTGATCAGAAACAACAAAAATCAACTGATATCCAAAACAAGTATATGACATATGAATGGAAATATGCTTGGAGAGGGGTGTTTACAAACAGTGTTTAGGATGGGGCACAGACTTTACTGCATCGAATGTTGACAGAGCTGGGTGCCCCAAATAACAAATCAGACAGCCGTGTTGCTACGCCCTTCCCTAGCCGAGAAAAAAAATCAACAAATTTATTCTTGAAAAATGTTTTCTTCCTGCTCCTGTGTGTCTGTGTCCTTTCAAATCTGCACACAATGCAGGGAGAAATCTTCTGGGTTGTTGTAATAGAAAACAACACACTAGGGTGTCCTCCTTTCACACACTGTCTCATGGGTTGGCCCTGGCAAACATAATGAATTTTTGTGTCAATCTGACCTTTCTAAAGGGTGTCCAAAACAAGTATATGAGATACGAATGGAAATATACTTGGAGTGGAATGTTTACAAACAGTGTTTTAGGGAGGGGCCCAGACTTTGTCGTGTTGACCGGTGGCTCATCTGGATGCCGAATAACATATCAGAAGGCCGAGGTTCCACAGCTTACGGAAAACTACTTTCTGTTTCATAAGCTCTAGGGGTCTGGCACTTTAATATGTTGACGCTGAAGCCTCCTTTACCCAGCCAGTGAAATCATGTGACCCTACAAGTGAGGGAAAGTTACTTCCTGTTCCTTAAATTCTAGGTGTCAGGCACTTCCATTTTTGTCCTTGGGGGTGCCACTTTGCGAATGGATGCACTTTGGGGCCAATCTGGCCTTCCTTGACCTTTCCTGACCTTTTCTGACCAGTGTCCATTTGGTGCCCATTCATATATACTCAGAGTGGGATCCATTAGACAGACAGACAGAAATGGACAGGACAGCTGTAGTGGACCAATGAACGGTCCATCCCACTCCAAATATAAATGACACCATCCAACATGCTTGAATTGGTGTTATAGATTTCTCTGTGCTCATACTGCTTTCAGGGTGTTCAATTTGTATGTGGAACTAGGGTCTAGGGTGGGGTGAGGGGCAAGAAAGCACAAGAGTGCTAGTGAGTCCCAAAACCTGTATATTGACTGTGGTAAGCATGTCAGTAAAAGGCAGTAAAGGACAATCACTTAACCTAGCACTTACTGGGATCCAAAATGAGCTAGCAAACCCATTGCGCATATATGTGTCCAATGGCAGTATGTAAGAATGGGGCCCGATCCCAAAAAGTGTATGTCAGTACTAACTAGTGAAATAGCATATTGTCAGACATTTTTCTAACTGGTCTTTCACTCCTGATTTGCACATAGATGTTTAAAAAATTGAGACATATTTAAACATTGTTTCCTTGAATATTCTCTAATGTTTTGTCTTTGAGTAATGAACAGTTTTTGAGGTCCTTCATCAGCTGTGCAAGCAAAGTACTTCTGAATTAGTGGTAGGAGAAGCCAGTTTATATATGAAAAATTAGTTGTTTGCTTTATATTGTTTGTAAGAACTGTTTCTTTTTATTTAGAAATATGCAGACTAAGTGCTCAGGTGAAATTAGTGTGATAAAAATGTTCCCACCTATTAGTTCAAGTTCAACCTTCAAAAGGCTTTTATTGTCATTTCAGCTTTATACAAGTACACTGCAAAAATGAAACGATGTTCCTCTCGGACCATGGTGCAACATAAAACAAGTGCAACAGACAGCACTCTACACGAGTGCAAACAATACAATCCAGTACAATAATGTCATACAATAAATAATTACAGGACAGGACCAATATACAAAGAACAGACAGTGCATTTATTTTTACCAGTACGTAGTATTGGGAATATGCAAAGTGCGTTGTGCATAGGAGTCAGTGACACGCTATACTGAACATAGCAGTCACTGGTAGCAGCCAGAACAGTTCAGAGTACAGTGCTGATTTAGTACAGTACTCTAGCAGTAAGTAGGAATGATGTGCAAGTGTGCAAAAGGAATGCGTATATGTGTGTGAAGTTTGACTTCAGCAACTACTCCGATACAAAAACAATGTGTGTGTGTGTGTGTATGGATATGTATGTATATGTGTGTGTGTGTGTGTGTGTGTGTGTGCGTGTGTGTGCGCGTGTACATGACTGTGTATAAGAGAGAGATAGTATATAATGGTAAAAATGATTTATTGCTTGATTTTACTGATTGATTTGACAGCGGTCTAAATATATATATATATATATATATATATATGTATATATATATATATATATATATATATATATATATATATATATATATATATATATAATTATTATTATGATATATGATATGATGTGACATTATATGAAAATAAAATAAAACACAATGAGGGATCCTCAAAATAGTTTTATTGACTTTTTTTTTTTTACATTTGAGAAATAGTGATTAAAGATCAAGTGATTAAAGTAAATAAAAGTTATCAGTCTTAAACAAATATGTACCACATAGTATTTAATGTCCGCTCTGCTCCACTGCCGGTCATGTACTGATACTCAAACATGTTAATGGGTCTCAGTTGTTTCGCTGTCTGCCTCTCTCTTACTCACCCACTCACTCACCCATCCCACTCTCCTCCCATTGGCTGATTCTCTAAAAAGTCACACCTCCTCCCGAGTCCCTCCCCCTAATTTACATGAAAACCACTTCTGACAAAAATTGATATATGCCCCAAAATTTCAAATTTTGCCAACTTTTTCTTTCTACCCAACCAACCAGACCTGTGTATAAGAGGTTTCTCTAATTGAGAAATATTGTCGTGATTAAAGAAATATTGTCGTGATTTTCTCCACTTTCGCTGTCTTTACAGTATCCTCTCTGACAGACACTCTGCAGTCAGGGGTCATTGACACACACACTCTCTCTCTCACACCTCCTCACATCTTATCTGCCATATGTACTAAAACAGGGCAATAAGTAAACTTTTCACAAAACATAAAGTTTCCTTTTATTTATTTTTTCTCTGCTCTCTAAGCAAATGTACTTACTCTATAAGTTTTATCACACAAGGTTCTTGTCTGTTATCACATGTTGGGCCCTTAACACTTTACAGTGCATTCCACATCTGAGAGTGGTGTTGTGGAGGGGTGAATTGTAATTTACAGCTTTTATTCGAAAACCATCTCTTTTCCCCACCTACATTTCTTTCTTAAAGCCGTGCTTTACGGTACTTCACGCCTTTAGGTCACAGTCGTAATTGTAAGCGATACATCTGAAAACTTTTGCCAAGACCTCTGAAAGAACATGGACATGGCTCAGCAGTTATCAACAGGTACGTTCTTTTTATCCATTCATGTTATAACTTATATTAGTATATGTTACTAAAAAGGCTAACGTGTATTTAGCTATTTATTTAGCTAATGGTTGAAATACTTTATCGTTCGTTGTTGGATTTAACTCGTTGGGGCCTACATTCAGGTCTAGATAAAACCTACAAGACCTGTACTGTCAGGATCTGAAAATTATTAATCGGATTAGAAAATGAGTACATTGGTCAGTCGTCTTTTATCACCGCCACATATTAGCTAAACTAGGGGGAAAATAGCAATGTTCTTCCATGAAGGTATTTTATGAAATAGCCGATTGGATATCTCTACCGGTTGTGTAAATTAATTGTATTTTATCAAACAATCAATACATATTATGTACAAGCTATTGTAACTATTCTTTTCGTGAACTATCTAGGAAATTATATTGTCTTTATTCTGCTGACTACTGATCATTATGTAATATGCCCAATGTGTTTTAGAGTCCGTGAAACATTTTGATCGACTGAAACTCTTTTGATCGACGGCTATTCTTATTCTCATGGCTAGCTATATAGAAAAACTTAAACTTAGAAGGAGGTGATTCTATTTACTTAAATTAAACATTAAATGAAGTAACATCAATGTGTTTTAGTGTAAAGTATACCATCATGATGATCTTTCCTATGCACGGTCTATAATTCTATTCTGTGTATTTTTGTAGGTTCAGACGATCACGAGTTCCTTGAATGTGTCGAGAGAATTGCTGATCAAGGTAATTTCTTATTTGTGAACTTTTAGACATTTTATTTTTATGAATTTAATTTATCATATTAAAATTTTTTGTTAATTTTTATCAGCCGATATAAGGACACAAGGTGATGAAACAGTTCATATACTGAATGAGTTGATACAAGTTAATCCATTCTAGAGCGAGTCTAACATATGTTAAAAGACCGCATTTTGTCTAAAGGTTTATGCAGTGCATCCATTTGTCACACAGAGGCAGAAGGGGTGAATCCCTCTATCGTCATCCACTATTCATCGAGCCCCCTGGCTGAGCTCACAATCTTTTCAGGGGACCTCATACAAATGGCAACATCTATAGAAATGTATGTACAGGTCATTGTGGCTTATAACATACGTCTAAATAACTCTAGGCCTATTCAAGCTGTTCAACCACTAACCTGTAGGCCACCATCACCGTGTAAGTATAATTTTAAAAGCATGATTATTAATCACATTTATACCAGAATAATTGAATCAATTTTTTTTCCAAGATGTCTCGGACGATCGGGATCAGGGGTTGACTCTGTTCGACTGGGAGGAGGAATTAAGAGTGCCTCCCCCATCATGTGACTGATCTGATAAAGAATTCTAACTGATTACTGAAAATAATCAATTTTTTTCCCAATCAATTGCTAAAGTTGTTATCAACATTGTTGAGTCAACAGAAGCAACAGTGGCAGCAGCATCACCTCCTGACCATCTTTCACAACTGGAGCGTATATTGTCTGACCTGTTATGAAAAATAACTTGTGGATCGAGTGTTTGCTAAACTGATCTCTACACCTGTATATGGTCCTGGGTGCGGAATACACACCCACATGCCCTTGTTATTGTAGTGGATAATATCTCTTCCTGTCATGCGTAAGACTGGGATTTGATTCCCTGATGGGGAGACTCTGTACACTAAGTGTTCAGTTGGACAGCATTTTGTCAGAGGCACACTGAGCCAGAAAATAGATCAAAACCATGGAGGAAAGTGCAATGCATTATCTCGGGCATTGACCTAAGCTGAATGTTGTCAAGACTCTGCAGCTCAGTACAATAAATTACAATACAATAAGAAAACGTCCGGCAAATTGAGTCAAAGCCAAATTTGATAGAAAAGGTACATATGACTTAACTCGTAGAGCAGATCAATCAAATGATCAATCCTCCAGGTGGGGAGGCTCCCAACACTAAGCCCTTTGCTGACAAACCGCTACCTTGGCTACTTTTTCAGGAAAGATAACCTTGCGCTACTTTTTTCTACATAGATGAATCAAGAGTTGACCAAGTTGTAAATCGTTCATTTGATAAAGCACCTATGAGAGAAATTGGTAAACAGTGGCAACGTGATGTCTTAGAAGTCGTGACAAAACATACATGCCAACAAGGCTGAAACTGAAGAGGTCATCATGAAAAGTCAAGTGGACACAACACAAGTCCTAGGGTAGAGTGGAATATTGAGGAGGCTACCTGTGCCTTTTGCCAGCTTCAGTATGCCTGTCAATAATCAGGGTTGTAACCACACCAATAGAAACACTGCCAACACAGTCGACACTTGCAAAGTCACCTACATGGAAACACAGGACAGCTGAAGTTGGCTCAGCAGGTTGGCATGAACACTTTGTTCATTAAAAAATGAAAACTAGCTGTTTAAAAACAATTTTGTCACAGGCACACTGATCCAGAATAGACACTGATCCACAACACATCAAAATCAGTGGGACGAGTGCATCTCTGGCATTATCTTGGGCATTATCTTTGGCATTAACCTAAGCTGAATGTTGACAAGACACTGCAGCTCAATACACTAAATTACAATACAATAAAAAAATATATTGCAAATTAAGTCAAAGCCAAATTGGATAAGAATGGTGCATATGACATAGCTTGTAGTGTAGATCAATCAAATGTTTAGCACACTGAGGTAAGCAAAATGCTCTGAATTATTTTCCATTTTTCCAAGTATTCGAAAAGAAGCACGAATCATAAGCCATCACACCGATGCTGGTAAAAGAGGAAAATGAAGAGTGAGTAAACATGCAACATCGTGCTTCAGGTCTCATGGAAGAATGAATTCCCACTTGCTGTCCAGACAGCAGAGTCCCTTGCAGTCTTCAAACACAGACTGAAGACCAATCTATTTGTGGAATATTTAAATGACAACTGACCCTCCTCCCATATTGACTGACAAAATTGATACTTATTGCAGGGTATTGTGTTTTACACTGCTGTTGTTTATCAAGCTCTAATACATATTGTTTATTACACATTGTTTAAAAGAGACCTTATGTATTTTGTACTTCTAAATATCAGAATTAACTATACCCGATACCAAGATGCTGGAGTCTCATCGCTCCCATGAGGAGCAGATGTACTGGAGTAGGAGTGATCACCTATGGAGAGCAGATCTATGTTGTATGGACCACATGCACACACTTATGCCTAGTATATGACACACAATAACACGGACCTCAATCAGATACACACACATACGGTTACAACCCCAGGTCAGTTGTTTTGTTTGTATGTCCTGTTTCATGTTAAGTGTCTAGTCGGCCACTGTCTCCATCCATGCACCATGCCAGTGACTGTGAGCCGCACCAGTGACCTCTAAGAAGTAAATATCTCGTTTTTGTCTGCTCTTGTCGAGACTGCAGAATTTACCAGAGGATCGGTAGTTCCCAGATGTAAGGTGACTGTAATTAATGTAACTTCTACCCCAAAGTAACACATTCAGAAGAATCTCTCTTTACTGCATTTGTAGGTGGATAGAAGCGTAGAAGCCTGTGACCCCATGACGAACATGCGGACAGACATCCCCACGGTGCTCAACCCACGAAGCAGCTATTGCATTGAGGTGGCAACACACTCTCTCACCAACACACACACACACACACACACACACACACACACACACACACACACACACTCTCACTCACTGAGGCGATGATGATGATGAGGATGATGATGGGGCAATATTTTGTCACATAAAACTGTCTCACAAAATGGACTGTATATAGGTGTATACAGGCACCATAAAGGAAGACAACAGACAACAGATAGTGGTTACACTGTCACACTTTTGTGGAAATTTACTTTGCCTCGCTTTACTTTGCTTTGTGTTTCTATAGTCACAGCATAACAGTCCGTAGATTGGCGGTTTTCTGTTTCTCAAAGAGGGTTTGGTTGACTGGGCTCACTGCACAACACTGGGTCTTTGCTATTCATTTAATGGGCTATTTATTTTTATCTGATGGATGAGCAGCCAAGACAAAATGATGCTGTACCTGTAACCCTAAATCAAAACCCGCACAAAGGAAAATGTTTTTAAGATCCAGATTTAAATAATCGCACAAAATATGGAGCAGTCCCCATTTATAGGATGTAAAAGATGTGAAAAACAGAGACGACTGTCTTAGAACAGCAATGTTAATCGCTTCAAAAATGAGGGACGTGCCAATAGCAGTTTTCCCGCACGCACTGCGTCAAGCAGAACGCATGCCAACAGTTTGGACTTATTCATCCATGCAGTCTGTACTTCACGTGTGGACTTGCTATCCAAAATACAACATTTATTCTTTCTTTTTTCCATTTTCATTTGATAAAGCTGTGATTGCATATGAGGTAATGTAAGCCTACAACATTTGTAATTTGCAGGACAACCTCAGCCAACTGAATGTTTGCTGTCTAACACTGAAGCTTGAATATCTGACAACAGTTATCCAGGCTTGAATATCTCAGTAATTAGAAAAATAAGTACCAGAATGCTTTATCGTTTTATTTGAAATATGTGATTTAAAATAAATAATCTAATTGTAAGTATTTAGCTGGAAACTAGAGTTATATTATACAGCATATCATTAGGTTGATTGGGATTGTAAAATAGTAGCTAGTGAGTTGCGACCCACTCAACGATGCACACCAGGTTGTGGATGAAGGGGGTTTCCTTTTATTTTCCACACGATAACAACTTCAGCAACCACATTTAATTTCCATGAGGGGTCAGCAAACAAGCCCACAGCAGGTATGTCTTGCTCTGCCATGCACCTCCCAGTAAATGTTACAACTTCTTCCATAATAAAATATATAAATAAAACAAAGCTGTGGTTATAAAAATTAACAGCACCCTCTAGTGATGTACCTCAATTATTTTAAGATAACTAAAACATAGGTAGGTTAAAGCACCGTTAGCTTTCTGCTAGAACAAAAAAATGCTCAGTGAGGTAAAACAACAAAAGCCTGAGACATTAGTGACACTGTTTGAAGCACATGCCTACAACCCTGACATCACACCATGTGACGTCACAGCATGACACATACTGGCTTTCATCACTCTTACTGTATGATAAACACTACATATGTTCAAAGTTACAGTTTAGGCATTGGCATACACACTCAGCCCTTTAGTTTCCTGCATGCTAAAAAATAAGTTTTTTAATGTTAACATTTTAACTACTAAATTCTTTTATAAGATATTCTTTTAAAATGTTCTCTTGTTCTGCTTTAGGCATGTTGAATAAGTTGGATAAAAACTGCCAACCAGCCTGACAACGCATTAATGTCAGATGGTGTATGTCTGCCTGTTGCATTATTTAGCTTCGAGCACTGGGTGACATTACAAGATTTTAAAATGTTTTCGGGTCAAAGAAAAGCCAAGTAATTCTCTGTACTTTCATAAGGTGATCTGTGATATATAATAGTAGAATTTGAATGTCTCTGTGACGGGTTCAGAGTGGTGCAAGACTGTTTAAAAGCATAAAGGTTTAGAACTTTTCTGAGGAATCTTAAGATCCTGGTACAGAGAGCTTCCAGACTACTGACCAGGAGAAAAGCAGATTATTAGAAGGACAGGCGAGATTTGTTTTTGTTTTTTTGTTTTTTAAAAGAGAAGTCCAACTTCTTAATAAAGGTTTTTTTTTACTTGTCTGCTGGACTCCTTCTTCCTCTTCTTCTTCCATAATTACTGCCAGCAATCAATATATAATAGGCTGTAATAAGCAATAACAGATTTTTCTCCAACTTCTTCATAATGGATCTTTCACTTGCCAACACCCTGTGACACACACTGGCTTTCATCACTCTTACTTTATGATATAAATACTGTACATATGGTTAATGTCACAGTTTAGGCATGGGCACAGACACACAGACAGACACACAGTCACACGCACACACACGCGCACACACATGCACAAGCCCTTTACTTTAATATCCTTTATGCAGGCATGTTACCTTCTATTCCACCAAACACAGAAGTAACATCGTATTCACAACATGACAAATATAAATGCTTTGGAAATTCGGTATAATATTTATCCCTTACTTTCATTCTTTGAAAGGTAGTCTGGAAGATATGCAGATATACAAGTAGCTGAGGGGATTACTGTCACACTGGTAGACCAGCTCTCAAAGTTTGTTTTGGGTTGTCAGATCTTCCAAATGTCTTATCTATTTTAGTGCCTATTATAAAGTGTGTATTCCCAAAATGATTCCTCATACCTGCCCTTGTGCAGACCTTGGTAGCCCTGCTTGTCAGTGGGTTCAGTAAGACTTTTATAAATGGTTCCTTGCTACTAAAAGCAATCTCAGCCAGACTAACAGGCATGGAATTCATGCAGTGTTACAGTTTGCTTCCATGACAGCAGGAGTACTGCTCCTATTTCAGACAGGCAAGTTCCCTTTCTCCTTTCTCTTTCTCTCTCTCTCTCTCTCTCCCACTCTCTCTCTCTCTCTCTCTCTCTCTCTCTCTCTCTCTCTCTCTCTCTCTCTCTCTCTTGCTCAGGGTGTTCTGGGATTGAGAGGTTGTTCTGGAACTCTCCTACCACTGGTGGTGGCAGCCAAGATAGATTCATGAGGACACTTGAGGATTATTCATGAGGACACACAAACACACACACAAACACACACACACACACACACAGTGTGTTCACACAGATGGCTCTGTAATTCTTAGTGTCGAATTTATCTCCGGATTTAAAGATTGGTGCTCTTAATCCTTGGTTTCAGATTTCAGGGAAAAAACCTCCATTCAGGTTAATCAGTTTTAGAATAGCCAAATGAAATTTAGAGGTTGAAAAATTTATCATTTTATTTTGTACACTGTCAGGCCCACATGCCTTCTTTGATTTTAGGTTGTTAATTTTCTCCTGAAGTTTCTGCTCAGTAATTGAGAAGTCTAATGGGTTTTGATCAGCCAATTGTAGCACCTCAAGTTTTTGCTTTATAGGATTTTGTTGAAGATTTGCATTTGATTCTACTGTCTGGAAGAGAGTTTGGAAATGGCTTATCCAAATGTCACCATTTTGTATTTCCATTTCTTCCTGGTCTCTTTTTTAAGTTTATTCCACTTGTCCAAAATTGACCAATTATCTTTTTTTAGGTTTGGTTTTTGATGCACCCTTTTGTTTTAATGTTGGTTTTGCTGGTGTCTTTTCTAAGAACACATTTAGATGTTTTATTGCCAGATTGAGTCTTCTATATTTTGAACACATGTGGTGTCCAGAAAGGCATCTAAAAGTATTTTAATTTAGGCAGTTCTGATTTCTTTCTGGAATTGTTCTGTGCTGTTTTGGGCCCATCTGTATGGTCACCTAGTGTTGTACAGCTTACTGGGCTGTGCGAGTGCAGTGTTAGTCTCTGTTCTATTCATGAACACAGCAATCTGGTTGTGATCAGACAGAGGGGTTTGTGTTTTAGCAATGAATGCACTGAGAGAGAAATGGTCTAAATTTGTTATGACATAATCTACTGTACTATTCCCAAGAGGTGAGCACAACATGTATCTTCTTAAGGAGTCCCCCGTGTCCTACAATTGACGACGTACAGACCCAGACTTTGACAGAGCTGCAGAAGTTATTTTCCATTTTTGTTGATTACATTATCATGTTTTTTTCTGTAGGGGCAAAAATAATTGTTATTTATACCAGATAATTTGTTAGTATTCTATTAAATAAGTTTTTTGTAGAAATCCTTTACAATATTTGTTTGATGTCAGGCTGATGTTGGGCATGGTTCTGGTACAGAGGCGCTGATGTGGGGTGTGGTCTGGCTGCTGTGGGGCAATGGTCCTGGTAAAGAGGTGATGATCTGGAGGTGTAGTCAAGCTGCTGTGGGGGGTGGTCCTTGTACAATTTGATTTGTTTATTTTATAGAGCTTCCAATATTGCATATATGAACCCGGACTTTGGTACCCCATTACTCCGAATTCCTACGGTAAAAATGACTATAAATCATGCAATGGGTACAAGAGGATGTGTGCTTCAAGAATCTCATACAGGGATCTGATAGCGGTTTGATTTGTGTATTCAAGTAGTGATATACAGTGAACCGAATAGACATTTAAGAGGATTTTGCCATCCCATGACTCCAAAGTCCTACACTAAAAACATTTCAACATTATATTTTGAATATGTTGAAAAGTGTTCTCCAAGAATGAGAGTGAGAAGGATGAGAAATAGCATGGAAATATTTGGCACTCAAGTACACAGAATACACAGTAAATTGGTACAATCAAATATGCTTTGGCTCTCTAGATGCTTTCGTTAACAGATTCAAACTTCCAAAAGGAGTGAGCCAAGTACAAATGAACCTTTCTGTGCCTCACACAGTGAACTAGACTACGTGACACACAGGTTTATGCCATATTTTGTATTTGTACAAGAATTTAAAAAGAAATACACTGACATTGTAAAAAGCAACTGACAATGTTAAAAGAGTAGAATGAAGACTAGGTCAACATCAACAGAATGTGTTTAAAAACCTTTTTGTCGCAGGAAAATTGATCCAGAATATTTAAAAACCTGTGGATCTCAGTCAGTATCTTTAAATATACATCTCCCAGTCCTCATTAAGGTAGATTAGATTGGATTTTTCTACATAGATGAATAAAGACACTAGCACAATGACTTGAAGGGTAGTACTTGGTAACTGTCCATCTTGAATTTGGATTGTATGTATTCACATGTGACTTGTCTCGGGACTTCAGTGTCAAGTCTTGAGATGTACTTGTTACATTTACACTTACTTTTACGGCATTTAGCAGACACTCTTATCCAGTGCGACTTACAAAAGTTCTTTGTCATTTACTCATAGAATACACCCTAGCCATTACAGTAGGTTAGAGTCCAATATACCAATGATCTAGAATACTGTAGAAATAGAGGGAAGAATGATGTTGCCTAGTAGTACAAAATGCACAAGGTCTATCTTAAACAATGATAAGTGCAATAAACAATAAGTACTAAAGTTTGTTAGACAACATCAGTATAATAAATAGTACCCTACAATAAGTGCTAATTTAGTTAGTCAATGTAGGAGCAGGGTCATTTCACATTTAAATATTCCATGAATAGATGGGTCTTTACTCAGTGTTTGAAGACTGCAAGGAACTCTGCTGTCAGGATAGCAAGTGGAAGTTCATTTCACCATCTGTGAGCCAGGACAGAAAAGAGTCTCAATGCTCATCTTCCATGAGACTTGGATCATCTAATTTCAAGCCGAGCCACACTTGAGGTTCGAAGCACTTGAGGTACGAATCGGGCTTTGACCATTGACTCAATGTATCAAAGGCCTGGCCCATTTTTGGCTTTGTAGGGGAGTATCAAGATTTTAAATTTAATGTGTGCAGCTACTGGAAGCAAACGAAGGGAGCGCAGCAGCGGGGTAACACGTGTGAACTTTGGAAGAATGAAAACGAGTCATGCTGCTGCTACTACTGCTGTTACTTTCAAGTACATCATCTTGTTAGTGACTTTTGGTGGGTGGGCACTGGAGTGAACAGTGTAATAGCTAAAGTGTTATAGTTATAGTTAAAGAGAGAAGATGGTGCTGTCCCTGGAATGCTCATACAAGACATGGAAGAGAAGCATAGGCAAACACCACTGCAATTTGCATGTGAGAAATAGTCTTCCAGAATTTTCACTGAGCTAAGATGACTGTCCAATAGTTGAAGAGTTTTTATATGCCCTTGACATCACGGAAGTAAGAAGGATGTGCTTTCTCCACTACATGAAACAAGACACTGCTATGTGGCAGATAGATTGTTCAGGAAAGGGTCTGGGAGTGCAAGATCTCCCCACTGGAGAATTGGTGCTGTATGCCAAGTTCAAGTGTCACCTGGGAGAACAGGTGTGACAAAAAGTTCATGCCTTGGTCAGATTATATAACTTTGGGCAATCCAAAGGTAGTGCAGAATTTATTAACAGCTCTGCTTACTGTTTTGGATTTTAGGGATCAAAGGTGAATAGCCTCAGGATACGTGGTGGCAGCACACATTATAGTCAATAGGTAGCAATGCCCAGAACGGGTCTTTGGCAAAGGGCCCACACAATCAACCAACACCTTTTCAAAGGGCTCACCAACTGCTGGAATGGGGCACAGAGGAACAGACAGAATGACCTGATTTGGTTTTCCGGCCATGTAAGGCATGAACGGCAGTGTCCAACATCACTCCTAATCGATGGCCAAAAGAAATGTTGTAGAATTTGTTGTTTTGTCATTTTTCTGATACCTAGGTGTCCAGACAGGATATGGTCATGGGCTAGTGATAATATGTGTATTTGGTATGATGCTGGAACAACTACCTGGGCTACAGAGTTTCACTCCTCCTCAGAATCAGACTCACTCCATGTCCTGAATACAACACCACCTCAAATGAAATACATGCGCCGATAACCTTTCGGTTTGTTTTGTCACGATTCTTATTTTCTAGTACACATCCATTGGTCAAATATATTTATCATTTACTAAAATTTTATTCTGTGCATTGGAATACTTTTAAAATATACATCAGTAAGGTAATGTACATGAACCCATGTTTTCTGATTGTTTTTGGATAACAGAAAAATGGCTTGTCACGTGCATCCTTGACTCAGTCTATCTGTTACAGAAACAACATTTTTTGAGACAATTCTAATAGCCATTATTGTGGAAAAACCTCATCAGCCAGGATGATTTTGCATGTAGCTGTTTAATACAATCGTATAGGGTAGTTGTGTGTTTGATTATAAATGATGATCTCATAATAATCTTATCTACATATTCTTATACATTTACATAGTAGCATTCACTCATATACTCAAATTCCATATGATACATAGAAAAGGTCCACCTCATCCATTTTAGTTTTTACCTGATCAATAATCCAAAAAATATATATAAATAACAGCACCCTCTAGCGATGAACCTCAATTATTTCAAGCTAAATATAAAGTATAGCTAGGATAAGTCAGCACTATCTTGCAGCTAGAACAAATTATTCTCAGATTAATTTATGCATCATGGCAAGTGGCTGAGTTAAAAATGAAACACAATTAAGTCAAATTAAATTGACCCACCTGCAACAAGTTCAGCAACCACATTTAATTTCACTGAATGGTCAGCTAGCCAGCCTATACAAAACAGGTTATTGTTCGAAATTCTGCATGTGTGATTCACTTATCTTCACATCTCAGATTGCTTATAATGATATACTAATGTATCCACGTTAGAAATAATTGGTGAAATCCACCACAAAAGGTGAGACTCAACATAATAAATAATGAGACAAATCTTGGGATATGACTTGGATATTAACCTACCCAAAGCAGCTATGACTCGCTCTGCTCTATATAAGGGGCTGGAGACTTTCTGACCAGCAGGTTGCGCTGAACCCATTTTGCAGGCATTTCACAACTTTATCATTTTTAACACTGAGACATTGTTTTAGGTAATCTGTGTTCTACATATTCAAAAGAAACACACTAGGAAGTAAGAATGGCTTCTTCTTTGGTGAAAATCTCCTTGTTAAATAATCTTTTTTTTCTACTGCATTGTTGTAAGTTTAAATTTGGTTAACATTTTTTCAGGGTTGCATGATTTGTAATTTTTTTACTGTTTGGAATGCCCAAGGTTTATAATATTACAAGTGGGACTATTCTCTACAAACCTATGCGATATCAGATCAAAGTTATTAGAATGTGTGATTTTCTGCTGTTTATTATATATGTCAATGTTTACAGTAGCGATTTTCTTTGTTCAATCATTTTTTATGTGGTCTAACTGGAAGCATCTAATGACTGTGGTAACTCAAAGAGCTATTTAAAGGGCTCCGTCAGTGATTTTTAATCATTGCTGCACATACATTGTTGGTTTTCTTAAACGTTAATTTTGCCATGTCATTGCCAATGTGTTTTTCACAGGCTAAGAACATCAGTGAGCCCTCTCTGACCAAGGTCTAGTTTATAGCCAGCGAGTTTGGTGGAGTTATGTTAAAGGGTTGGCATGCAGGCTTCCTGAGTGGTTTTTAAAACGTGTGTTTTGCTGAATCATTGGCAACACAAAACACCGAATGCTCCATCTGGTCATGGCCAATATTATAGCCAGCAAGTTTGTTGTTGCTACCTGAAAGTATTAGTGTGCAAGATTTAGGATTTTTTTTTTTACAGGCTATTTAAAATATGCTGTCAATGCAGTGGCTATGCTGTAACATTCTTGTTAGATTAGACTTGCAACTAGACTTTGTAGGGTGGAAGAACTACGGGAACAGAACTGGGTTGTGCTTCCGTACCCATTACCGACACATTTTTTAGTACCATTTGTGTGAAGTAGGAAAGTCAGCTGTGGTGGAACAACAGTAGAGCCAAAAACATAGCAAAGGGCTGAAATGACCTTACCTTTGATGTTAAGGTCTCTCAAGAATGCCTAAGGTAACTAAGCATGTGGAAGGTCACAAAGAGCAGATGGCTTGCATTCCCTCAGCCTTCAATGACATGCCGGCATGTTGTTGCATCATTTTCATACACTGACCCATTCTCACAAATCAAATTAATTGTCTTGCAAACATGTTTTGAATTGTTTCTAGTGGTAGATCAATGACAAGGAATAATACCTGTCAAGTATGTACCTTGCAATGTTGCAAAGTCATCAGTCATCAAAAGAACTCTAAATTAATAAAATGAAAATTGTAATAAGTCAAGAATGCCAACTGAGCAGAAGGTGTCCAAATGTGGACATGAGACAAAAATCCAAAGGTAAACAAATGCAATGGGCTTGTTGGTCTAGGCGTATGATTCTTGCTTAGGGTGCGACGGATTCCAGGTTCAAATCGGGAACGAGCTCTTTATACTTACTTTGGATCCACAGGTGTCTTGCACCATATGTTAGTGTCGCTTCATGAAAGAGTAAAAGAACTGAAAGACCACCTCAATTCTGTTTCTTAACATTGCCCAGTCAAAAAAAGGGCTATACTGAGTTTAATGATGGCTTGTTGGTCTAGGGGTATGATTCTCGCTTTGGGTGTGAGAGGTCCTGGGTTCAATTCCCAGACAAGCCCACTTTGACTTCAACCAGTTGCTGGAGGTGAGATCATGCCTTCTCTATTTAAAAGTTTTTGCTAAGGGATGTCCAAATTAAGAAAGAGCTAGAGTGCCCACTTCCTGTCCTGGTGATCCAGTCTTCCACAGAGTATACAGCTGGCTCTAAGATTCTTGAAAAATTGCATTTCATTTAGCACTTGCTTTACATTCCGTTTGGAACTAAACTCTCCAGGTCCAGAATTGGCATGTTACGTTTTAAGGAATTTACTATGGTAATGCTTACCTTAACATGAGGTCTATCTATACAGAGAAGTGGACAGGGTCGCCCTATGACCAAGGCCTTAATCTCTCGGCCATTGCAGCTGTTGCATACTTTGGGCACTTGTGGGTTATGTCCTTGGACTTCTTCAAGCTCAATTATGAGTCCACATGTGTCAATTATGAGTCCACATCACTTCAAATAAGCAACTAAATTCTCTATTCTGCAAGAGACTGCATTGGAGTTCCACACCAACACCTTAATTCCTGGGCCATCACAACTTATGGACAAAGCAGCTATTTCTGCATCAATTCGTAGGACTCCTACAGTTTCACTGGCACGAAGTTGCAAATGGCATGGCAAGCATATGCGAAAGGAGACCTATCTTGGGATATGACTTGAATGTCAAGTCCTGAGATGTACTTGTTACATATACATATACATTTACATTTACGGCATTTCCCAGACACTCTTATCCAGAGCGACTTACAAAAGTGCTTTGTCATTTACTCATAGAATACATCCTAGCCATTACAGTAGGTTAGAGTCCAACATACCAATGATCTAGAATACTGTAGAAAAAAGGGATCACTGCTGTTGCCTAGAAGTACAAAATGCATAAGGTCTATCTTAAACAATGATAAGTGCAATAAACAATAAGCACCAAAGTTTGTTAGTCAATATAGGAGCAGGGTCATTTGTCCTTTAAATATTCCATGAATAGATAGATCTTTAGTCTGTGTTTGAAGACTGCAAGGGACTCTGCTGTTAAGACAGCAAATGGAAGTTTATTCCATCTTCTGTGAGCCAGAACAGATAGTAATCTAAACACTTGTCTTCCATGAGACTTGAAGCATGGAATTTCACGCCGAGCCATACCTGAGGTTCGAAGCACTCGAGGTACAAATCAGGCTTTGACCATTGACTCAATGTAACAAGGGGCTGCACCATTTTTGACTTTGTAGTTAAGCGTCAAGATTTTAAATCTGATGTGTGCAGCTACTGGAAGCAAACGAAGGGAGCGCAGCAGCGGGGTAACACGTGTGAACTTCGGAAGATTGAACACCAGTTGTGCTGCGGCTACTACTGCTGTTACTTGCACGTACATCATCTTGTTAGTGACTTGTGGGTGGGCACTGGAGTGAACAGTGTAAGAGCTAAAGTGTTATAGTTATAGTTAAAGAGAAAAGAGGCCGCTGTCCCTGGAATGCTGGTGCAAGACATGGAAGAGAATCATAGGCAAACACCACTGCAATTTGCATGTGAGAAATAGTCTTCCAGAACTTTCTCTGAGCTAAGATGAATGTCCAATAGTTGAAGAGTTTTTACATGTCCTTTACATCACGCAGGTAAAAAGGATTTGCTTTCTCCTCTACATGAAACAAGACACTGCTATGTGGCAGATAGATCGTTCAGCAAAGGATCTGGGAATGCAATCTCTCCCCACTGGTGGCATGATGTCTCTGCAGAAATCACTTCAAATAAGCAACTAAATCCTCTATTCTGCGAGAGACTACATTGGAGTTCCACACCAACACCTTAATTCCTGGGCCATCACAACTTATGGACAAAGCAGCTATTTCTGCATCAATTCCTAGGACTCCTACAGTTTCCCTGGCACAAAGTTGCAAATGGCATGGCAAGCATATGCAAAAGGAGACCTAGAGGACACTGTACACTCATTCTTCCAGTAAAGGAATCAGAACAGAAACATGTCATCTCCTTACGCTGCAAGCAGGAGTCGAACCTGCGCGGGGATCCCCCATTGGATTTCAAGTCCAACGCCTTAACCTCTCGGCCATTGCAGCTGTTGCATACTTTGGGCACTTGTGGGTAATGTCCTTGGACTTCTTCACGCTCAATTATGAGTCCCCATGTGTCATTGATTCAGGGTTGCAAATGGCCTGATATGCAAATTCAAAGACAGGACTCTCCCGCATGGTCTGCTCACTATTTTAGCAAGCTAATGTCAATTCCAGATAAACAGGTGCTCAGAAGCTTGTCAGAGTATTAGACTGATGCACTACCTACTACACTAATGTGGCCTCCAAGGTCTTCCACGTGAAAACGTGGGACAGCTCAAGGTGGCTCACCAATTTTGCCTGAACACTGCTTTTGTTTTTAAAAAATCACACCTAGCTGATGTAGGTGTCATGTAAAGTTTTCACTGGCATGCTGTTAGTACAAGTGGGCAGAAATGTAAGTCAACAAAGATGAAACTTGCACATTGGAAATAAATTAGTGCAGGATATCGCTTGACCTAAGTTGAATGTTGACAAGAGAGTGCAGCTCAGTACATTAATTTGCAATGGAATAATCAGACATTTTGCAAACAGAGTCAAAGCCAAATTTGATAAAAATGCTGCATATGACATAACTCATAGTGTAGACCAATCTCGTGTTTATCACACAGGGATAGTCAAAATGCTTTGAATATTTTGCATTTTTACAAGAATTCGAAAAGAAATACAAATCATAAGCCAGCACACCAACATTGTTAAAAGAGGAAAATGAAGACAGGGTCAACATCACCAGAATGTGTTTAAAAAACTTTCTGTTGTATGTGCACTGATCCAAAATACTTCAAAACCTGTGGGATGTGTACATCTCAGTCAGTTTCTTTTAACACACATGCATCTGTCCTTGTTAGTATATTAGATAGTATCTCTGCCTCTCAGGCAGAAATTCTTGGGTTGTTTCCCCGGCAGGGAGTATTCCTATTCTTAGTGCACTGCAGACAAACCGGTGACTTGGCACCCTTTTTAGGAATGATAACATCGAATCCTACACCCACAGTTGCTCTTTTCTACTTATATGAATCAAGACACTAGCACATTGTGGATCAATACTTTGATAAAGCACCTGGGAGAGAATTTGGTGCCCAGTGGCGACATTATCTCTAAGCAGACATGACAAAACATGCATACCATCAAGGCCAAGACTGAAGAGCATGGAAAAATTTTGTCAATTTCATAAACTACATCAAATGCTTTGCTGGTGTCAAATATTGTAATGACATTAAATATTGTGACTTGACAATTATGTGAAGGGTAGTGCTTGGTAACTGTCCATCTTGACTTTGGATTGTACATTTTCTCTCTTGACTTGTCTCGGGACTACAGTGTCAATTCTTGAGATGTATTTGTTCCATTTACATTTACATTTAAGGCATTTAGCAGACACTTTTATCCAGTGTGACTTACAAAAGGGCTTTGTCATTTACTCATAGAATACACCCTAGCCATTACAGTAGTTTAGAGTCCAATATACCACTGATCTAGAATACTGTAGAAATAAAAGGATCACTGCCGTTACCTAGAAGTACAAAATGCATAAGGACTAAAGTTTGTTAGACAACATCAGTGTAATAAATACTACCCTACAATAAGTGCTAATTTAGTTAGTCAATATAGGAGCAGGGTCATTTGTCAGATTCCATGAATAGATGGGTCTTTAGTCTGTGTTTGAAGACTGCAAGAGCTCTGCTGTCAGGAGAGCAAGTGGAAGCTCATTTCACCATCTGTGAGTCTCAATGCTTGTCTTCCATGAGACTTGGAGCATGGAATTTCAAGCCGAGCCATACTTGAGGCTCGAAGCACCTGAGGTATGAATCGGGCTTTGACTACTGACTCAATGTATCAAGGGCCTGGCCCATTTTTGGCTTTGTAGGGCAGCATCAAGATTTTAAATCTGATGTGATTAGAGTTTTTATATGCCCATGATATCACGGAGGTAAGAAGGATGTGCTTTCTGCACTACATGAAACAAGACACTGCTATGTGGCAGGTAGATCATTCAGGAAAGGGTGTGGGAGTGCAAGATCTCCCCACTGGAGAATTGGTGCTGTATACCAAGTTCAATTGTCACCTTTGAGAACAGATGTGACATAAAGTTCATGCCTTGGTCAGATTGTATAACTTTGGGCAATCCAAAGGTAGTGCAGAATTTAATAACAGCTCTTCAATTTTAGTTATCGAAGGGGAATTGCCTCAGGTTACGTGGTGGCAGCACACATTATAGTCAATAGGTAGCAATGCCCAGAACGGGTCTTTGGCAAAGGGCCCACACAATCAACCAACACCTTTTCAAAGGGCTCACCAACTGCTGGAATGGGGCACAGAGGAACAGACAGAATGACCTGATTTGGTTTTCCGGCCATGTAAGGCATGAACGGCAGTGTCCAACATCACTCCTAATCGATGGCCAAAAGAAATGTTGTAGAATTTGTTGTTTTGTCATTTTTCTGATACCTAGGTGTCCAGACAGGGGATGGTCATGGGCTAGTGATAATATGTGTATTTGGTATGATGCTGGAACAACTACCTGGGCTACAGAGTTTCACTCCTCCTCAGAATCAGACTCACTCCATGTCCTGAATACAACACCACCTCAAATGAAATACATGCGCCGATAACCTTTCGGTTTGTTTTGTCACGATTCTTATTTTCTAGTACACATCCATTGGTCAAATATATTTATCATTTACTAAAATTTTATTCTGTGCATTGGAATACTTTTAAAATATACATCAGTAAGGTAATGTACATGAACCCATGTTTTCTGATTGTTTTTGGATAACAGAAAAATGGCTTGTCACGTGCATCCTTGACTCAGTCTATCTGTTACAGAAACAACATTTTTTGAGACAATTCTAATAGCCATTATTGTGGAAAAACCTCATCAGCCAGGATGATTTTGCATGTAGCTGTTTAATACAATCGTATAGGGTAGTTGTGTGTTTGATTATAAATGATGATCTCATAATAATCTTATCTACATATTCTTATACATTTACATAGTAGCATTCACTCATATACTCAAATTCCATATGATACATAGAAAAGGTCCACCTCATCCATTTTAGTTTTTACCTGATCAATAATCCAAAAAATATATATAAATAACAGCACCCTCTAGCGATGAACCTCAATTATTTCAAGCTAAATATAAAGTATAGCTAGGATAAGTCAGCACTATCTTGCAGCTAGAACAAATTATTCTCAGATTAATTTATGCATCATGGCAAGTGGCTGAGTTAAAAATGAAACACAATTAAGTCAAATTAAATTGACCCACCTGCAACAAGTTCAGCAACCACATTTAATTTCACTGAATGGTCAGCTAGCCAGCCTATACAAAACAGGTTATTGTTCGAAATTCTGCATGTGTGATTCACTTATCTTCACATCTCAGATTGCTTATAATGATATACTAATGTATCCACGTTAGAAATAATTGGTGAAATCCACCACAAAAGGTGAGACTCAACATAATAAATAATGAGACAAATCTTGGGATATGACTTGGATATTAACCTACCCAAAGCAGCTATGACTCGCTCTGCTCTATATAAGGGGCTGGAGACTTTCTGACCAGCAGGTTGCGCTGAACCCATTTTGCAGGCATTTCACAACTTTATCATTTTTAACACTGAGACATTGTTTTAGGTAATCTGTGTTCTACATATTCAAAAGAAGCACACTAGGAAGTAAGAATGGCTTCTTCTTTGGTGAAAATCTCCTTGTTAAATAATCTTTTTTTTCTACTGCATTGTTGTAAGTTTAAATTTGGTTAACATTTTTTCAGGGTTGCATGATTTGTAATTTTTTTACTGTTTGGAATGCCCAAGGTTTATAATATTACAAGTGGGACTATTCTCTACAAACCTATGCGATATCAGATCAAAGTTATTAGAATGTGTGATTTTCTGCTGTTTGTTATATATGTCAATGCTTACAGTAGCGATTTTCTTTGTCCAATCATTTTTTATGTGGTCTAACTGGAAGCATCTAATGACTGTGGTAACTCAAAGAGCTATTTAAAGGGCTCCGTCAGTGATTTTTAATCATTGCTGCACATACATTGTTGGTTTTCTTAAAAGTTAATTTTGCCATGTCATTGCCAATGTGTTTTTCACAGGCTAAGAACATCAGTGAGCCCTCTCTGACCAAGGTCTAGTTTATAGCCAGCGAGTTTGGTGGAGTTATGTTAAAGGGTTGGCATGCAGGCTTCCTGAGTGGTTTTTAAAACGTGTGTTTTGCTGAATCATTGGCAACACAAAACACCGAATGCTCCATCTGGTCATGGCCAATATTATAGCCAGCAAGTTTGTTGTTGCTACCTGAAAGTATTAGTGTGCAAGATTTAGGATTTTTTTTTTTACAGGCTATTTAAAATATGCTGTCAATGCAGTGGCTATGCTGTAACATTCTTGTTAGATTAGACTTGCAACTAGACTTTGTAGGGTGGAAGAACTACGGGAACAGAACTGGGTTGTGCTTCCGTACCCATTACCGACACATTTTTTAGTACCATTTGTGTGAAGTAGGAAAGTCAGCTGTGGTGGAACAACAGTAGAGCCAAAAACATAGCAAAGGGCTGAAATGACCTTACCTTTGATGTTAAGGTCTCTCAAGAATGCCTAAGGTAACTAAGCATGTGGAAGGTCACAAAGAGCAGATGGCTTGCATTCCCTCAGCCTTCAATGACATGCCGGCATGTTGTTGCATCATTTTCATACACTGACCCATTCTCACAAATCAAATTAATTGTCTTGCAAACATGTTTTGAATTGTTTCTAGTGGTAGATCAATGACAAGGAATAATACCTGTCAAGTATGTACCTTGCAATGTTGCAAAGTCATCAGTCATCAAAAGAACTCTAAATTAATAAAATGAAAATTGTAATAAGTCAAGAATGCCAACTGAGCAGAAGGTGTCCAAATGTGGACATGAGACAAAAATCCAAAGGTAAACAAATGCAATGGGCTTGTTGGTCTAGGCGTATGATTCTTGCTTAGGGTGCGACGGATTCCAGGTTCAAATCGGGAACGAGCTCTTTATACTTACTTTGGATCCACAGGTGTCTTGCACCATATGTTAGTGTCGCTTCATGAAAGAGTAAAAGAACTGAAAGACCACCTCAATTCTGTTTCTTAACATTGCCCAGTCAAAAAAAGGGCTATACTGAGTTTAATGATGGCTTGTTGGTCTAGGGGTATGATTCTCGCTTTGGGTGTGAGAGGTCCTGGGTTCAATTCCCAGACAAGCCCACTTTGACTTCAACCAGTTGCTGGAGGTGAGATCATGCCTTCTCTATTTAAAAGTTTTTGCTAAGGGATGTCCAAATTAAGAAAGAGCTAGAGTGCCCACTTCCTGTCCTGGTGATCCAGTCTTCCACAGAGTATACAGCTGGCTCTAAGATTCTTGAAAAATTGCATTTCATTTAGCACTTGCTTTACATTCCGTTTGGAACTAAACTCTCCAGGTCCAGAATTGGCATGTTACGTTTTAAGGAATTTACTATGGTAATGCTTACCTTAACATGAGGTCTATCTATACAGAGAAGTGGACAGGGTCGCCCTATGACCAAGGCCTTAATCTCTCGGCCATTGCAGCTGTTGCATACTTTGGGCACTTGTGGGTTATGTCCTAGGACTTCTTCAAGCTCAATTATGAGTCCACATGTGTCAATTATGAGTCCACATCACTTCAAATAAGCAACTAAATTCTCTATTCTGCAAGAGACTACATTGGAGTTCCACACCAACACCTTAATTCCTGGGCCATCACAACTTATGGACAAAGCAGCTATTTCTGCATCAATTCGTAGGACTCCTACAGTTTCACTGGCACGAAGTTGCAAATGGCATGGCAAGCATATGCGAAAGGAGACCTATCTTGGGATATGACTTGAATGTCAAGTCCTGAGATGTACTTGTTACATATACATATACATTTACATTTACGGCATTTCCCAGACACTCTTATCCAGAGCGACTTACAAAAGTGGTTTGTCATTTACTCATAGAATACATCCTAGCCATTACAGTAGGCTAGAGTCCAACATACCAATGATCTAGAATACTGTAGAAAAAAGGGATCACTGCTGTTGCCTAGAAGTACAAAATGCATAAGGTCTATCTTAAACAATGATAAGTGCAATAAACAATAAGCACCAAAGTTTGTTAGTCAATATAGGAGCAGGGTCATTTGTCCTTTAAATATTCCATGAATAGATAGATCTTTAGTCTGTGTTTGAAGACTGCAAGGGACTCTGCTGTCAAGACAGCAAATGGAAGTTTATTCCATCTTCTGTGAGCCAGAACAGATAGTAATCTAAACACTTGTCTTCCATGACACTTGAAGCATGGAATTTCACGCCGAGCCATACCTGAGGTTCGAAGCACTCGAGGTACAAATCAGGCTTTGACCATTGACTCAATGTAACAAGGGGCTGCACCATTTTTGACTTTGTAGTTAAGCGTCAAGATTTTAAATCTGATGTGTGCAGCTACTGGAAGCAAACGAAGGGAGCGCAGCAGCGGGGTAACACGTGTGAACTTCAGAAGATTGAACACCAGTTGTGCTGCGGCTACTACTGCTGTTACTTGCACGTACATCATCTTGTTAGTGACTTGTGGGTGGGCACTGGAGTGAACAGTGTAAGAGCTAAAGTGTTATAGTTATAGTTAAAGAGAAAAGAGGCCGCTGTCCCTGGAATGCTGGTGCAAGACATGGAAGAGAATCATAGGCAAACACCATTGCAATTTGCATGTGAGAAATAGTCTTCCAGAACTTTCTCTGAGCTAAGATGAATGTCCAATAGTTGAAGAGTTTTTACATGTCCTTTACATCACGCAGGTAAAAAGGATTTGCTTTCTCCTCTACATGAAACAAGACACTGCTATGTGGCAGATAGATCGTTCAGTAAAGGATCTGGGAATGCAATCTCTCCCCACTGGTGGCATGATGTCTCTGCAGAAATCACTTCAAATAAGCAACTAAATCCTCTATTCTGCGAGAGACTACATTGAAGTTCCACACCAACACCTTAATTCCTGGGCCATCACAACTTATGGACAAAGCAGCTATTTCTGCATCAATTCCTAGGACTCCTACAGTTTCCCTGGCACAAAGTTGCAAATGGCATGGCAAGCATATGCAAAAGGAGACCTAGAGGACACTGTACACTCATTCTTCCAGTAAAGGAATCAGAACAGAAACATGTCATCTCCTTACGCTGCAAGCAGGAGTCGAACCTGCGCGGGGATCCCCCATTGGATTTCAAGTCCAACGCCTTAACCTCTCGGCCATTGCAGCTGTTGCATACTTTGGGCACTTGTGGGTTATGTCCTTGGACTTCTTCACGCTCAATTATGAGTCCCCATGTGTCATTGATTCAGGGTTGCAAATGGCCTGATATGCAAATTCAAAGACAGGACTCTCCCGCATGGTCTGCTCACTATTTTAGCAAGCTAATGTCAATTCCAGATAAACAGGTGCTCAGAAGCTTGTCAGAGTATTAGACTGATGCACTACCTACTACACTAATGTGGCCTCCAAGGTCTTCCACGTGAAAACGTGGGACAGCTCAAGGTGGCTCACCAATTTTGCCTGAACACTGCTTTTGTTTTTAAAAAATCACACCTAGCTGATGTAGGTGTCATGTAAAGTTTTCACTGGCATGCTGTTAGTACAAGTGGGCAGAAATGTAAGTCAACAAAGATGAAACTTGCACATTGGAAATAAATTAGTGCAGGATATCGCTTGACCTAAGTTGAATGTTGACAAGAGAGTGCAGCTCAGTACATTAATTTGCAATGGAATAATCAGACATTTTGCAAACAGAGTCAAAGCCAAATTTGATAAAAATGCTGCATATGACATAACTCATAGTGTAGACCAATCTCGTGTTTATCACACAGGGATAGCCAAAATGCTTTGAATATTTTGCATTTTTACAAGAATTCGAAAAGAAATACAAATCATAAGCCAGCACACCAACATTGTTAAAAGAGGAAAATGAAGACAGGGTCAACATCACCAGAATGTGTTTAAAAAACTTTCTGTTGTATGTGCACTGATCCAAAATACTTCAAAACCTGTGGGATGTGTACATCTCAGTCAGTTTCTTTTAACACACATGCATCTGTCCTTGTTAGTATATTAGATAGTATCTCTGCCTCTCAGGCAGAAATTCTTGGGTTGTTTCCCCGGCAGGGAGTATTCCTATTCTTAGTGCACTGCAGACAAACCGGTGACTTGGCACCCTTTTTAGGAATGATAACATCGAATCCTACACCCACAGTTGCTCTTTTCTACTTATATGAATCAAGACACTAGCACATTGTGGATCAATACTTTGATAAAGCACCTGGGAGAGAATTTGGTGCCCAGAGGTGACATTATCTCTAAGCAGACATGACAAAACATGCATACCATCAAGGCCAAGACTGAAGAGCATGGAAAAATTTTGTCAATTTCATAAACTACATCAAATGCTTTGCTGGTGTCAAATATTGTAATGACATTAAATATTGTGACTTGACAATTATGTGAAGGGTAGTGCTTGGTAACTGTCCATCTTGACTTTGGATTGTACATTTTCTCTCTTGACTTGTCTCGGGACTACAGTGTCAATTCTTGAGATGTATTTGTTCCAATTACATTTACATTTAAGGCATTTAGCAGACACTTTTATCCAGTGTGACTTACAAAAGGGCTTTGTCATTTACTCATAGAATACACCCTAGCCATTACAGTAGTTTAGAGTCCAATATACCACTGATCTAGAATACTGTAGAAATAAAAGGATCACTGCCGTTACCTAGAAGTACAAAATGCATAAGGACTAAAGTTTGTTAGACAACATCAGTGTAATAAATACTACCCTACAATAAGTGCTAATTTAGTTAGTCAATATAGGAGCAGGGTCATTTGTCAGATTCCATGAATAGATGGGTCTTTAGTCTGTGTTTGAAGACTGCAAGAGCTCTGCTGTCAGGAGAGCAAGTGGAAGCTCATTTCACCATCTGTGAGTCTCAATGCTTGTCTTCCATGAGACTTGGAGCATGGAATTTCAAGCCGAGCCATACTTGAGGCTCGAAGCACCTGAGGTATGAATCGGGCTTTGACTACTGACTCAATGTATCAAGGGCCTGGCCCATTTTTGGCTTTGTAGGGCAGCATCAAGATTTTAAATCTGATGTGATTAGAGTTTTTATATGCCCATGATATCACGGAGGTAAGAAGGATGTGCTTTCTGCACTACATGAAACAAGACACTGCTATGTGGCAGGTAGATCATTCAGGAAAGGGTGTGGGAGTGCAAGATCTCCCCACTGGAGAATTGGTGCTGTATACCAAGTTCAATTGTCACCTTTGAGAACAGATGTGACATAAAGTTCATGCCTTGGTCAGATTGTATAACTTTGGGCAATCCAAAGGTAGTGCAGAATTTAATAACAGCTCTTCAATTTTAGTTATCGAAGGGGAATTGCCTCAGGTTACGTGGTGGCAGCACACATTATAGTCAATAGGTAGCAATGCCCAGAACGGGTCTTTGGCAAAGGGCCCACACAATCAACCAACACCTTTTCAAAGGGCTCACCAACTGCTGGAATGGGGCACAGAGGAACAGACAGAATGACCTGATTTGGTTTTCCGGCCATGTAAGGCATGAACGGCAGTGTCCAACATCACTCCTAATCGATGGCCAAAAGAAATGTTGTAGAATTTGTTGTTTTGTCATTTTTCTGATACCTAGGTGTCCAGACAGGGGATGGTCATGGGCTAGTGATAATATGTGTATTTGGTATGATGCTGGAACAACTACCTGGGCTACAGAGTTTCACTCCTCCTCAGAATCAGACTCACTCCATGTCCTGAATACAACACCACCTCAAATGAAATACATGCGCCGATAACCTTTCGGTTTGTTTTGTCACGATTCTTATTTTCTAGTACACATCCATTGGTCAAATATATTTATCATTTACTAAAATTTTATTCTGTGCATTGGAATACTTTTAAAATATACATCAGTAAGGTAATGTACATGAACCCATGTTTTCTGATTGTTTTTGGATAACAGAAAAATGGCTTGTCACGTGCATCCTTGACTCAGTCTATCTGTTACAGAAACAACATTTTTTGAGACAATTCTAATAGCCATTATTGTGGAAAAACCTCATCAGCCAGGATGATTTTGCATGTAGCTGTTTAATACAATCGTATAGGGTAGTTGTGTGTTTGATTATAAATGATGATCTCATAATAATCTTATCTACATATTCTTATACATTTACATAGTAGCATTCACTCATATACTCAAATTCCATATGATACATAGAAAAGGTCCACCTCATCCAATTTAGTTTTTACCTGATCAATAATCCAAAAAAATATATAAATAACAGCACCCTCTAGCGATGAACCTCAATTATTTCAAGCTAAATATAAAGTATAGCTAGGATAAGTCAGCACTATCTTGCAGCTAGAACAAATTATTCTCAGATTAATTTATGCATCATGGCAAGTGGCTGAGTTAAAAATGAAACACAATTAAGTCAAATTAAATTGACCCACCTGCAACAAGTTCAGCAACCACATTTAATTTCACTGAATGGTCAGCTAGCCAGCCTATACAAAACAGGTTATTGTTAGAAATTCTGCATGTGTGATTCACTTATCTTCACATCTCAGATTGCTTATAATGATATACTAATGTATCCACGTTAGAAATAATTGGTGAAATCCACCACAAAAGGTGAGACTCAACATAATAAATAATGAGACAAATCTTGGGATATGACTTGGATATTAACCTACCCAAAGCAGCTATGACTCGCTCTGCTCTATATAAGGGGCTGGAGACTTTCTGACCAGCAGGTTGCGCTGAACCCATTTTGCAGGCATTTCACAACTTTATCATTTTTAACACTGTGACATTGTTTTAGGTAATCTGTGTTCTACATATTCAAAAGAATCACACTAGGAACTAAGAATGGCTTCTTCTTTGGTGAAAATCTCCTTGTTAAATAATCTTTTTTTTCTACTGCATTGTTGTAAGTTTAAATTTGGTTAACATTTTTTCAGGGTTGCATGATTTGTAATTTTTTTACTGTTTGGAATGCCCAAGGTTTATAATATTACAAGTGGGACTATTCTCTACAAACCTATGCGATATCAGATCAAAGTTATTAGAATGTGTGATTTTCTGCTGTTTGTTATATATGTCAATATTTACAGTAGCGATTTTCTTTGTTCAATCATTTTTTATGTGGTCTAACTGGAAGCATCTAATGACTGTGGTAACTCAAAGAGCTATTTAAAGGGCTCCGTCAGTGATTTTTAATCATTGCTGCACATACATTGTTGGTTTTCTTAAAAGTTAATTTTGCCATGTCATTGCCAATGTGTTTTTCACAGGCTAAGAACATCAGTGAGCTCTCTCTGACCAAGGTCTAGTTTATAGCCAGCGTGTTTGGTGGAGTTATGTTAAAGGGTTGGCATGCAGGCTTCCTGAGTGGTTTTTAAAACGTGTGTTTTGCTGAATCATTGGCAACACAAAACACCGAATGCTCCATCTGGTCACGGCCAATATTATAGCCAGCAAGTTTGTTGTTGCTACCTGAAAGTATTAGTGTGCAAGATTTAGGATTTTTTTTTTTACAGGCTATTTAAAATATGCTGTCAATGCAGTGGCTATGCTGTAACATTCACGTTAGATTAGACTTGCAACTAGACTTTGTAGGGTGGAAGAACTACGGGAACAGAACTGGGTTGTGCTTCCGTACCCATTACCGACACATTTTTTAGTACCATTTGTGTGAAGTAGGAAAGTCAGCTGTGGTGGAACAACAGTAGAGCCAAAAACATAGCAAAGGGCTGAAATGACCTTACCTTTGATGTTAAGGTCTCTCAAGAATGCCTAAGGTAACTAAGCATGTGGAAGGTCACAAAGAGCAGATGGCTTGCATTCCCTCAGCCTTCAATGACATGCCGGCATGTTGTTGCATCATTTTCATACACTGACCCATTCTCACAAATCAAATTAATTGTCTTGCAAACATGTTTTGAATTGGAACACGCTGGAACAGGCTGAGGGCTCGGGCACACCGAGCTCCCTTACCTAGCATCCTGCTAGCCAACGTCCAGTCTCTGGATAACAAGCTAGACGACCTCCGGGCCAGGATAAAGTTCCAGAGGGACATTCGGGATTGCAATCTCCTCTGCTTCACCGAGTCGTGGCTGAACCCAGCGGTACCAAACCACGCTATCCTGCCGGCCGAGTTCTTCTCGGTTCACCGCATGGACAGGACGGCAGATTCGGGGAAATCGAGAGGCGGCGGAGTGTGTGTGATGGTAAACAACAGCTGGTGCAACAATGCCAACGTTGTTACTCTCGCCTGCTCCTGCTCACCCAACCTGGAGCTGCTCGACCTCAAACTTCGTCCTTTCTACCTTCCTCGGGAGTTCACTTCGGTCATCATCAACACCGTGTACATCCCACCTCAGGCTAACATGGACACTGCACTGTGGGAACTTCATGAGGCTCTCACACAGTTTCAGGCACAGCACCGGGACGCTGCACTTATTGTGGTTGGGGATTTCAACAGCGCTAACCTCAAGCGTGCGGTGCCCAACCTTTACCAGCACGTAACCTTCCCCACCAGGGGAAATAGGACACTAGATCACTGCTACACCCCATACAAGGACAGCTACAAGGCACTAGCTCAGCCACCGTTTGGTAAGTCGGACCACGCCGCCATCTTCCTCCTACCAAAATATAAACAATGGCTGAAACGGGAAGCTCCGGTTCAGAGGGAGGTCGCGCGCTGGACAGACCAATCGGTGGCCACTCTGCAGGACGCTCTGGATGACGCGGACTGGGACATGTTCCGGCGCAGCACTGATGATGTCAGCGAGTTTACGGAGGCAGTAGTAGGATTTATTGGGAAACTGGTGGACGACACGATCCCAAGAATCACCATCAAGAAGTTTTCCAACCAGAAGCCCTGGGTGGACAGAACCATCCGCGAGGCTCTGAACTCTCAAACTGCTGCCTACAATGCGGGGATCATCAGCGGGAACATGGACGAGTACAAGTCTGCAGCATACGGAGTGCGCAGGGCGGTGAGGGAGGCGAAGCGGCGCTACGGGAAGAAACTAGAGACACAGTTCCAGCAGAGTGGCTCTAGATCCCTGTGGCAGGGAATACGGATGATCACGGACTACAGGAGCCCACCCTCTGGGCTGATGAGTGCGGATGAGTCTCTGGCGAACGAGCTGAATACATTCTTTGCTCGCTTCGAGGCTACATCTAGCAGCGCTAGTGCTAACAGCACCAATGCTAACGGCGCTAGTTGTAACAGCACCAATGCTAACGGCGCTAGTGCTAACAGCGCCAATGCTAACGGCGCTAGTGCTAATGGCACTATCGGCGCAGCCAATGGCACATGCGCGGGGCCCACCATAGAACAGCGCCCTCTCATCATCACGGAGAGTGACGTGAGGAGAGTGTTTAAAAGGGTGAATACCAGGAAGGCGATGGGACCAGACGGTATCTGCGGGAGGGTCCTCAAAGCCTGCGCAGATCAGCTAGCCCCGGTATTCACCGACATCTTCAATCTCTCCCTGACGCTCGGTATTGTCCCGTCCAGCTTCAAGCGGTCCACCATCGTCCCCGTCCCGAAGAAACCTCGACCCTCCGACCTCAATGACTACCGCCCTGTCGCCCTCACATCAGTCATGATGAAGTGCTTTGAAAAGCTAGTTAGAGACTTCATCACATCTTCACTGCCAGCCTCCACGGACCCACTGCAGTTTGCATACCGCCACAACCGCTCCACTGACGATGCGATTGCACATCTGCTCCACACTACACTGACTCACCTGGACAAAGGGAGGGGAAATTATGTTAAAATGCTATTTGTCGACTACAGTTCAGCATTTAACACTATCATTCCCTCCCTACTCACTACTAAGTTGGGAGATCTAGGACTGCATACATCCCTGTGCGACTGGATCTCCAACTTCCTAACAGACAGACCACAATTATTACGGGTGGGCAACTGCGCCTCATCCACCCTCACCCTCAGCACTGGAGCTCCTCAGGGTTGTGTCCTAAGCCCCCTGCTCTACTCACTGTACACCTACGACTGCACAGCCACTTCCAGCTCTAACACCATTGTCAAGTTTGCTGATGACACCGTTGTCGTGGGTCTGATCTCGGACAACGACGAGAGGGCCTACCTGGAGGAGATTAAACACCTGGAAAACTGGTGCCAGGAAAATAATCTCCTCCTAAACGTCAGTAAAACAAAGGAGCTGATCGTGGATTGCAGCAAGAAGCAGGAGCGGCACTACCAACCTGTGAGGATCAGTGGAACCACGGTGGAGAGAGTAGATAGTTTCAGGTACCTTGGTGTTCACATCTCGCAGGACCTGTCCTGGTCCCGCCATACCAGCTCCCTGGCAAAGAAGGCTCGTCAGCGTCTTTACCACCTCAGACGCCTAAGGGACTTCAGACTGCCCACCAAGGTACTGCGGAACTTCTACACCTGCACTATCGAGAGCATCCTCACGGGGAACATCACAGTCTGGTTTGGAAATGGCACCAAGCAGGACAGACAAGCACTCCAAAGGGTAGTGCGTTCAGCAGAGCGCATCACTCACTCGGAACTTCCTGACCTGCAGACCACCTACTACAAGCGGTGCCAAACCAAGGCCAGGAAAATTGTGAAGGACCCCACCCATCCCAACAATAGACTCTTCTCTCTGTTGAGGTCAGGGAGGCGCTTCCGCTCCCTGAAGACCAAAACAGAGAGACTGAAGAGGAGCTTCTTCCCACAGGCCATTCGGGCCCTGAATCAGGGAAACTGATAAACTGTGGGGACCACCACCACCACCACGTAACATGACTGTATATCTGTACATCTGTATATATAGATTTACATTTATACTCAATTAACCTGTTACAACAACTGTAGATATGGTACTATACAATGGATCTGTACATTCTGTAGATTGTGTACATATATACTCAGCCATATACATTGTACATTGTGTATATAATCATAATATACATATATTGTACATACATTGTTAATATATTTTTGTACATACATAGAATATATATTTATCTGTATATATATTTTTTTCTCTATGCACCCCTGGTTCTCTTCCTCAGTTTGGACAGAGCACTCTCCACCATTTCACTGCGTGTTGTACTGTGTATGACTATGTATGTGACAAATAAACCGAACTTGAACTTGAACTTGTTATGTTAAAGGGTCGGCATGCAGGCTTCCTGAGTGGTTTTTAAAACGTGTGTTTTGCTGAATCATTGGCAACACAAAACACCGAATGCTCCATCTGGTCACGGCCAATATTATAGCCAGCAAGTTTGTTGTTGTTACCTGAAAGTATTAGTGTGCAAGATTTAGGATTTTTTTTTTTACAGGCTATTTAAAATATGCTGTCAATGCAGTGGCTATGCTGTAACATTCACGTTAGATTAGACTTGCAACTAGACTTTGTAGGGTGGAAGAACTACGGGAACAGAACTGGGTTGTGCTTCCGTACCCATTACCGACACATTTTTTAGTACCATTTGTGTGAAGTAGGAAAGTCAGCTGTGGTGGAACAACAGTAGAGCCAAAAACATAGCAAAGGGCTGAAATGACCTTACCTTTGATGTTAAGGTCTCTCAAGAATGCCTAAGGTAACTAAGCATGTGGAAGGTCACAAAGAGCAGATGGCTTGCATTCCCTCAGCCTTCAATGACATGCCGGCATGTTGTTGCATCATTTTCATACACTGACCCATTCTCACAAATCAAATTAATTGTCTTGCAAACATGTTTTGAATTGTTTCTAGTGGTAGATCAATGACAAGGAATAATACCTGTCAAGTATGTACCTTGCAATGTTGCAAAGTCATCAGTCATCAAAAGAACTCTAAATTAATAAAATGAAAATTGTAATAAGTCAAGAATGCCAACTGAGCAGAGGGTGTCCAAATGTGGACATGAGACAAAAATCCAAAGGTAAACAAATGCAATGGGCTTGTTGGTCTAGGCGTATGATTCTTGCTTAGGGTGCGACGGATTCCAGGTTCAAATCGGGAACGAGCTCTTTATACTTACTTTGGATCCACAGGTGTCTTGCACCATATGTTAGTGTCGCTTCATGAAAGAGTAAAAGAACTGAAAGACCACCTCAATTCTGTTTCTTAACATTGCCCAGTCAAAAAAAGGGTTATAGTGAGCTTAATGATGGCTTGTTGGTCTAGGGGTATGATTCTCGCTTTGGGTGTGAGAGGTCCTGGGTTCAATTCCCAGACAAGCCCACTTTGACTTCAACCAGTTGCTGGAGGTGAGATCATGCCTTCTCTATTTAAAAGTTTTTGCTAAGGGATGTCCAAATTAAGAAAGAGCTAGAGTGCCCACTTCCTGTCCTGGTGATCCAGTCTTCCACAGAGTATACAGCTGGCTCTAAGATTCTTGAAAAATTGCATTTCATTTAGCACTTGCTTTACATTCCGTTTGGAACTAAACTCTCCAGGTCCAGAATTGGCATGTTACGTTTTAAGGAATTTACTATGGTAATGTTTACCTTAACATGAGGTCTATCTATACAGAGAAGTGGACAGGGTCGCCCTATGACCAAGGCTTTAATCTCTCGGCCATTGCAGCTGTTGCATACTTTGGGCACTTGTGGGTTATGTCCTTGGACTTCTTCAAGCTCAATTATGAGTCCCCATGTGTCATTGATTCAGGGTTGCAAATGGCCTGATATGCAAATTCAAAGACAGGACTCTCCCGCATGGTCTGCTCACTATTTTAGCAAGCTAATGTCAATTCCAGATAAACAGGTGCTCAGAAGCTTGTCAGAGTATTAGACTGATGCACTACCTACTACACTAATGTGGCCTCCAAGGTCTTCCACGTGAAAACGTGGGACAGCTCAAGGTGGCTCACCAATTTTGCCTGAACACTGCTTTTGTTTTTAAAAAATCACACCTAGCTGATGTAGGTGTCATGTAAAGTTTTCACTGGCATGCTGTTAGTACAAGTGGGCAGAAATGTAAGTCAACAAAGATGAAACTTGCACATTGGAAATAAATTAGTGCAGGATATCGCTTGACCTAAGTTGAATGTTGACAAGAGAGTGCAGCTCAGTACATTAATTTGCAATGGAATAATCAGACATTTTGCAAACAGAGTCAAAGCCAAATTTGATAAAAATGCTGCATATGACATCACTCATAGTGTAGACCAATCTCGTGTTTATCACACAGGGATAGTCAAAATGCTTTGAATATTTTGCATTTTTACAAGAATTCGAAAAGAAATACAAATCATAAGCCAGCACACCAACATTGTTAAAAGAGGAAAATGAAGACAGGGTCAACATCACCAGAATGTGTTTAAAAAACTTTCTGTTGTATGTGCACTGATCCAAAATACTTCAAAACCTGTGGGATGTGTACATCTCAGTCAGTTTCTTTTAACACACATGCATCTGTCCTTGTTAGTATATTAGATAGTATCTCTGCCTCTCAGGCAGAAATTCTTGGGTTGTTTCCCCGGCAGGGAGTATTCCTATTCTTAGTGCACTGCAGACAAACCGGTGACTTGGCACCCTTTTTAGGAATGATAACATCGAATCCTACACCCACAGTTGCTCTTTTCTACTTATATGAATCAAGACACTAGCACATTGTGGATCAATACTTTGATAAAGCACCTGGGAGAGAATTTGATGCCCAGTGGCGACATTATCTCTAAGCAGACATGACAAAACATGCATACCATCAAGGCCAAGACTGAAGAGCATGGAAAAATTTTGTCAATTTCATAAACTACATCAAATGCTTTGCTGGTGTCAAATATTGTAATGACATTAAATATTGTGACTTGACAATTATGTGAAGGGTAGTGCTTGGTAACTGTCCATCTTGACTTTGGATTGTACATTTTCTCTCTTGACTTGTCTCGGGACTACAGTGTCAATTCTTGAGATGTATTTGTTCCAATTACATTTACATTTAAGGCATTTAGCAGACACTTTTATCCAGTGTGACTTACAAAAGGGCTTTGTCATTTACTCATAGAATACACCCTAGCCATTACAGTAGTTTAGAGTCCAATATACCACTGATCTAGAATACTGTAGAAATAAAAGGATCACTGCCGTTACCTAGAAGTACAAAATGCATAAGGACTAAAGTTTGTTAGACAACATCAGTGTAATAAATACTACCCTACAATAAGTGCTAATTTAGTTAGTCAATATAGGAGCAGGGTCATTTGTCAGATTCCATGAATAGATGGGTCTTTAGTCTGTGTTTGAAGACTGCAAGAGCTCTGCTGTCAGGAGAGCAAGTGGAAGCTCATTTCACCATCTGTGAGTCTCAATGCTTGTCTTCCATGAGACTTGGAGCATGGAATTTCAAGCCGAGCCATACTTGAGGCTCGAAGCACCTGAGGTATGAATCGGGCTTTGACTACTGACTCAATGTATCAAGGGCCTGGCCCATTTTTGGCTTTGTAGGGCAGCATCAAGATTTTAAATCTGATGTGATTAGAGTTTTTATATGCCCATGATATCACGGAGGTAAGAAGGATGTGCTTTCTGCACTACATGAAACAAGACACTGCTATGTGGCAGGTAGATCATTCAGGAAAGGGTGTGGGAGTGCAAGATCTCCCCACTGGAGAATTGGTGCTGTATACCAAGTTCAATTGTCACCTTTGAGAACAGATGTGACATAAAGTTCATGCCTTGGTCAGATTGTATAACTTTGGGCAATCCAAAGGTAGTGCAGAATTTAATAACAGCTCTTCAATTTTAGTTATCGAAGGGGAATTGCCTCAGGTTACGTGGTGGCAGCACACATTATAGTCAATAGGTAGCAATGCCCAGAACGGGTCTTTGGCAAAGGGCCCACACAATCAACCAACACCTTTTCAAAGGGCTCACCAACTGCTGGAATGGGGCACAGAGGAACAGACAGAATGACCTGATTTGGTTTTCCGGCCATGTAAGGCATGAACGGCAGTGTCCAACATCACTCCTAATCGATGGCCAAAAGAAATGTTGTAGAATTTGTTGTTTTGTCATTTTTCTGATACCTAGGTGTCCAGACAGGGGATGGTCATGGGCTAGTGATAATATGTGTATTTGGTATGATGCTGGAACAACTACCTGGGCTACAGAGTTTCACTCCTCCTCAGAATCAGACTCACTCCATGTCCTGAATACAACACCACCTCAAATGAAATACATGCGCCGATAACCTTTCGGTTTGTTTTGTCACGATTCTTATTTTCTAGTACACATCCATTGGTCAAATATATTTATCATTTACTAAAATTTTATTCTGTGCATTGGAATACTTTTAAAATATACATCAGTAAGGTAATGTACATGAACCCATGTTTTCTGATTGTTTTTGGATAACAGAAAAATGGCTTGTCACGTGCATCCTTGACTCAGTCTATCTGTTACAGAAACAACATTTTTTGAGACAATTCTAATAGCCATTATTGTGGAAAAACCTCATCAGCCAGGATGATTTTGCATGTAGCTGTTTAATACAATCGTATAGGGTAGTTGTGTGTTTGATTATAAATGATGATCTCATAATAATCTTATCTACATATTCTTATACATTTACATAGTAGCATTCACTCATATACTCAAATTCCATATGATACATAGAAAAGGTCCACCTCATCCATTTTAGTTTTTACCTGATCAATAATCCAAAAAAATATATAAATAACAGCACCCTCTAGCGATGAACCTCAATTATTTCAAGCTAAATATAAAGTATAGCTAGGATAAGTCAGCACTATCTTGCAGCTAGAACAAATTATTCTCAGATTAATTTATGCATCATGGCAAGTGGCTGAGTTAAAAATGAAACACAATTAAGTCAAATTAAATTGACCCACCTGCAACAAGTTCAGCAACCACATTTAATTTCACTGAATGGTCAGCTAGCCAGCCTATACAAAACAGGTTATTGTTAGAAATTCTGCATGTGTGATTCACTTATCTTCACATCTCAGATTGCTTATAATGATATACTAATGTATCCACGTTAGAAATAATTGGTGAAATCCACCACAAAAGGTGAGACTCAACATAATAAATAATGAGACAAATCTTGGGATATGACTTGGATATTAACCTACCCAAAGCAGCTATGACTCGCTCTGCTCTATATAAGGGGCTGGAGACTTTCTGACCAGCAGGTTGCGCTGAACCCATTTTGCAGGCATTTCACAACTTTATCATTTTTAACACTGTGACATTGTTTTAGGTAATCTGTGTTCTACATATTCAAAAGAAGCACACTAGGAAGTAAGAATGGCTTCTTCTTTGGTGAAAATCTCCTTGTTAAATAATCTTTTTTTTCTACTGCATTGTTGTAAGTTTAAATTTGGTTAACATTTTTTCAGGGTTGCATGATTTGTAATTTTTTTACTGTTTGGAATGCCCAAGGTTTATAATATTACAAGTGGGACTATTCTCTACAAACCTATGCGATATCAGATCAAAGTTATTAGAATGTGTGATTTTCTGCTGTTTGTTATATATGTCAATGTTTACAGTAGCGATTTTCTTTGTTCAATCATTTTTTTATGTGGTCTAACTGGAAGCATCTAATGACTGTGGTAACTCAAAGAGCTATTTAAAGGGCTCCGTCAGTGATTTTTAATCATTGCTGCACATACATTGTTGGTTTTCTTAAAAGTTAATTTTGCCATGTCATTGCCAATGTGTTTTTCACAGGCTAAGAACATCAGTGAGCTCTCTCTGACCAAGGTCTAGTTTATAGCCAGCGAGTTTGGTGGAGTTATGTTAAAGGGTTGGCATGCGGGCTTCCTGAGTGGTTTTTAAAACGTGTGTTTTGCTGAATCATTGGCAACACAAAACACCGAATGCTCCATCTGGTCACGGCCAATATTATAGCCAGCAAGTTTGTTGTTGTTACCTGAAAGTATTAGTGTGCAAGATTTAGGATTTTTTTTTTTACAGGCTATTTAAAATATGCTGTCAATGCAGTGGCTATGCTGTAACATTCACGTTAGATTAGACTTGCAACTAGACTTTGTAGGGTGGAAGAACTACGGGAACAGAACTGGGTTGTGCTTCCGTACCCATTACCGACACATTTTTTAGTACCATTTGTGTGAAGTAGGAAAGTCAGCTGTGGTGGAACAACAGTAGAGCCAAAAACATAGCAAAGGGCTGAAATGACCTTACCTTTGATGTTAAGGTCTCTCAAGAATGCCTAAGGTAACTAAGCATGTGGAAGGTCACAAAGAGCAGATGGCTTGCATTCCCTCAGCCTTCAATGACATGCCGGCATGTTGTTGCATCATTTTCATACACTGACCCATTCTCACAAATCAAATTAATTGTCTTGCAAACATGTTTTGAATTGTTTCTAGTGGTAGATCAATGACAAGGAATAATACCTGTCAAGTATGTACCTTGCAATGTTGCAAAGTCATCAGTCATCAAAAGAACTCTAAATTAATAAAATGAAAATTGTAATAAGTCAAGAATGCCAACTGAGCAGAGGGTGTCCAAATGTGGACATGAGACAAAAATCCAAAGGTAAACAAATGCAATGGGCTTGTTGGTCTAGGCGTATGATTCTTGCTTAGGGTGCGACGGATTCCAGGTTCAAATCGGGTACGAGCTCTTTATACTTACTTTGGATCCACAGGTGTCTTGCACCATATGTTAGTGTCGCTTCATGAAAGAGTAAAAGAACTGAAAGACCACCTCAATTCTGTTTCTTAACATTGCCCAGTCAAAAAAAGGGTTATAGTGAGCTTAATGATGGCTTGTTGGTCTAGGGGTATGATTCTTGCTTCGGGTGTGAGAGGTCCTGGGTTCAATTCCCAGACAAGCCCACTTTGACTTCAACCAGTTGCTGGAGGTGAGATCATGCCTTCTCTATTTAAAAGTTTTTGCTAAGGGATGTCCAAATTAAGAAAGAGCTAGAGTGCCCACTTCCTGTCCTGGTGATCCAGTCTTCCACAGAGTATACAGCTGGCTCTAAGATTCTTGAAAAATTGCATTTCATTTAGCACTTGCTTTACATTCCGTTTGGAACTAAACTCTCCAGGTCCAGAATTGGCATGTTACGTTTTAAGGAATTTACTATGGTAATGTTTACCTTAACATGAGGTCTATCTATACAGAGAAGTGGACAGGGTCGCCCTATGACCAAGGCTTTAATCTCTCGGCCATTGCAGCTGTTGCATACTTTGGGCACTTGTGGGTTATGTCCTTGGACTTCTTCAAGCTCAATTATGAGTCCCCATGTGTCATTGATTCAGGGTTGCAAATGGCCTGATATGCAAATTCAAAGACAGGACTCTCCCGCATGGTCTGCTCACTATTTTAGCAAGCTAATGTCAATTCCAGATAAACAGGTGCTCAGAAGCTTGTCAGAGTATTAGACTGATGCACTACCTACTACACTAATGTGGCCTCCAAGGTCTTCCACGTGAAAACGTGGGACAGCTCAAGGTGGCTCACCAATTTTGCCTGAACACTGCTTTTGTTTTTAAAAAATCACACCTAGCTGATGTAGGTGTCATGTAAAGTTTTCACTGGCATGCTGTTAGTACAAGTGGGCAGAAATGTAAGTCAACAAAGATGAAACTTGCACATTGGAAATAAATTAGTGCAGGATATCGCTTGACCTAAGTTGAATGTTGACAAGAGAGTGCAGCTCAGTACATTAATTTGCAATGGAATAATCAGACATTTTGCAAACAGAGTCAAAGCCAAATTTGATAAAAATGCTGCATATGACATCACTCATAGTGTAGACCAATCTCGTGTTTATCACACAGGGATAGTCAAAATGCTTTGAATATTTTGCATTTTTACAAGAATTCGAAAAGAAATACAAATCATAAGCCAGCACACCAACATTGTTAAAAGAGGAAAATGAAGACAGGGTCAACATCACCAGAATGTGTTTAAAAAACTTTCTGTTGTATGTGCACTGATCCAAAATACTTCAAAACCTGTGGGATGTGTACATCTCAGTCAGTTTCTTTTAACACACATGCATCTGTCCTTGTTAGTATATTAGATAGTATCTCTGCCTCTCAGGCAGAAATTCTTGGGTTGTTTCCCCGGCAGGGAGTATTCCTATTCTTAGTGCACTGCAGACAAACCGGTGACTTGGCACCCTTTTTAGGAATGATAACATCGAATCCTACACCCACAGTTGCTCTTTTCTACTTATATGAATCAAGACACTAGCACATTGTGGATCAATACTTTGATAAAGCACCTGGGAGAGAATTTGATGCCCAGTGGCGACATTATCTCTAAGCAGACATGACAAAACATGCATACCATCAAGGCCAAGACTGAAGAGCATGGAAAAATTTTGTCAATTTCATAAACTACATCAAATGCTTTGCTGGTGTCAAATATTGTAATGACATTAAATATTGTGACTTGACAATTATGTGAAGGGTAGTGCTTGGTAACTGTCCATCTTGACTTTGGATTGTACATTTTCTCTCTTGACTTGTCTCGGGACTACAGTGTCAATTCTTGAGATGTATTTGTTCCAATTACATTTACATTTAAGGCATTTAGCAGACACTTTTATCCAGTGTAACTTACAAAAGGGCTTTGTCATTTACTCATAGAATACACCCTAGCCATTACAGTAGTTTAGAGTCCAATATACCACTGATCTAGAATACTGTAGAAATAAAAGGATCACTGCCGTTACCTAGAAGTACAAAATGCATAAGGACTAAAGTTTGTTAGACAACATCAGTGTAATAAATACTACCCTACAATAAGTGCTAATTTAGTTAGTCAATATAGGAGCAGGGTCATTTGTCAGATTCCATGAATAGATGGGTCTTTAGTCTGTGTTTGAAGACTGCAAGAGCTCTGCTGTCAGGAGAGCAAGTGGAAGCTCATTTCACCATCTGTGAGTCTCAATGCTTGTCTTCCATGAGACTTGGAGCATGGAATTTCAAGCCGAGCCATACTTGAGGCTCGAAGCACCTGAGGTATGAATCGGGCTTTGACTACTGACTCAATGTATCAAGGGCCTGGCCCATTTTTGGCTTTGTAGGGCAGCATCAAGATTTTAAATCTGATGTGATTAGAGTTTTTATATGCCCATGATATCACGGAGGTAAGAAGGATGTGCTTTCTGCACTACATGAAACAAGACACTGCTATGTGGCAGGTAGATCATTCAGGAAAGGGTGTGGGAGTGCAAGATCTCCCCACTGGAGAATTGGTGCTGTATACCAAGTTCAATTGTCACCTTTGAGAACAGATGTGACATAAAGTTCATGCCTTGGTCAGATTGTATAACTTTGGGCAATCCAAAGGTAGTGCAGAATTTAATAACAGCTCTTCAATTTTAGTTATCGAAGGGGAATTGCCTCAGGTTACGTGGTGGCAGCACACATTATAGTCAATAGGTAGCAATGCCCAGAACGGGTCTTTGGCAAAGGGCCCACACAATCAACCAACACCTTTTCAAAGGGCTCACCAACTGCTGGAATGGGGCACAGAGGAACAGACAGAATGACCTGATTTGGTTTTCCGGCCATGTAAGGCATGAACGGCAGTGTCCAACATCACTCCTAATCGATGGCCAAAAGAAATGTTGTAGAATTTGTTGTTTTGTCATTTTTCTGATACCTAGGTGTCCAGACAGGGGATGGTCATGGGCTAGTGATAATATGTGTATTTGGTATGATGCTGGAACAACTACCTGGGCTACAGAGTTTCACTCCTCCTCAGAATCAGACTCACTCCATGTCCTGAATACAACACCACCTCAAATGAAATACATGCGCCGATAACCTTTCGGTTTGTTTTGTCACGATTCTTATTTTCTAGTACACATCCATTGGTCAAATATATTTATCATTTACTAAAATTTTATTCTGTGCATTGGAATACTTTTAAAATATACATCAGTAAGGTAATGTACATGAACCCATGTTTTCTGATTGTTTTTGGATAACAGAAAAATGGCTTGTCACGTGCATCCTTGACTCAGTCTATCTGTTACAGAAACAACATTTTTTGAGACAATTCTAATAGCCATTATTGTGGAAAAACCTCATCAGCCAGGATGATTTTGCATGTAGCTGTTTAATACAATCGTATAGGGTAGTTGTGTGTTTGATTATAAATGATGATCTCATAATAATCTTATCTACATATTCTTATACATTTACATAGTAGCATTCACTCATATACTCAAATTCCATATGATACATAGAAAAGGTCCACCTCATCCATTTTAGTTTTTACCTGATCAATAATCCAAAAAAATATATAAATAACAGCACCCTCTAGCGATGAACCTCAATTATTTCAAGCTAAATATAAAGTATAGCTAGGATAAGTCAGCACTATCTTGCAGCTAGAACAAATTATTCTCAGATTAATTTATGCATCATGGCAAGTGGCTGAGTTAAAAATGAAACACAATTAAGTCAAATTAAATTGACCCACCTGCAACAAGTTCAGCAACCACATTTAATTTCACTGAATGGTCAGCTAGCCAGCCTATACAAAACAGGTTATTGTTAGAAATTCTGCATGTGTGATTCACTTATCTTCACATCTCAGATTGCTTATAATGATATACTAATGTATCCACGTTAGAAATAATTGGTGAAATCCACCACAAAAGGTGAGACTCAACATAATAAATAATGAGACAAATCTTGGGATATGACTTGGATATTAACCTACCCAAAGCAGCTATGACTCGCTCTGCTCTATATAAGGGGCTGGAGACTTTCTGACCAGCAGGTTGCGCTGAACCCATTTTGCAGGCATTTCACAACTTTATCATTTTTAACACTGTGACATTGTTTTAGGTAATCTGTGTTCTACATATTCAAAAGAAGCACACTAGGAAGTAAGAATGGCTTCTTCTTTGGTGAAAATCTCCTTGTTAAATAATCTTTTTTTTCTACTGCATTGTTGTAAGTTTAAATTTGGTTAACATTTTTTCAGGGTTGCATGATTTGTAATTTTTTTACTATTTGGAATGCCCAAGGTTTATAATATTACAAGTGGGACTATTCTCTACAAACCTATGCGATATCAGATCAAAGTTATTAGAATGTGTGATTTTCTGCTGTTTGTTATATATGTCAATGTTTACAGTAGCGATTTTCTTTGTTCAATCATTTTTTATGTGGTCTAACTGGAAGCATCTAATGACTGTGGTAACTCAAAGAGCTATTTAAAGGGCTCCGTCAGTGATTTTTAATCATTGCTGCACATACATTGTTGGTTTTCTTAAAAGTTAATTTTGCCATGTCATTGCCAATGTGTTTTTCACAGGCTAAGAACATCAGTGAGCTCTCTCTGACCAAGGTCTAGTTTATAGCCAGCGAGTTTGGTGGAGTTATGTTAAAGGGTTGGCATGCAGGCTTCCTGAGTGGTTTTTAAAACGTGTGTTTTGCTGAATCATTGGCAACACAAAACACCGAATGCTCCATCTGGTCACGGCCAATATTATAGCCAGCAAGTTTGTTGTTGCTACCTGAAAGTATTAGTGTGCAAGATTTAGGTTTTTTTTTTTTACAGGCTATTTAAAATATGCTGTCAATGCAGTGGCTATGCTGTAACATTCACGTTAGATTAGACTTGCAACTAGACTTTGTAGGGTGGAAGAACTACGGGAACAGAACTGGGTTGTGCTTCCGTACCCTTTACCGACACATTTTTTAGTACCATTTGTGTGAAGTAGGAAAGTCAGCTGTGGTGGAACAACAGTAGAGCCAAAAACATAGCAAAGGGCTGAAATGACCTTACCTTTGATGTTAAGGTCTCTCAAGAATGCCTAAGGTAACTAAGCATGTGGAAGGTCACAAAGAGCAGATGGCTTGCATTCCCTCAGCCTTCAATGACATGCCGGCATGTTGTTGCATCATTTTCATACACTGACCCATTCTCACAAATCAAATTAATTATCTTGCAAACATGTTTTGAATTGTTTCTAGTGGTAGATCAATGACAAGGAATAATACCTGTCAAGTATGTACCTTGCAATGTTGCAAAGTCATCAGTCATCAAAAGAACTCTAAATTAATAAAATGAAAATTGTAATAAGTCAAGAATGCCAAATGAGCAGAAGGTGTCCAAATGTGGACATGAGACAAAAATCCAAAGGTAAACAAATGCAATGGGCTTGTTGGTCTAGGCGTATGATTCTTGCTTAGGGTGCGACGGATTCCAGGTTCAAATCGGGAACGAGCTCTTTATACTTACTTTGGATCCACAGGTGTCTTGCACCATATGTTAGTGTCGCTTCATGAAAGAGTAAAAGAACTGAAAGACCACCTCAATTCTGTTTCTTAACATTGCCCAGTCAAAAAAAGGGCTATACTGAGTTTAATGATGGCTTGTTGGTCTAGGGGTATGATTCTTGCTTTGGGTGTGAGAGGTCCTGGGTTCAATTCCCAGACAAGCCCACTTTGACTTCAACCAGTTGCTGGAGGTGAGATCATGCCTTCTCTATTTAAAAGTTTTTGCTAAGGGATGTCCAAATTAAGAAAGAGCTAGAGTGCCCACTTCCTGTCCTGGTGATCCAGTCTTCCACAGAGTATACAGCTGGCTCTAAGATTCTTGAAAAATTGCATTTCATTTAGCACTTGCTTTACATTCCGTTTGGAACTAAACTCTCCAGGTCCAGAATTGGCATGTTACGTTTTAAGGAATTTACTATGGTAATGTTTACCTTAACATGAGGTCTATCTATACAGAGAAGTGGACAGGGTCGCCCTATGACCAAGGCTTTAATCTCTCGGCCATTGCAGCTGTTGCATACTTTGGGCACTTGTGGGTTATGTCCTTGGACTTCTTCAAGCTCAATTATGAGTCCCCATGTGTCATTGATTCAGGGTTGCAAATGGCCTGATATGCAAATTCAAAGACAGGACTCTCCCGCATGGTCTGCTCACTATTTTAGCAAGCTAATGTCAATTCCAGATAAACAGGTGCTCAGAAGCTTGTCAGAGTATTAGACTGATGCACTACCTACTACACTAATGTGGCCTCCAAGGTCTTCCACGTCACGTGAAAACGTGGGACAGCTCAAGGTGGCTCACCAATTTTGCCTGAACACTGCTTTTGTTTTTAAAAAATCACACCTAGCTGATGTAGGTGTCATGTAAAGTTTTCACTGGCATGCTGTTAGTACAAGTGGGCAGAAATGTAAGTCAACAAAGATGAAACTTGCACATTGGAAATAAATTAGTGCAGGATATCGCTTGACCTAAGTTGAATGTTGACAAGAGAGTGCAGCTCAGTACATTAATTTGCAATGGAATAATCAGACATTTTGCAAACAGAGTCAAAGCCAAATTTGATAAAAATGCTGCATATGACATAACTCATAGTGTAGACCAATCTCGTGTTTATCACACAGGGATAGTCAAAATGCTTTGAATATTTTGCATTTTTACAAGAATTCGAAAAGAAATACAAATCATAAGCCAGCACACCAACATTGTTAAAAGAGGAAAATGAAGACAGGGTCAACATCACCAGAATGTGTTTAAAAAACTTTCTCTTGTATGTGCACTGATCCAAAATACTTCAAAACCTGTGGGATGTGTACATCTCAGTCAGTTTCTTTTAACACACATGCATCTGTCCTTGTTAGTATATTAGATAGTATCTCTGCCTCTCAGGCAGAAATTCTTGGGTTGTTTCCCCAGCAGGGAGTATTCCTATTCTTAGTGCACTGCAGACAAACCGGTGACTTGGCACCCTTTTTAGGAATGATAACATCGAATCCTACACCCACAGTTGCTCTTTTCTACTTATATGAATCAAGACACTAGCACATTGTGGATCAATACTTTGATAAAGCACCTGGGAGAGAATTTGATGCCCAGTGGCGACATTATCTCTAAGCAGACATGACAAAACATGCATACCATCAAGGCCAAGACTGAAGAGCATGGAAAAATTTTGTCAATTTCATAAACTACATCAAATGCTTTGCTGGTGTCAAATATTGTAATGACATTAAATATTGTGACTTGACAATTATGTGAAGGGTAGTGCTTGGTAACTGTCCATCTTGACTTTGGATTGTACATTTTCTCTCTTGACTTGTCTCGGGACTACAGTGTCAATTCTTGAGATGTATTTGTTCCAATTACATTTACATTTAAGGCATTTAGCAGACACTTTTATCCAGTGTGACTTACAAAAGGGCTTTGTCATTTACTCATAGAATACACCCTAGCCATTACAGTAGTTTAGAGTCCAATATACCACTGATCTAGAATACTGTAGAAATAAAAGGATCACTGCCGTTACCTAGAAGTACAAAATGCATAAGGACTAAAGTTTGTTAGACAACATCAGTGTAATAAATACTACCCTACAATAAGTGCTAATTTAGTTAGTCAATATAGGAGCAGGGTCATTTGTCAGATTCCATGAATAGATGGGTCTTTAGTCTGTGTTTGAAGACTGCAAGAGCTCTGCTGTCAGGAGAGCAAGTGGAAGCTCATTTCACCATCTGTGAGTCTCAATGCTTGTCTTCCATGAGACTTGGAGCATGGAATTTCAAGCCGAGCCATACTTGAGGCTCGAAGCACCTGAGGTATGAATCGGGCTTTGACTACTGACTCAATGTATCAAGGGCCTGGCCCATTTTTGGCTTTGTAGGGCAGCATCAAGATTTTAAATCTGATGTGATTAGAGTTTTTATATGCCCATGATATCACGGAGGTAAGAAGGATGTGCTTTCTGCACTACATGAAACAAGACACTGCTATGTGGCAGGTAGATCATTCAGGAAAGGGTGTGGGAGTGCAAGATCTCCCCACTGGAGAATTGGTGCTGTATACCAAGTTCAATTGTCACCTTTGAGAACAGATGTGACATAAAGTTCATGCCTTGGTCAGATTGTATAACTTTGGGCAATCCAAAGGTAGTGCAGAATTTAATAACAGCTCTTCAATTTTAGTTATCGAAGGGGAATTGCCTCAGGTTACGTGGTGGCAGCACACATTATAGTCAATAGGTAGCAATGCCCAGAACGGGTCTTTGGCAAAGGGCCCACACAATCAACCAACACCTTTTCAAAGGGCTCACCAACTGCTGGAATGGGGCACAGAGGAACAGACAGAATGACCTGATTTGGTTTTCCGGCCATGTAAGGCATGAACGGCAGTGTCCAACATCACTCCTAATCGATGGCCAAAAGAAATGTTGTAGAATTTGTTGTTTTGTCATTTTTCTGATACCTAGGTGTCCAGACAGGGGATGGTCATGGGCTAGTGATAATATGTGTATTTGGTATGATGCTGGAACAACTACCTGGGCTACAGAGTTTCACTCCTCCTCAGAATCAGACTCACTCCATGTCCTGAATACAACACCACCTCAAATGAAATACATGCGCCGATAACCTTTCGGTTTGTTTTGTCACGATTCTTATTTTCTAGTACACATCCATTGGTCAAATATATTTATCATTTACTAAAATTTTATTCTGTGCATTGGAATACTTTTAAAATATACATCAGTAAGGTAATGTACATGAACCCATGTTTTCTGATTGTTTTTGGATAACAGAAAAATGGCTTGTCACGTGCATCCTTGACTCAGTCTATCTGTTACAGAAACAACATTTTTTGAGACAATTCTAATAGCCATTATTGTGGAAAAACCTCATCAGCCAGGATGATTTTGCATGTAGCTGTTTAATACAATCGTATAGGGTAGTTGTGTGTTTGATTATAAATGATGATCTCATAATAATCTTATCTACATATTCTTATACATTTACATAGTAGCATTCACTCATATACTCAAATTCCATATGATACATAGAAAAGGTCCACCTCATCCATTTTAGTTTTTACCTGATCAATAATCCAAAAAAATATATAAATAACAGCACCCTCTAGCGATGAACCTCAATTATTTCAAGCTAAATATAAAGTATAGCTAGGATAAGTCAGCACTATCTTGCAGCTAGAACAAATTATTCTCAGATTAATTTATGCATCATGGCAAGTGGCTGAGTTAAAAATGAAACACAATTAAGTCAAATTAAATTGACCCACCTGCAACAAGTTCAGCAACCACATTTAATTTCACTGAATGGTCAGCTAGCCAGCCTATACAAAACAGGTTATTGTTAGAAATTCTGCATGTGTGATTCACTTATCTTCACATCTCAGATTGCTTATAATGATATACTAATGTATCCACGTTAGAAATAATTGGTGAAATCCACCACAAAAGGTGAGACTCAACATAATAAATAATGAGACAAATCTTGGGATATGACTTGGATATTAACCTACCCAAAGCAGCTATGACTCGCTCTGCTCTATATAAGGGGCTGGAGACTTTCTGACCAGCAGGTTGCGCTGAACCCATTTTGCAGGCATTTCACAACTTTATCATTTTTAACACTGTGACATTGTTTTAGGTAATCTGTGTTCTACATATTCAAAAGAAGCACACTAGGAAGTAAGAATGGCTTCTTCTTTGGTGAAAATCTCCTTGTTAAATAATCTTTTTTTTCTACTGCATTGTTGTAAGTTTAAATTTGGTTAACATTTTTTCAGGGTTGCATGATTTGTAATTTTTTTACTGTTTGGAATGCCCAAGGTTTATAATATTACAAGTGGGACTATTCTCTACAAACCTATGCGATATCAGATCAAAGTTATTAGAATGTGTGATTTTCTGCTGTTTGTTATATATGTCAATGTTTACAGTAGCGATTTTCTTTGTTCAATCATTTTTTATGTGGTCTAACTGGAAGCATCTAATGACTGTGGTAACTCAAAGAGCTATTTAAAGGGCTCCGTCAGTGATTTTTAATCATTGCTGCACATACATTGTTGGTTTTCTTAAAAGTTAATTTTGCCATGTCATTGCCAATGTGTTTTTCACAGGCTAAGAACATCAGTGAGCTCTCTCTGACCAAGGTCTAGTTTATAGCCAGCGAGTTTGGTGGAGTTATGTTAAAGGGTTGGCATGCGGGCTTCCTGAGTGGTTTTTAAAACGTGTGTTTTGCTGAATCATTGGCAACACAAAACACCGAATGCTCCATCTGGTCACGGCCAATATTATAGCCAGCAAGTTTGTTGTTGCTACCTGAAAGTATTAGTGTGCAAGATTTAGGTTTTTTTTTTTTACAGGCTATTTAAAATATGCTGTCAATGCAGTGGCTATGCTGTAACATTCACGTTAGATTAGACTTGCAACTAGACTTTGTAGGGTGGAAGAACTACGGGAACAGAACTGGGTTGTGCTTCCGTACCCTTTACCGACACATTTTTTAGTACCATTTGTGTGAAGTAGGAAAGTCAGCTGTGGTGGAACAACAGTAGAGCCAAAAACATAGCAAAGGGCTGAAATGACCTTACCTTTGATGTTAAGGTCTCTCAAGAATGCCTAAGGTAACTAAGCATGTGGAAGGTCACAAAGAGCAGATGGCTTGCATTCCCTCAGCCTTCAATGACATGCCGGCATGTTGTTGCATCATTTTCATACACTGACCCATTCTCACAAATCAAATTAATTATCTTGCAAACATGTTTTGAATTGTTTCTAGTGGTAGATCAATGACAAGGAATAATACCTGTCAAGTATGTACCTTGCAATGTTGCAAAGTCATCAGTCATCAAAAGAACTCTAAATTAATAAAATGAAAATTGTAATAAGTCAAGAATGCCAAATGAGCAGAAGGTGTCCAAATGTGGACATGAGACAAAAATCCAAAGGTAAACAAATGCAATGGGCTTGTTGGTCTAGGCGTATGATTCTTGCTTAGGGTGCGACGGATTCCAGGTTCAAATCGGGAACGAGCTCTTTATACTTACTTTGGATCCACAGGTGTCTTGCACCATATGTTAGTGTCGCTTCATGAAAGAGTAAAAGAACTGAAAGACCACCTCAATTCTGTTTCTTAACATTGCCCAGTCAAAAAAAGGGCTATACTGAGTTTAATGATGGCTTGTTGGTCTAGGGGTATGATTCTTGCTTTGGGTGTGAGAGGTCCTGGGTTCAATTCCCAGACAAGCCCACTTTGACTTCAACCAGTTGCTGGAGGTGAGATCATGCCTTCTCTATTTAAACGTTTTTGCTAAGGGATGTCCAAATTAAGAAAGAGCTAGAGTGCCCACTTCCTGTCCTGGTGATCCAGTCTTCCACAGAGTATACAGCTGGCTCTATTATTCTTGAAAAATTGCATTTCATTTAGCACTTCCTTTACATTCCGTTTGGAACTAAACTCTCCAGGTCCAGAATTGGCATGTTACGTTTTAAGGAATTTACTATGGTAATGTTTACCTTAACATGAGGTCTATCTATACAGAGAAGTGGACAGGGTCGCCCTATGACCAAGGCTTTAATCTCTCGGCCATTGCAGCTGTTGCATACTTTGGGCACTTGTGGGTTATGTCCTTGGACTTCTTCAAGCTCAATTATGAGTCCCCATGTGTCATTGATTCAGGGTTGCAAATGGCCTGATATGCAAATTCAAAGACAGGACTCTCCCGCATGGTCTGCTCACTATTTTAGCAAGCTAATGTCAATTCCAGATAAACAGGTGCTCAGAAGCTTGTCAGAGTATTAGACTGATGCACTACCTACTACACTAATGTGGCCTCCAAGGTCTTCCACGTCACGTGAAAACGTGGGACAGCTCAAGGTGGCTCACCAATTTTGCCTGAACACTGCTTTTGTTTTTAAAAAATCACACCTAGCTGATGTAGGTGTCATGTAAAGTTTTCACTGGCATGCTGTTAGTACAAGTGGGCAGAAATGTAAGTCAACAAAGATGAAACTTGCACATTGGAAATAAATTAGTGCAGGATATCGCTTGACCTAAGTTGAATGTTGACAAGAGAGTGCAGCTCAGTACATTAATTTGCAATGGAATAATCAGACATTTTGCAAACAGAGTCAAAGCCAAATTTGATAAAAATGCTGCATATGACATAACTCATAGTGTAGACCAATCTCGTGTTTATCACACAGGGATAGTCAAAATGCTTTGAATATTTTGCATTTTTACAAGAATTCGAAAAGAAATACAAATCATAAGCCAGCACACCAACATTGTTAAAAGAGGAAAATGAAGACAGGGTCAACATCACCAGAATGTGTTTAAAAAACTTTCTGTTGTATGTGCACTGATCCAAAATACTTCAAAACCTGTGGGATGTGTACATCTCAGTCAGTTTCTTTTAACACACATGCATCTGTCCTTGTTAGTATATTAGATAGTATCTCTGCCTCTCAGGCAGAAATTCTTGGGTTGTTTCCCCGGCAGGGAGTATTCCTATTCTTAGTGCACTGCAGACAAACCGGTGACTTGGCACCCTTTTTAGGAATGATAACATCGAATCCTACACCCACAGTTGCTCTTTTCTACTTATATGAATCAAGACACTAGCACATTGTGGATCAATACTTTGATAAAGCACCTGGGAGAGAATTTGATGCCCAGTGGCGACATTATCTCTAAGCAGACATGACAAAACATGCATACCATCAAGGCCAAGACTGAAGAGCATGGAAAAATTTTGTCAATTTCATAAACTACATCAAATGCTTTGCTGGTGTCAAATATTGTAATGACATTAAATATTGTGACTTGACAATTATGTGAAGGGTAGTGCTTGGTAACTGTCCATCTTGACTTTGGATTGTACATTTTCTCTCTTGACTTGTCTCGGGACTACAGTGTCAATTCTTGAGATGTATTTGTTCCAATTACATTTACATTTAAGGCATTTAGCAGACACTTTTATCCAGTGTGACTTACAAAAGGGCTTTGTCATTTACTCATAGAATACACCCTAGCCATTACAGTAGTTTAGAGTCCAATATACCACTGATCTAGAATACTGTAGAAATAAAAGGATCACTGCCGTTACCTAGAAGTACAAAATGCATAAGGACTAAAGTTTGTTAGACAACATCAGTGTAATAAATACTACCCTACAATAAGTGCTAATTTAGTTAGTCAATATAGGAGCAGGGTCATTTGTCAGATTCCATGAATAGATGGGTCTTTAGTCTGTGTTTGAAGACTGCAAGAGCTCTGCTGTCAGGAGAGCAAGTGGAAGCTCATTTCACCATCTGTGAGTCTCAATGCTTGTCTTCCATGAGACTTGGAGCATGGAATTTCAAGCCGAGCCATACTTGAGGCTCGAAGCACCTGAGGTATGAATCGGGCTTTGACTACTGACTCAATGTATCAAGGGCCTGGCCCATTTTTGGCTTTGTAGGGCAGCATCAAGATTTTAAATCTGATGTGATTAGAGTTTTTATATGCCCATGATATCACGGAGGTAAGAAGGATGTGCTTTCTGCACTACATGAAACAAGACACTGCTATGTGGCAGGTAGATCATTCAGGAAAGGGTGTGGGAGTGCAAGATCTCCCCACTGGAGAATTGGTGCTGTATACCAAGTTCAATTGTCACCTTTGAGAACAGATGTGACATAAAGTTCATGCCTTGGTCAGATTGTATAACTTTGGGCAATCCAAAGGTAGTGCAGAATTTAATAACAGCTCTTCAATTTTAGTTATCGAAGGGGAATTGCCTCAGGTTACGTGGTGGCAGCACACATTATAGTCAATAGGTAGCAATGCCCAGAACGGGTCTTTGGCAAAGGGCCCACACAATCAACCAACACCTTTTCAAAGGGCTCACCAACTGCTGGAATGGGGCACAGAGGAACAGACAGAATGACCTGATTTGGTTTTCCGGCCATGTAAGGCATGAACGGCAGTGTCCAACATCACTCCTAATCGATGGCCAAAAGAAATGTTGTAGAATTTGTTGTTTTGTCATTTTTCTGATACCTAGGTGTCCAGACAGGGGATGGTCATGGGCTAGTGATAATATGTGTATTTGGTATGATGCTGGAACAACTACCTGGGCTACAGAGTTTCACTCCTCCTCAGAATCAGACTCACTCCATGTCCTGAATACAACACCACCTCAAATGAAATACATGCGCCGATAACCTTTCGGTTTGTTTTGTCACGATTCTTATTTTCTAGTACACATCCATTGGTCAAATATATTTATCATTTACTAAAATTTTATTCTGTGCATTGGAATACTTTTAAAATATACATCAGTAAGGTAATGTACATGAACCCATGTTTTCTGATTGTTTTTGGATAACAGAAAAATGGCTTGTCACGTGCATCCTTGACTCAGTCTATCTGTTACAGAAACAACATTTTTTGAGACAATTCTAATAGCCATTATTGTGGAAAAACCTCATCAGCCAGGATGATTTTGCATGTAGCTGTTTAATACAATCGTATAGGGTAGTTGTGTGTTTGATTATAAATGATGATCTCATAATAATCTTATCTACATATTCTTATACATTTACATAGTAGCATTCACTCATATACTCAAATTCCATATGATACATAGAAAAGGTCCACCTCATCCATTTTAGTTTTTACCTGATCAATAATCCAAAAAAATATATAAATAACAGCACCCTCTAGCGATGAACCTCAATTATTTCAAGCTAAATATAAAGTATAGCTAGGATAAGTCAGCACTATCTTGCAGCTAGAACAAATTATTCTCAGATTAATTTATGCATCATGGCAAGTGGCTGAGTTAAAAATGAAACACAATTAAGTCAAATTAAATTGACCCACCTGCAACAAGTTCAGCAACCACATTTAATTTCACTGAATGGTCAGCTAGCCAGCCTATACAAAACAGGTTATTGTTAGAAATTCTGCATGTGTGATTCACTTATCTTCACATCTCAGATTGCTTATAATGATATACTAATGTATCCACGTTAGAAATAATTGGTGAAATCCACCACAAAAGGTGAGACTCAACATAATAAATAATGAGACAAATCTTGGGATATGACTTGGATATTAACCTACCCAAAGCAGCTATGACTCGCTCTGCTCTATATAAGGGGCTGGAGACTTTCTGACCAGCAGGTTGCGCTGAACCCATTTTGCAGGCATTTCACAACTTTATCATTTTTAACACTGTGACATTGTTTTAGGTAATCTGTGTTCTACATATTCAAAAGAAGCACACTAGGAAGTAAGAATGGCTTCTTCTTTGGTGAAAATCTCCTTGTTAAATAATCTTTTTTTTCTACTGCATTGTTGTAAGTTTAAATTTGGTTAACATTTTTTCAGGGTTGCATGATTTGTAATTTTTTTACTGTTTGGAATGCCCAAGGTTTATAATATTACAAGTGGGACTATTCTCTACAAACCTATGCGATATCAGATCAAAGTTATTAGAATGTGTGATTTTCTGCTGTTTGTTATATATGTCAATGTTTACAGTAGCGATTTTCTTTGTTCAATCATTTTTTTATGTGGTCTAACTGGAAGCATCTAATGACTGTGGTAACTCAAAGAGCTATTTAAAGGGCTCCGTCAGTGATTTTTAATCATTGCTGCACATACATTGTTGGTTTTCTTAAAAGTTAATTTTGCCATGTCATTGCCAATGTGTTTTTCACAGGCTAAGAACATCAGTGAGCTCTCTCTGACCAAGGTCTAGTTTATAGCCAGCGAGTTTGGTGGAGTTATGTTAAAGGGTTGGCATGCGGGCTTCCTGAGTGGTTTTTAAAACGTGTGTTTTGCTGAATCATTGGCAACACAAAACACCGAATGCTCCATCTGGTCACGGCCAATATTATAGCCAGCAAGTTTGTTGTTGCTACCTGAAAGTATTAGTGTGCAAGATTTAGGTTTTTTTTTTTTACAGGCTATTTAAAATATGCTGTCAATGCAGTGGCTATGCTGTAACATTCACGTTAGATTAGACTTGCAACTAGACTTTGTAGGGTGGAAGAACTATGGGAACAGAACTGGGTTGTGCTTCCGTACCCTTTACCGACACATTTTTTAGTACCATTTGTGTGAAGTAGGAAAGTCAGCTGTGGTGGAACAACAGTAGAGCCAAAAACATAGCAAAGGGCTGAAATGACCTTACCTTTGATGTTAAGGTCTCTCAAGAATGCCTAAGGTAACTAAGCATGTGGAAGGTCACAAAGAGCAGATGGCTTGCATTCCCTCAGCCTTCAATGACATGCCGGCATGTTGTTGCATCATTTTCATACACTGACCCATTCTCACAAATCAAATTAATTGTCTTGCAAACATGTTTTGAATTGTTTCTAGTGGTAGATCAATGACAAGGAATAATACCTGTCAAGTATGTACCTTGCAATGTTGCAAAGTCATCAGTCATCAAAAGAACTCTAAATTAATAAAATGAAAATTGTAATAAGTCAAGAATGCCAAATGAGCAGAAGGTGTCCAAATGTGGACATGAGACAAAAATCCAAAGGTAAACAAATGCAATGGGCTTGTTGGTCTAGGCGTATGATTCTTGCTTAGGGTGCGACGGATTCCAGGTTCAAATCGGGAACGAGCTCTTTATACTTACTTTGGATCCACAGGTGTCTTGCACCATATGTTAGTGTCGCTTCATGAAAGAGTAAAAGAACTGAAAGACCACCTCAATTCTGTTTCTTAACATTGCCCAGTCAAAAAAAGGGCTATACTGAGTTTAATGACGGCTTGTTGGTCTAGGGGTATGATTCTCGCTTTGGGTGTGAGAGGTCCTGGGTTCAATTCCCAGACAAGCCCACTTTGACTTCAACCAGTTGCTGGAGGTGAGATCATGCCTTCTCTATTTAAAAGTTTTTGCTAAGGGATGTCCAAATTAAGAAAGAGCTAGAGTGCCCACTTCCTGTCCTGGTGATCCAGTCTTCCACAGAGTATACAGCTGGCTCTAAGATTCTTGAAAAATTGCATTTCATTTAGCACTTGCTTTACATTCCGTTTGGAACTAAACTCTCCAGGTCCAGAATTGGCATGTTACGTTTTAAGGAATTTACTATGGTAATGTTTACCTTAACATGAGGTCTATCTATACAGAGAAGTGGACAGGGTCGCCCTATGACCAAGGCTTTAATCTCTCGGCCATTGCAGCTGTTGCATACTTTGGGCACTTGTGGGTTATGTCCTTGGACTTCTTCAAGCTCAATTATGAGTCCCCATGTGTCATTGATTCAGGGTTGCAAATGGCCTGATATGCAAATTCAAAGACAGGACTCTCCCGCATGGTCTGCTCACTATTTTAGCAAGCTAATGTCAATTCCAGATAAACAGGTGCTCAGAAGCTTGTCAGAGTATTAGACTGATGCACTACCTACTACACTAATGTGGCCTCCAAGGTCTTCCACGTCACGTGAAAACGTGGGACAGCTCAAGGTGGCTCACCAATTTTGCCTGAACACTGCTTTTGTTTTTAAAAAATCACACCTAGCTGATGTAGGTGTCATGTAAAGTTTTCACTGGCATGCTGTTAGTACAAGTGGGCAGAAATGTAAGTCAACAAAGATGAAACTTGCACATTGGAAATAAATTAGTGCAGGATATCGCTTGACCTAAGTTGAATGTTGACAAGAGAGTGCAGCTCAGTACATTAATTTGCAATGGAATAATCAGACATTTTGCAAACAGAGTCAAAGCCAAATTTGATAAAAATGCTGCATATGACATAACTCATAGTGTAGACCAATCTCGTGTTTATCACACAGGGATAGTCAAAATGCTTTGAATATTTTGCATTTTTACAAGAATTCGAAAAGAAATACAAATCATAAGCCAGCACACCAACATTGTTAAAAGAGGAAAATGAAGACAGGGTCAACATCACCAGAATGTGTTTAAAAAACTTTCTGTTGTATGTGCACTGATCCAAAATACTTCAAAACCTGTGGGATGTGTACATCTCAGTCAGTTTCTTTTAACACACATGCATCTGTCCTTGTTAGTATATTAGATAGTATCTCTGCCTCTCAGGCAGAAATTCTTGGGTTGTTTCCCCGGCAGGGAGTATTCCTATTCTTAGTGCACTGCAGACAAACCGGTGACTTGGCACCCTTTTTAGGAATGATAACATCGAATCCTACACCCACAGTTGCTCTTTTCTACTTATATGAATCAAGACACTAGCACATTGTGGATCAATACTTTGATAAAGCACCTGGGAGAGAATTTGATGCCCAGTGGCGACATTATCTCTAAGCAGACATGACAAAACATGCATACCATCAAGGCCAAGACTGAAGAGCATGGAAAAATTTTGTCAATTTCATAAACTACATCAAATGCTTTGCTGGTGTCAAATATTGTAATGACATTAAATATTGTGACTTGACAATTATGTGAAGGGTAGTGCTTGGTAACTGTCCATCTTGACTTTGGATTGTACATTTTCTCTCTTGACTTGTCTCGGGACTACAGTGTCAATTCTTGAGATGTATTTGTTCCAATTACATTTACATTTAAGGCATTTAGCAGACACTTTTATCCAGTGTGACTTACAAAAGGGCTTTGTCATTTACTCATAGAATACACCCTAGCCATTACAGTAGTTTAGAGTCCAATATACCACTGATCTAGAATACTGTAGAAATAAAAGGATCACTGCCGTTACCTAGAAGTACAAAATGCATAAGGACTAAAGTTTGTTAGACAACATCAGTGTAATAAATACTACCCTACAATAAGTGCTAATTTAGTTAGTCAATATAGGAGCAGGGTCATTTGTCAGATTCCATGAATAGATGGGTCTTTAGTCTGTGTTTGAAGACTGCAAGAGCTCTGCTGTCAGGAGAGCAAGTGGAAGCTCATTTCACCATCTGTGAGTCTCAATGCTTGTCTTCCATGAGACTTGGAGCATGGAATTTCAAGCCGAGCCATACTTGAGGCTCGAAGCACCTGAGGTATGAATCGGGCTTTGACTACTGACTCAATGTATCAAGGGCCTGGCCCATTTTTGGCTTTGTAGGGCAGCATCAAGATTTTAAATCTGATGTGATTAGAGTTTTTATATGCCCATGATATCACGGAGGTAAGAAGGATGTGCTTTCTGCACTACATGAAACAAGACACTGCTATGTGGCAGGTAGATCATTCAGGAAAGGGTGTGGGAGTGCAAGATCTCCCCACTGGAGAATTGGTGCTGTATACCAAGTTCAATTGTCACCTTTGAGAACAGATGTGACATAAAGTTCATGCCTTGGTCAGATTGTATAACTTTGGGCAATCCAAAGGTAGTGCAGAATTTAATAACAGCTCTTCAATTTTAGTTATCGAAGGGGAATTGCCTCAGGTTACGTGGTGGCAGCACACATTATAGTCAATAGGTAGCAATACCCAGAACGGGTCTTTGGCAAAGGGCCCACACAATCAACCAACACCTTTTCAAAGGGCTCACCAACTGCTGGAATGGGGCACAGAGGAACAGACAGAATGACCTGATTTGGTTTTCCGGCCATATAAGGCATGAACGGCAGTGTCCAACATCACTCCTAATCGATGGCCAAAAGAAATGTTGTAGAATTTGTTGTTTTGTCATTTTTCTGATACCTAGGTGTCCAGACAGGGGATGGTCATGGGCTAGTGATAATATGTGTATTTGGTATGATGCTGGAACAACTACCTGGGCTACAGAGTTTCACTCCTCCTCAGAATCAGACTCACTCCATGTCCTGAATACAACACCACCTCAAATGAAATACATGCCCCGATAACCTTTCGGTTTGTTTTGTCACGATTCTTATTTTCTAGTACACATCCATTGGTCAAATATATTTATCATTTACTAAAATTTTATTCTGTGCATTGGAATACTTTTAAAATATACATCAGTAAGGTAATGTACATGAACCCATGTTTTCTGATTGTTTTTGGATAACAGAAAAATGGCTTGTCACATGCATCCTTGACTCAGTCTATCTGTTACAGAAACAACATTTTTTGAGACAATTCTAATAGCCATTATTGTGGAAAAACCTCATCAGCCAGGATGATTTTGCATGTAGCTGTTTAATACAATCGTATAGGGTAGTTGTGTGTTTGATTATAAATGATGATCTCATAATAATCTTATCTACATATTCTTATACATTTACATAGTAGCATTCACTCATATACTCAAATTCCATATGATACATAGAAAAGGTCCATCTCATCCATTTTAGTTTTTACCTGATCAATAATCCAAAAAAATATATAAATAACAGCACCCTCTAGCGATGAACCTCAATTATTTCAAGCTAAATATAAAGTATAGCTAGGATAAGTCAGCACTATCTTGCAGCTAGAACAAATTATTCTCAGATTAATTTATGCATCATGGCAAGTGGCTGAGTTAAAAATGAAACACAATTAAGTCAAATTAAATTGACCCACCTGCAACAAGTTCAGCAACCACATTTAATTTCACTGAATGGTCAGCTAGCCAGCCTATACAAAACAGGTTATTGTTAGAAATTCTGCATGTGTGATTCACTTATCTTCACATCTCAGATTGCTTATAATGATATACTAATGTATCCACGTTAGAAATAATTGGTGAAATCCACCACAAAAGGTGAGACTCAACATAATAAATAATGAGACAAATCTTGGGATATGACTTGGATATTAACCTACCCAAAGCAGCTATGACTCGCTCTGCTCTATATAAGGGGCTGGAGACTTTCTGACCAGCAGGTTGCGCTGAACCCATTTTGCAGGCATTTCACAACTTTATCATTTTTAACACTGTGACATTGTTTTAGGTAATCTGTGTTCTACATATTCAAAAGAAGCACACTAGGAAGTAAGAATGGCTTCTTCTTTGGTGAAAATCTCCTTGTTAAATAATCTTTTTTTTCTACTGCATTGTTGTAAGTTTAAATTTGGTTAACATTTTTTCAGGGTTGCATGATTTGTAATTTTTTTACTGTTTGGAATGCCCAAGGTTTATAATATTACAAGTGGGACTATTCTCTACAAACCTATGCGATATCAGATCAAAGTTATTAGAATGTGTGATTTTCTGCTGTTTGTTATATATGTCAATGTTTACAGTAGCGATTTTCTTTGTTCAATCATTTTTTATGTGGTCTAACTGGAAGCATCTAATGACTGTGGTAACTCAAAGAGCTATTTAAAGGGCTCCGTCAGTGATTTTTAATCATTGCTGCACATACATTGTTGGTTTTCTTAAAAGTTAATTTTGCCATGTCATTGCCAATGTGTTTTTCACAGGCTAAGAACATCAGTGAGCTCTCTCTGACCAAGGTCTAGTTTATAGCCAGCGAGTTTGGTGGAGTTATGTTAAAGGGTTGGCATGCGGGCTTCCTGAGTGGTTTTTAAAACGTGTGTTTTGCTGAATCATTGGCAACACAAAACACCGAATGCTCCATCTGGTCACGGCCAATATTATAGCCAGCAAGTTTGTTGTTGCTACCTGAAAGTATTAGTGTGCAAGATTTAGGTTTTTTTTTTTTACAGGCTATTTAAAATATGCTGTCAATGCAGTGGCTATGCTGTAACATTCACGTTAGATTAGACTTGCAACTAGACTTTGTAGGGTGGAAGAACTACGGGAACAGAACTGGGTTGTGCTTCCGTACCCTTTACCGACACATTTTTTAGTACCATTTGTGTGAAGTAGGAAAGTCAGCTGTGGTGGAACAACAGTAGAGCCAAAAACATAGCAAAGGGCTGAAATGACCTTACCTTTGATGTTAAGGTCTCTCAAGAATGCCTAAGGTAACTAAGCATGTGGAAGGTCACAAAGAGCAGATGGCTTGCATTCCCTCAGCCTTCAATGACATGCCGGCATGTTGTTGCATCATTTTCATACACTGACCCATTCTCACAAATCAAATTAATTGTCTTGCAAACATGTTTTGAATTGTTTCTAGTGGTAGATCAATGACAAGGAATAATACCTGTCAAGTATGTACCTTGCAATGTTGCAAAGTCATCAGTCATCAAAAGAACTCTAAATTAATAAAATGAAAATTGTAATAAGTCAAGAATGCCAAATGAGCAGAAGGTGTCCAAATGTGGACATGAGACAAAAATCCAAAGGTAAACAAATGCAATGGGCTTGTTGGTCTAGGCGTATGATTCTTGCTTAGGGTGCGACGGATTCCAGGTTCAAATCGGGAACGAGCTCTTTATACTTACTTTGGATCCACAGGTGTCTTGCACCATATGTTAGTGTCGCTTCATGAAAGAGTAAAAGAACTGAAAGACCACCTCAATTCTGTTTCTTAACATTGCCCAGTCAAAAAAAGGGCTATACTGAGTTTAATGACGGCTTGTTGGTCTAGGGGTATGATTCTCGCTTTGGGTGTGAGAGGTCCTGGGTTCAATTCCCAGACAAGCCCACTTTGACTTCAACCAGTTGCTGGAGGTGAGATCATGCCTTCTCTATTTAAAAGTTTTTGCTAAGGGATGTCCAAATTAAGAAAGAGCTAGAGTGCCCACTTCCTGTCCTGGTGATCCAGTCTTCCACAGAGTATACAGCTGGCTCTAAGATTCTTGAAAAATTGCATTTCATTTAGCACTTGCTTTACATTCCGTTTGGAACTAAACTCTCCAGGTCCAGAATTGGCATGTTACGTTTTAAGGAATTTACTATGGTAATGTTTACCTTAACATGAGGTCTATCTATACAGAGAAGTGGACAGGGTCGCCCTATGACCAAGGCTTTAATCTCTCGGCCATTGCAGCTGTTGCATACTTTGGGCACTTGTGGGTTATGTCCTTGGACTTCTTCAAGCTCAATTATGAGTCCCCATGTGTCATTGATTCAGGGTTGCAAATGGCCTGATATGCAAATTCAAAGACAGGACTCTCCCGCATGGTCTGCTCACTATTTTAGCAAGCTAATGTCAATTCCAGATAAACAGGTGCTCAGAAGCTTGTCAGAGTATTAGACTGATGCACTACCTACTACACTAATGTGGCCTCCAAGGTCTTCCACGTCACGTGAAAACGTGGGACAGCTCAAGGTGGCTCACCAATTTTGCCTGAACACTGCTTTTGTTTTTAAAAAATCACACCTAGCTGATGTAGGTGTCATGTAAAGTTTTCACTGGCATGCTGTTAGTACAAGTGGGCAGAAATGTAAGTCAACAAAGATGAAACTTGCACATTGGAAATAAATTAGTGCAGGATATCGCTTGACCTAAGTTGAATGTTGACAAGAGAGTGCAGCTCAGTACATTAATTTGCAATGGAATAATCAGACATTTTGCAAACAGAGTCAAAGCCAAATTTGATAAAAATGCTGCATATGACATAACTCATAGTGTAGACCAATCTCGTGTTTATCACACAGGGATAGTCAAAATGCTTTGAATATTTTGCATTTTTACAAGAATTCGAAAAGAAATACAAATCATAAGCCAGCACACCAACATTGTTAAAAGAGGAAAATGAAGACAGGGTCAACATCACCAGAATGTGTTTAAAAAACTTTCTGTTGTATGTGCACTGATCCAAAATACTTCAAAACCTGTGGGATGTGTACATCTCAGTCAGTTTCTTTTAACACACATGCATCTGTCCTTGTTAGTATATTAGATAGTATCTCTGCCTCTCAGGCAGAAATTCTTGGGTTGTTTCCCCGGCAGGGAGTATTCCTATTCTTAGTGCACTGCAGACAAACCGGTGACTTGGCACCCTTTTTAGGAATGATAACATCGAATCCTACACCCACAGTTGCTCTTTTCTACTTATATGAATCAAGACACTAGCACATTGTGGATCAATACTTTGATAAAGCACCTGGGAGAGAATTTGATGCCCAGTGGCGACATTATCTCTAAGCAGACATGACAAAACATGCATACCATCAAGGCCAAGACTGAAGAGCATGGAAAAATTTTGTCAATTTCATAAACTACATCAAATGCTTTGCTGGTGTCAAATATTGTAATGACATTAAATATTGTGACTTGACAATTATGTGAAGGGTAGTGCTTGGTAACTGTCCATCTTGACTTTGGATTGTACATTTTCTCTCTTGACTTGTCTCGGGACTACAGTGTCAATTCTTGAGATGTATTTGTTCCAATTACATTTACATTTAAGGCATTTAGCAGACACTTTTATCCAGTGTGACTTACAAAAGGGCTTTGTCATTTACTCATAGAATACACCCTAGCCATTACAGTAGTTTAGAGTCCAATATACCACTGATCTAGAATACTGTAGAAATAAAAGGATCACTGCCGTTACCTAGAAGTACAAAATGCATAAGGACTAAAGTTTGTTAGACAACATCAGTGTAATAAATACTACCCTACAATAAGTGCTAATTTAGTTAGTCAATATAGGAGCAGGGTCATTTGTCAGATTCCATGAATAGATGGGTCTTTAGTCTGTGTTTGAAGACTGCAAGAGCTCTGCTGTCAGGAGAGCAAGTGGAAGCTCATTTCACCATCTGTGAGTCTCAATGCTTGTCTTCCATGAGACTTGGAGCATGGAATTTCAAGCCGAGCCATACTTGAGGCTCGAAGCACCTGAGGTATGAATCGGGCTTTGACTACTGACTCAATGTATCAAGGGCCTGGCCCATTTTTGGCTTTGTAGGGCAGCATCAAGATTTTAAATCTGATGTGATTAGAGTTTTTATATGCCCATGATATCACGGAGGTAAGAAGGATGTGCTTTCTGCACTACATGAAACAAGACACTGCTATGTGGCAGGTAGATCATTCAGGAAAGGGTGTGGGAGTGCAAGATCTCCCCACTGGAGAATTGGTGCTGTATACCAAGTTCAATTGTCACCTTTGAGAACAGATGTGACATAAAGTTCATGCCTTGGTCAGATTGTATAACTTTGGGCAATCCAAAGGTAGTGCAGAATTTAATAACAGCTCTTCAATTTTAGTTATCGAAGGGGAATTGCCTCAGGTTACGTGGTGGCAGCACACATTATAGTCAATAGGTAGCAATACCCAGAACGGGTCTTTGGCAAAGGGCCCACACAATCAACCAACACCTTTTCAAAGGGCTCACCAACTGCTGGAATGGGGCACAGAGGAACAGACAGAATGACCTGATTTGGTTTTCCGGCCATATAAGGCATGAACGGCAGTGTCCAACATCACTCCTAATCGATGGCCAAAAGAAATGTTGTAGAATTTGTTGTTTTGTCATTTTTCTGATACCTAGGTGTCCAGACAGGGGATGGTCATGGGCTAGTGATAATATGTGTATTTGGTATGATGCTGGAACAACTACCTGGGCTACAGAGTTTCACTCCTCCTCAGAATCAGACTCACTCCATGTCCTGAATACAACACCACCTCAAATGAAATACATGCCCCGATAACCTTTCGGTTTGTTTTGTCACGATTCTTATTTTCTAGTACACATCCATTGGTCAAATATATTTATCATTTACTAAAATTTTATTCTGTGCATTGGAATACTTTTAAAATATACATCAGTAAGGTAATGTACATGAACCCATGTTTTCTGATTGTTTTTGGATAACAGAAAAATGGCTTGTCACATGCATCCTTGACTCAGTCTATCTGTTACAGAAACAACATTTTTTGAGACAATTCTAATAGCCATTATTGTGGAAAAACCTCATCAGCCAGGATGATTTTGCATGTAGCTGTTTAATACAATCGTATAGGGTAGTTGTGTGTTTGATTATAAATGATGATCTCATAATAATCTTATCTACATATTCTTATACATTTACATAGTAGCATTCACTCATATACTCAAATTCCATATGATACATAGAAAAGGTCCATCTCATCCATTTTAGTTTTTACCTGATCAATAATCCAAAAAAATATATAAATAACAGCACCCTCTAGCGATGAACCTCAATTATTTCAAGCTAAATATAAAGTATAGCTAGGATAAGTCAGCACTATCTTGCAGCTAGAACAAATTATTCTCAGATTAATTTATGCATCATGGCAAGTGGCTGAGTTAAAAATGAAACACAATTAAGTCAAATTAAATTGACCCACCTGCAACAAGTTCAGCAACCACATTTAATTTCACTGAATGGTCAGCTAGCCAGCCTATACAAAACAGGTTATTGTTAGAAATTCTGCATGTGTGATTCACTTATCTTCACATCTCAGATTGCTTATAATGATATACTAATGTATCCACGTTAGAAATAATTGGTGAAATCCACCACAAAAGGTGAGACTCAACATAATAAATAATGAGACAAATCTTGGGATATGACTTGGATATTAACCTACCCAAAGCAGCTATGACTCGCTCTGCTCTATATAAGGGGCTGGAGACTTTCTGACCAGCAGGTTGCGCTGAACCCATTTTGCAGGCATTTCACAACTTTATCATTTTTAACACTGTGACATTGTTTTAGGTAATCTGTGTTCTACATATTCAAAAGAAGCACACTAGGAAGTAAGAATGGCTTCTTCTTTGGTGAAAATCTCCTTGTTAAATAATCTTTTTTTTCTACTGCATTGTTGTAAGTTTAAATTTGGTTAACATTTTTTCAGGGTTGCATGATTTGTAATTTTTTTACTGTTTGGAATGCCCAAGGTTTATAATATTACAAGTGGGACTATTCTCTACAAACCTATGCGATATCAGATCAAAGTTATTAGAATGTGTGATTTTCTGCTGTTTGTTATATATGTCAATGTTTACAGTAGCGATTTTCTTTGTTCAATCATTTTTTATGTGGTCTAACTGGAAGCATCTAATGACTGTGGTAACTCAAAGAGCTATTTAAAGGGCTCCGTCAGTGATTTTTAATCATTGCTGCACATACATTGTTGGTTTTCTTAAAAGTTAATTTTGCCATGTCATTGCCAATGTGTTTTTCACAGGCTAAGAACATCAGTGAGCTCTCTCTGACCAAGGTCTAGTTTATAGCCAGCGAGTTTGGTGGAGTTATGTTAAAGGGTTGGCATGCGGGCTTCCTGAGTGGTTTTTAAAACGTGTGTTTTGCTGAATCATTGGCAACACAAAACACCGAATGCTCCATCTGGTCACGGCCAATATTATAGCCAGCAAGTTTGTTGTTGCTACCTGAAAGTATTAGTGTGCAAGATTTAGGTTTTTTTTTTTTACAGGCTATTTAAAATATGCTGTCAATGCAGTGGCTATGCTGTAACATTCACGTTAGATTAGACTTGCAACTAGACTTTGTAGGGTGGAAGAACTACGGGAACAGAACTGGGTTGTGCTTCCGTACCCTTTACCGACACATTTTTTAGTACCATTTGTGTGAAGTAGGAAAGTCAGCTGTGGTGGAACAACAGTAGAGCCAAAAACATAGCAAAGGGCTGAAATGACCTTACCTTTGATGTTAAGGTCTCTCAAGAATGCCTAAGGTAACTAAGCATGTGGAAGGTCACAAAGAGCAGATGGCTTGCATTCCCTCAGCCTTCAATGACATGCCGGCATGTTGTTGCATCATTTTCATACACTGACCCATTCTCACAAATCAAATTAATTGTCTTGCAAACATGTTTTGAATTGGAACACGCTGGAACAGGCTGAGGGCTCGGGCACACCGAGCTCCCTTACCTAGCATCCTGCTAGCCAACGTCCAGTCTCTGGATAACAAGCTAGACGACCTCCGGGCCAGGATAAAGTTCCAGAGGGACATTCGGGATTGCAATCTCCTCTGCTTCACCGAGTCGTGGCTGAACCCAGCGGTACCAAACCACGCTATCCTGCCGGCCGAGTTCTTCTCGGTTCACCGCATGGACAGGACGGCAGATTCGGGGAAATCGAGAGGCGGCGGAGTGTGTGTGATGGTAAACAACAGCTGGTGCAACAATGCCAACGTTGTTACTCTCGCCTGCTCCTGCTCACCCAACCTGGAGCTGCTCGACCTCAAACTTCGTCCTTTCTACCTTCCTCGGGAGTTCACTTCGGTCATCATCAACACCGTGTACATCCCACCTCAGGCTAACATGGACACTGCACTGTGGGAACTTCATGAGGCTCTCACACAGTTTCAGGCACAGCACCGGGACGCTGCACTTATTGTGGTTGGGGATTTCAACAGCGCTAACCTCAAGCGTGCGGTGCCCAACCTTTACCAGCACGTAACCTTCCCCACCAGGGGAAATAGGACACTAGATCACTGCTACACCCCATACAAGGACAGCTACAAGGCACTAGCTCAGCCACCGTTTGGTAAGTCGGACCACGCCGCCATCTTCCTCCTACCAAAATATAAACAATGGCTGAAACGGGAAGCTCCGGTTCAGAGGGAGGTCGCGCGCTGGACAGACCAATCGGTGGCCACTCTGCAGGACGCTCTGGATGACGCGGACTGGGACATGTTCCGGCGCAGCACTGATGATGTCAGCGAGTTTACGGAGGCAGTAGTAGGATTTATTGGGAAACTGGTGGACGACACGATCCCAAGAATCACCATCAAGAAGTTTTCCAACCAGAAGCCCTGGGTGGACAGAACCATCCGCGAGGCTCTGAACTCTCAAACTGCTGCCTACAATGCGGGGATCATCAGCGGGAACATGGACGAGTACAAGTCTGCAGCATACGGAGTGCGCAGGGCGGTGAGGGAGGCGAAGCGGCGCTACGGGAAGAAACTAGAGACACAGTTCCAGCAGAGTGGCTCTAGATCCCTGTGGCAGGGAATACGGATGATCACGGACTACAGGAGCCCACCCTCTGGGCTGATGAGTGCGGATGAGTCTCTGGCGAACGAGCTGAATACATTCTTTGCTCGCTTCGAGGCTACATCTAGCAGCGCTAGTGCTAACAGCACCAATGCTAACGGCGCTAGTGCTAACAGCACCAATGCTAACGGCGCTAGTGCTAACAGCACCAATGCTAACGGCGCTAGTGCTAATGGCACTATCGGCGCAGCCAATGGCACATGCGCGGGGCCCACCATAGAACAGCGCCCTCTCATCATCACGGAGAGTGACGTGAGGAGAGTGTTTAAAAGGGTGAATACCAGGAAGGCGATGGGACCAGACGGTATCTGCGGGAGGGTCCTCAAAGCCTGCGCAGATCAGCTAGCCCCGGTATTCACCGACATCTTCAATCTCTCCCTGACGCTCGGTATTGTCCCGTCCAGCTTCAAGCGGTCCACCATCGTCCCCGTCCCGAAGAAACCTCGACCCTCCGACCTCAATGACTACCGCCCTGTCGCCCTCACATCAGTCATGATGAAGTGCTTTGAAAAGCTAGTTAGAGACTTCATCACATCTTCACTGCCAGCCTCCACGGACCCACTGCAGTTTGCATACCGCCACAACCGCTCCACTGACGATGCGATTGCACATCTGCTCCACACTACACTGACTCACCTGGACAAAGGGAGGGGAAATTATGTTAAAATGCTATTTGTCGACTACAGTTCAGCATTTAACACTATCATTCCCTCCCTACTCACTACTAAGTTGGGAGATCTAGGACTGCATACATCCCTGTGCGACTGGATCTCCAACTTCCTAACAGACAGACCACAATTATTACGGGTGGGCAACTGCGCCTCATCCACCCTCACCCTCAGCACTGGAGCTCCTCAGGGTTGTGTCCTAAGCCCCCTGCTCTACTCACTGTACACCTACGACTGCACAGCCACTTCCAGCTCTAACACCATTGTCAAGTTTGCTGATGACACCGTTGTCGTGGGTCTGATCTTGGACAACGACGAGAGGGCCTACCTGGAGGAGATTAAACACCTGGAAAACTGGTGCCAGGAAAATAATCTCCTCCTAAACGTCAGTAAAACAAAGGAGCTGATCGTGGATTGCAGCAAGAAGCAGGAGCGGCACTACCAACCTGTGAGGATCAGTGGAACCACGGTGGAGAGAGTAGATAGTTTCAGGTACCTTGGTGTTCACATCTCGCAGGACCTGTCCTGGTCCCGCCATACCAGCTCCCTGGCAAAGAAGGCTCGTCAGCGTCTTTACCACCTCAGACGCCTAAGGGACTTCAGACTGCCCACCAAGGTACTGCGGAACTTCTACACCTGCACTATCGAGAGCATCCTCACGGGGAACATCACAGTCTGGTTTGGAAATGGCACCAAGCAGGACAGACAAGCACTCCAAAGGGTAGTGCGTTCAGCAGAGCGCATCACTCACTCGGAACTTCCTGACCTGCAGACCACCTACTACAAGCGGTGCCAAACCAAGGCCAGGAAAATTGTGAAGGACCCCACCCATCCCAACAATAGACTCTTCTCTCTGTTGAGGTCAGGGAGGCGCTTCCGCTCCCTGAAGACCAAAACAGAGAGACTGAAGAGGAGCTTCTTCCCACAGGCCATTCGGGCCCTGAATCAGGGAAACTGATAAACTGTGGGGACCACCACCACCACCACGTAACATGACTGTATATCTGTACATCTGTATATATAGATTTACATTTATACTCAATTAACCTGTTACAACAACTGTAGATATGGTACTATACAATGGATCTGTACATTCTGTAGATTGTGTACATATATACTCAGCCATATACATTGTACATTGTGTATATAATCATAATATACATATATTGTACATACATTGTTAATATATTTTTGTACATACATAGAATATATATTTATCTGTATATATATTTTTTTCTCTATGCACCCCTGGTTCTCTTCCTCAGTTTGGACAGAGCACTCTCCACCATTTCACTGCGTGTTGTACTGTGTATGACTATGTATGTGACAAATAAACCGAACTTGAACTTGAACTTGAACTTGTTATGTTAAAGGGTCGGCATGCAGGCTTCCTGAGTGGTTTTTAAAACGTGTGTTTTGCTGAATCATTGGCAACACAAAACACCGAATGCTCCATCTGGTCACGGCCAATATTATAGCCAGCAAGTTTGTTGTTGCTACCTGAAAGTATTAGTGTGCAAGATTTAGGATTTTTTTTTTTACAGGCTATTTAAAATATGCTGTCAATGCAGTGGCTATGCTGTAACATTCACGTTAGATTAGACTTGCAACTAGACTTTGTAGGGTGGAAGAACTACGGGAACAGAACTGGGTTGTGCTTCCGTACCCATTACCGACACATTTTTTAGTACCATTTGTGTGAAGTAGGAAAGTCAGCTGTGGTGGAACAACAGTAGAGCCAAAAACATAGCAAAGGGCTGAAATGACCTTACCTTTGATGTTAAGGTCTCTCAAGAATGCCTAAGGTAACTAAGCATGTGGAAGGTCACAAAGAGCAGATGGCTTGCATTCCCTCAGCCTTCAATGACATGCCGGCATGTTGTTGCATCATTTTCATACACTGACCCATTCTCACAAATCAAATTAATTGTCTTGCAAACATGTTTTGAATTGTTTCTAGTGGTAGATCAATGACAAGGAATAATACCTGTCAAGTATGTACCTTGCAATGTTGCAAAGTCATCAGTCATCAAAAGAACTCTAAATTAATAAAATGAAAATTGTAATAAGTCAAGAATGCCAACTGAGCAGAGGGTGTCCAAATGTGGACATGAGACAAAAATCCAAAGGTAAACAAATGCAATGGGCTTGTTGGTCTAGGCGTATGATTCTTGCTTAGGGTGCGACGGATTCCAGGTTCAAATCGGGAATGAGCTCTTTATACTTACTTTGCATCCACAGGTGTCTTGCACCATATGTTAGTGTCTCTTCATGAAAGAGTAAAAGAACTGAAAGACCACCTCAATTCTGTTTCTTAACATTGCCCAGTCAAAAAAAGGGTTATAGTGAGCTTAATGATGGCTTGTTGGTCTAGGGGTATGATTCTCGCTTCGGGTGTGAGAGGTCCTGGGTTCAATTCCCAGACAAGCCCACTTTGACTTCAACCAGTTGCTGGAGGTGAGATCATGCCTTCTCTATTTAAAAGTTTTTGCTAAGGGATGTCCAAATTAAGAAAGAGCTAGAGTGCCCACTTCCTGTCCTGGTGATCCAGTCTTCCACAGAGTATACAGCTGGCTCTAAGATTCTTGAAAAATTGCATTTCATTTAGCACTTGCTTTACATTCCGTTTGGAACTAAACTCTCCAGGTCCAGAATTGGCATGTTACGTTTTAAGGAATTTACTATGGTAATGTTTACCTTAACATGAGGTCTATCTATACAGAGAAGTGGACAGGGTCGCCCTATGACCAAGGCTTTAATCTCTCGGCCATTGCAGCTGTTGCATACTTTGGGCACTTGTGGGTTATGTCCTTGGACTTCTTCAAGCTCAATTATGAGTCCCCATGTGTCATTGATTCAGGGTTGCAAATGGCCTGATATGCAAATTCAAAGACAGGACTCTCCCGCATGGTCTGCTCACTATTTTAGCAAGCTAATGTCAATTCCAGATAAACAGGTGCTCAGAAGCTTGTCAGAGTATTAGACTGATGCACTACCTACTACACTAATGTGGCCTCCAAGGTCTTCCACGTGAAAACGTGGGACAGCTCAAGGTGGCTCACCAATTTTGCCTGAACACTGCTTTTGTTTTTAAAAAATCACACCTAGCTGATGTAGGTGTCATGTAAAGTTTTCACTGGCATGCTGTTAGTACAAGTGGGCAGAAATGTAAGTCAACAAAGATGAAACTTGCACATTGGAAATAAATTAGTGCAGGATATCGCTTGACCTAAGTTGAATGTTGACAAGAGAGTGCAGCTCAGTACATTAATTTGCAATGGAATAATCAGACATTTTGCAAACAGAGTCAAAGCCAAATTTGATAAAAATGCTGCATATGACATCACTCATAGTGTAGACCAATCTCGTGTTTATCACACAGGGATAGTCAAAATGCTTTGAATATTTTGCATTTTTACAAGAATTCGAAAAGAAATACAAATCATAAGCCAGCACACCAACATTGTTAAAAGAGGAAAATGAAGACAGGGTCAACATCACCAGAATGTGTTTACAAAACTTTCTGTTGTATGTGCACTGATCCAAAATACTTCAAAACCTGTGGGATGTGTACATCTCAGTCAGTTTCTTTTAACACACATGCATCTGTCCTTGTTAGTATATTAGATAGTATCTCTGCCTCTCAGGCAGAAATTCTTGGGTTGTTTCCCCGGCAGGGAGTATTCCTATTCTTAGTGCACTGCAGACAAACCGGTGACTTGGCACCCTTTTTAGGAATGATAACATCGAATCCTACACCCACAGTTGCTCTTTTCTACTTATATGAATCAAGACACTAGCACATTGTGGATCAATACTTTGATAAAGCACCTGGGAGAGAATTTGGTGCCCAGTGGCGACATTATCTCTAAGCAGACATGACAAAACATGCATACCATCAAGGCCAAGACTGAAGAGCATGGAAAAATTTTGTCAATTTCATAAACTACATCAAATGCTTTGCTGGTGTCAAATATTGTAATGACATTAAATATTGTGACTTGACAATTATGTGAAGGGTAGTGCTTGGTAACTGTCCATCTTGACTTTGGATTGTACATTTTCTCTCTTGACTTGTCTCGGGACTACAGTGTCAATTCTTGAGATGTATTTGTTCCATTTACATTTACATTTAAGGCATTTAGCAGACACTTTTATCCAGTGTGACTTACAAAAGGGCTTTGTCATTTACTCATAGAATACACCCTAGCCATTACAGTAGTTTAGAGTCCAATATACCACTGATCTAGAATACTGTAGAAATAAAAGGATCACTGCCGTTACCTAGAAGTACAAAATGCATAAGGACTAAAGTTTGTTAGACAACATCAGTGTAATAAATACTACCCTACAATAAGTGCTAATTTAGTTAGTCAATATAGGAGCAGGGTCATTTGTCAGATTCCATGAATAGATGGGTCTTTAGTCTGTGTTTGAAGACTGCAAGAGCTCTGCTGTCAGGAGAGCAAGTGGAAGCTCATTTCACCATCTGTGAGTCTCAATGCTTGTCTTCCATGAGACTTGGAGCATGGAATTTCAAGCCGAGCCATACTTGAGGCTCGAAGCACCTGAGGTATGAATCGGGCTTTGACTACTGACTCAATGTATCAAGGGCCTGGCCCATTTTTGGCTTTGTAGGGCAGCATCAAGATTTTAAATCTGATGTGATTAGAGTTTTTATATGCCCATGATATCACGGAGGTAAGAAGGATGTGCTTTCTGCACTACATGAAACAAGACACTGCTATGTGGCAGGTAGATCATTCAGGAAAGGGTGTGGGAGTGCAAGATCTCCCCACTGGAGAATTGGTGCTGTATACCAAGTTCAATTGTCACCTTTGAGAACAGATGTGACATAAAGTTCATGCCTTGGTCAGATTGTATAACTTTGGGCAATCCAAAGGTAGTGCAGAATTTAATAACAGCTCTTCAATTTTAGTTATCGAAGGGGAATTGCCTCAGGTTACGTGGTGGCAGCACACATTATAGTCAATAGGTAGCAATGCCCAGAACGGGTCTTTGGCAAAGGGCCCACACAATCAACCAACACCTTTTCAAAGGGCTCACCAACTGCTGGAATGGGGCACAGAGGAACAGACAGAATGACCTGATTTGGTTTTCCGGCCATGTAAGGCATGAACGGCAGTGTCCAACATCACTCCTAATCGATGGCCAAAAGAAATGTTGTAGAATTTGTTGTTTTGTCATTTTTCTGATACCTAGGTGTCCAGACAGGGGATGGTCATGGGCTAGTGATAATATGTGTATTTGGTATGATGCTGGAACAACTACCTGGGCTACAGAGTTTCACTCCTCCTCAGAATCAGACTCACTCCATGTCCTGAATACAACACCACCTCAAATGAAATACATGCGCCGATAACCTTTCGGTTTGTTTTGTCACGATTCTTATTTTCTAGTACACATCCATTGGTCAAATATATTTATCATTTACTAAAATTTTATTCTGTGCATTGGAATACTTTTAAAATATACATCAGTAAGGTAATGTACATGAACCCATGTTTTCTGATTGTTTTTGGATAACAGAAAAATGGCTTGTCACGTGCATCCTTGACTCAGTCTATCTGTTACAGAAACAACATTTTTTGAGACAATTCTAATAGCCATTATTGTGGAAAAACCTCATCAGCCAGGATGATTTTGCATGTAGCTGTTTAATACAATCGTATAGGGTAGTTGTGTGTTTGATTATAAATGATGATCTCATAATAATCTTATCTACATATTCTTATACATTTACATAGTAGCATTCACTCATATACTCAAATTCCATATGATACATAGAAAAGGTCCACCTCATCCATTTTAGTTTTTACCTGATCAATAATCCAAAAAAATATATAAATAACAGCACCCTCTAGCGATGAACCTCAATTATTTCAAGCTAAATATAAAGTATAGCTAGGATAAGTCAGCACTATCTTGCAGCTAGAACAAATTATTCTCAGATTAATTTATGCATCATGGCAAGTGGCTGAGTTAAAAATGAAACACAATTAAGTCAAATTAAATTGACCCACCTGCAACAAGTTCAGCAACCACATTTAATTTCACTGAATGGTCAGCTAGCCAGCCTATACAAAACAGGTTATTGTTAGAAATTCTGCATGTGTGATTCACTTATCTTCACATCTCAGATTGCTTATAATGATATACTAATGTATCCACGTTAGAAATAATTGGTGAAATCCACCACAAAAGGTGAGACTCAACATAATAAATAATGAGACAAATCTTGGGATATGACTTGGATATTAACCTACCCAAAGCAGCTATGACTCGCTCTGCTCTATATAAGGGGCTGGAGACTTTCTGACCAGCAGGTTGCGCTGAACCCATTTTGCAGGCATTTCACAACTTTATCATTTTTAACACTGTGACATTGTTTTAGGTAATCTGTGTTCTACATATTCAAAAGAAGCACACTAGGAAGTAAGAATGGCTTCTTCTTTGGTGAAAATCTCCTTGTTAAATAATCTTTTTTTTCTACTGCATTGTTGTAAGTTTAAATTTGGTTAACATTTTTTCAGGGTTGCATGATTTGTAATTTTTTTACTGTTTGGAATGCCCAAGGTTTATAATATTACAAGTGGGACTATTCTCTACAAACCTATGCGATATCAGATCAAAGTTATTAGAATGTGTGATTTTCTGCTGTTTGTTATATATGTCAATGTTTACAGTAGCGATTTTCTTTGTTCAATCATTTTTTATGTGGTCTAACTGGAAGCATCTAATGACTGTGGTAACTCAAAGAGCTATTTAAAGGGCTCCGTCAGTGATTTTTAATCATTGCTGCACATACATTGTTGGTTTTCTTAAAAGTTAATTTTGCCATGTCATTGCCAATGTGTTTTTCACAGGCTAAGAACATCAGTGAGCTCTCTCTGACCAAGGTCTAGTTTATAGCCAGCGAGTTTGGTGGAGTTATGTTAAAGGGTTGGCATGCGGGCTTCCTGAGTGGTTTTTAAAACGTGTGTTTTGCTGAATCATTGGCAACACAAAACACCGAATGCTCCATCTGGTCACGGCCAATATTATAGCCAGCAAGTTTGTTGTTGCTACCTGAAAGTATTAGTGTGCAAGATTTAGGTTTTTTTTTTTTTACAGGCTATTTAAAATATGCTGTCAATGCAGTGGCTATGCTGTAACATTCACGTTAGATTAGACTTGCAACTAGACTTTGTAGGGTGGAAGAACTACGGGAACAGAACTGGGTTGTGCTTCCGTACCCTTTACCGACACATTTTTTAGTACCATTTGTGTGAAGTAGGAAAGTCAGCTGTGGTGGAACAACAGTAGAGCCAAAAACATAGCAAAGGGCTGAAATGACCTTACCTTTGATGTTAAGGTCTCTCAAGAATGCCTAAGGTAACTAAGCATGTGGAAGGTCACAAAGAGCAGATGGCTTGCATTCCCTCAGCCTTCAATGACATGCCGGCATGTTGTTGCATCATTTTCATACACTGACCCATTCTCACAAATCAAATTAATTGTCTTGCAAACATGTTTTGAATTGTTTCTAGTGGTAGATCAATGACAAGGAATAATACCTGTCAAGTATGTACCTTGCAATGTTGCAAAGTCATCAGTCATCAAAAGAACTCTAAATTAATAAAATGAAAATTGTAATAAGTCAAGAATGCCAAATGAGCAGAAGGTGTCCAAATGTGGACATGAGACAAAAATCCAAAGGTAAACAAATGCAATGGGCTTGTTGGTCTTGGCGTATGATTATTGCTTAGGGTGCGACGGATTCCAGGTTCAAATCGGGAACGAGCTCTTTATACTTACTTTGGATCCACTGGTGTCTTGCACCATATGTTAGTGTTGCTTCATGAAAGAGTAAAAGAACTGAAAGACCACCTCAATTCTGTTTCTTAACATTGCCCAGTCAAAAAAAGGGTTATAGTGAGCTTAATGATGGCTTGTTGGTCTAGGGGTATGATTCTCGCTTCGGGTGTGAGAGGTCCTGGGTTCAATTCCCAGACAAGCCCACTTTGACTTCAACCAGTTGCTGGAGGTGAGATCATGCCTTCTCTATTTAAAAGTTTTTGCTAAGGGATGTCCAAATTAAGAAAGAGCTAGAGTGCCCACTTCCTGTCCTGGTGATCCAGTCTTCCACAGAGTATACAGCTGGCTCTAAGATTCTTGAAAAATTGCATTTCATTTAGCACTTGCTTTACATTCCGTTTGGAACTAAACTCTCCAGGTCCAGAATTGGCATGTTACGTTTTAAGGAATTTACTATGGTAATGTTTACCTTAACATGAGGTCTATCTATACAGAGAAGTGGACAGGGTCGCCCTATGACCAAGGCTTTAATCTCTCGGCCATTGCAGCTGTTGCATACTTTGGGCACTTGTGGGTTATGTCCTTGGACTTCTTCAAGCTCAATTATGAGTCCCCATGTGTCATTGATTCAGGGTTGCAAATGGCCTGATATGCAAATTCAAAGACAGGACTCTCCCGCATGGTCTGCTCACTATTTTAGCAAGCTAATGTCAATTCCAGATAAACAGGTGCTCAGAAGCTTGTCAGAGTATTAGACTGATGCACTACCTACTACACTAATGTGGCCTCCAAGGTCTTCCACGTGAAAACGTGGGACAGCTCAAGGTGGCTCACCAATTTTGCCTGAACACTGCTTTTGTTTTTAAAAAATCACACCTAGCTGATGTAGGTGTCATGTAAAGTTTTCACTGGCATGCTGTTAGTACAAGTGGGCAGAAATGTAAGTCAACAAAGATGAAACTTGCACATTGGAAATAAATTAGTGCAGGATATCGCTTGACCTAAGTTGAATGTTGACAAGAGAGTGCAGCTCAGTACATTAATTTGCAATGGAATAATCAGACATTTTGCAAACAGAGTCAAAGCCAAATTTGATAAAAATGCTGCATATGACATAACTCATAGTGTAGACCAATCTCGTGTTTATCACACAGGGATAGTCAAAATGCTTTGAATATTTTGCATTTTTACAAGAATTCGAAAAGAAATACAAATCATAAGCCAGCACACCAACATTGTTAAAAGAGGAAAATGAAGACAGGGTCAACATCACCAGAATGTGTTTAAAAAACTTTCTGTTGTATGTGCACTGATCCAAAATACTTCAAAACCTGTGGGATGTGTACATCTCAGTCAGTTTCTTTTAACACACATGCATCTGTCCTTGTTAGTATATTAGATAGTATCTCTGCCTCTCAGGCAGAAATTCTTGGGTTGTTTCCCCGGCAGGGAGTATTCCTATTCTTAGTGCACTGCAGACAAACCGGTGACTTGGCACCCTTTTTAGGAATGATAACATCGAATCCTACACCCACAGTTGCTCTTTTCTACTTATATGAATCAAGACACTAGCACATTGTGGATCAATACTTTGATAAAGCACCTGGGAGAGAATTTGGTGCCCAGTGGCGACATTATCTCTAAGCAGACATGACAAAACATGCATACCATCAAGGCCAAGACTGAAGAGCATGGAAAAATTTTGTCAATTTCATAAACTACATCAAATGCTTTGCTGGTGTCAAATATTGTAATGACATTAAATATTGTGACTTGACAATTATGTGAAGGGTAGTGCTTGGTAACTGTCCATCTTGACTTTGGATTGTACATTTTCTCTCTTGACTTGTCTCGGGACTACAGTGTCAATTCTTGAGATGTATTTGTTCCAATTACATTTACATTTAAGGCATTTAGCAGACACTTTTATCCAGTGTGACTTACAAAAGGGCTTTGTCATTTACTCATAGAATACACCCTAGCCATTACAGTAGTTTAGAGTCCAATATACCACTGATCTAGAATACTGTAGAAATAAAAGGATCACTGCCGTTACCTAGAAGTACAAAATGCATAAGGACTAAAGTTTGTTAGACAACATCAGTGTAATAAATACTACCCTACAATAAGTGCTAATTTAGTTAGTCAATATAGGAGCAGGGTCATTTGTCAGATTCCATGAATAGATGGGTCTTTAGTCTGTGTTTGAAGACTGCAAGAGCTCTGCTGTCAGGAGAGCAAGTGGAAGCTCATTTCACCATCTGTGAGTCTCAATGCTTGTCTTCCATGAGACTTGGAGCATGGAATTTCAAGCCGAGCCATACTTGAGGCTCGAAGCACCTGAGGTATGAATCGGGCTTTGACTACTGACTCAATGTATCAAGGGCCTGGCCCATTTTTGGCTTTGTAGGGCAGCATCAAGATTTTAAATCTGATGTGATTAGAGTTTTTATATGCCCATGATATCACGGAGGTAAGAAGGATGTGCTTTCTGCACTACATGAAACAAGACACTGCTATGTGGCAGGTAGATCATTCAGGAAAGGGTGTGGGAGTGCAAGATCTCCCCACTGGAGAATTGGTGCTGTATACCAAGTTCAATTGTCACCTTTGAGAACAGATGTGACATAAAGTTCATGCCTTGGTCAGATTGTATAACTTTGGGCAATCCAAAGGTAGTGCAGAATTTAATAACAGCTCTTCAATTTTAGTTATCGAAGGGGAATTGCCTCAGGTTACGTGGTGGCAGCACACATTATAGTCAATAGGTAGCAATGCCCAGAACGGGTCTTTGGCAAAGGGCCCACACAATCAACCAACACCTTTTCAAAGGGCTCACCAACTGCTGGAATGGGGCACAGAGGAACAGACAGAATGACCTGATTTGGTTTTCCGGCCATGTAAGGCATGAACGGCAGTGTCCAACATCACTCCTAATCGATGGCCAAAAGAAATGTTGTAGAATTTGTTGTTTTGTCATTTTTCTGATACCTAGGTGTCCAGACAGGGGATGGTCATGGGCTAGTGATAATATGTGTATTTGGTATGATGCTGGAACAACTACCTGGGCTACAGAGTTTCACTCCTCCTCAGAATCAGACTCACTCCATGTCCTGAATACAACACCACCTCAAATGAAATACATGCGCCGATAACCTTTCGGTTTGTTTTGTCACGATTCTTATTTTCTAGTACACATCCATTGGTCAAATATATTTATCATTTACTAAAATTTTATTCTGTGCATTGGAATACTTTTAAAATATACATCAGTAAGGTAATGTACATGAACCCATGTTTTCTGATTGTTTTTGGATAACAGAAAAATGGCTTGTCACGTGCATCCTTGACTCAGTCTATCTGTTACAGAAACAACATTTTTTGAGACAATTCTAATAGCCATTATTGTGGAAAAACCTCATCAGCCAGGATGATTTTGCATGTAGCTGTTTAATACAATCGTATAGGGTAGTTGTGTGTTTGATTATAAATGATGATCTCATAATAATCTTATCTACATATTCTTATACATTTACATAGTAGCATTCACTCATATACTCAAATTCCATATGATACATAGAAAAGGTCCACCTCATCCATTTTAGTTTTTACCTGATCAATAATCCAAAAAAATATATAAATAACAGCACCCTCTAGCGATGAACCTCAATTATTTCAAGCTAAATATAAAGTATAGCTAGGATAAGTCAGCACTATCTTGCAGCTAGAACAAATTATTCTCAGATTAATTTATGCATCATGGCAAGTGGCTGAGTTAAAAATGAAACACAATTAAGTCAAATTAAATTGACCCACCTGCAACAAGTTCAGCAACCACATTTAATTTCACTGAATGGTCAGCTAGCCAGCCTATACAAAACAGGTTATTGTTAGAAATTCTGCATGTGTGATTCACTTATCTTCACATCTCAGATTGCTTATAATGATATACTAATGTATCCACGTTAGAAATAATTGGTGAAATCCACCACAAAAGGTGAGACTCAACATAATAAATAATGAGACAAATCTTGGGATATGACTTGGATATTAACCTACCCAAAGCAGCTATGACTCGCTCTGCTCTATATAAGGGGCTGGAGACTTTCTGACCAGCAGGTTGCGCTGAACCCATTTTGCAGGCATTTCACAACTTTATCATTTTTAACACTGTGACATTGTTTTAGGTAATCTGTGTTCTACATATTCAAAAGAATCACACTATGAACTAAGAATGGCTTCTTCTTTGGTGAAAATCTCCTTGTTAAATAATCTTTTTTTTCTACTGCATTGTTGTAAGTTTAAATTTGGTTAACATTTTTTCAGGGTTGCATGATTTGTAATTTTTTTACTGTTTGGAATGCCCAAGGTTTATAATATTACAAGTGGGACTATTCTCTACAAACCTATGCGATATCAGATCAAAGTTATTAGAATGTGTGATTTTCTGCTGTTTGTTATATATGTCAATGTTTACAGTAGCGATTTTCTTTGTTCAATCATTTTTTATGTGGTCTAACTGGAAGCATCTAATGACTGTGGTAACTCAAAGAGCTATTTAAAGGGCTCCGTCAGTGATTTTTAATCATTGCTGCACATACATTGTTGGTTTTCTTAAAAGTTAATTTTGCCATGTCATTGCCAATGTGTTTTTCACAGGCTAAGAACATCAGTGAGCTCTCTCTGACCAAGGTCTAGTTTATAGCCAGCGAGTTTGGTGGAGTTATGTTAAAGGGTTGGCATGCGGGCTTCCTGAGTGGTTTTTAAAACGTGTGTTTTGCTGAATCATTGGCAACACAAAACACCGAATGCTCCATCTGGTCACGGCCAATATTATAGCCAGCAAGTTTGTTGTTGCTACCTGAAAGTATTAGTGTGCAAGATTTAGGTTTTTTTTTTTTACAGGCTATTTAAAATATGCTGTCAATGCAGTGGCTATGCTGTAACATTCACGTTAGATTAGACTTGCAACTAGACTTTGTAGGGTGGAAGAACTACGGGAACAGAACTGGGTTGTGCTTCCGTACCCTTTACCGACACATTTTTTAGTACCATTTGTGTGAAGTAGGAAAGTCAGCTGTGGTGGAACAACAGTAGAGCCAAAAACATAGCAAAGGGCTGAAATGACCTTACCTTTGATGTTAAGGTCTCTCAAGAATGCCTAAGGTAACTAAGCATGTGGAAGGTCACAAAGAGCAGATGGCTTGCATTCCCTCAGCCTTCAATGACATGCCGGCATGTTGTTGCATCATTTTCATACACTGACCCATTCTCACAAATCAAATTAATTGTCTTGCAAACATGTTTTGAATTGTTTCTAGTGGTAGATCAATGACAAGGAATAATACCTGTCAAGTATGTACCTTGCAATGTTGCAAAGTCATCAGTCATCAAAAGAACTCTAAATTAATAAAATGAAAATTGTAATAAGTCAAGAATGCCAAATGAGCAGAAGGTGTCCAAATGTGGACATGAGACAAAAATCCAAAGGTAAACAAATGCAATGGGCTTGTTGGTCTAGGCGTATGATTCTTGCTTAGGGTGCGACGGATTCCAGGTTCAAATCGGGAATGAGCTCTTTATACTTACTTTGGATCCACAGGTGTCTTGCACCATATGTTAGTGTCGCTTCATGAAAGAGTAAAAGAACTGAAAGACCACCTCAATTCTGTTTCTTAACATTGCCCAGTCAAAAAAAGGGCTGTAGTGAGTTTAATGATGGCTTGTTGGTCTAGGGGTATGATTCTTGCTTTGGGTGTGAGAGGTCTTGGGTTCAATTCCCAGACAAGCCCACTTTGACTTCAACCAGTTGCTGGAGGTGAGATCATGCCTTCTCTATTTAAAAGTTTTTGCTAAGGGATGTCCAAATTAAGAAAGAGCTAGATTGCCCACTTCCTGTCCTGGTGATCCAGTCTTCCACAGAGTATACAGCTGGCTCTAAGATTCTTGAAAAATTGCATTTCATTTAGCACTTGCTTTACATTCCGTTTGGAACTAAACTCTCCAGGTCCAGAATTGGCATGTTACGTTTTAAGGAATTTACTATGGTAATGTTTACCTTAACATGAGGTCTATCTATACAGAGAAGTGGACAGGGTCGCCCTATGACCAAGGCTTTAATCTCTCGGCCATTGCAGCTGTTGCATACTTTGGGCACTTGTGGGTTATGTCCTTGGACTTCTTCAAGCTCAATTATGAGTCCCCATGTGTCATTGATTCAGGGTTGCAAATGGCCTGATATGCAAATTCAAAGACAGGACTCTCCCGCATGGTCTGCTCACTATTTTAGCAAGCTAATGTCAATTCCAGATAAACAGGTGCTCAGAAGCTTGTCAGAGTATTAGACTGATGCACTACCTACTACACTAATGTGGCCTCCAAGGTCTTCCACGTCACGTGAAAACGTGGGACAGCTCAAGGTGGCTCACCAATTTTGCCTGAACACTGCTTTTGTTTTTAAAAAATCACACCTAGCTGATGTAGGTGTCATGTAAAGTTTTCACTGGCATGCTGTTAGTACAAGTGGGCAGAAATGTAAGTCAACAAAGATGAAACTTGCACATTGGAAATAAATTAGTGCAGGATATCGCTTGACCTAAGTTGAATGTTGACAAGAGAGTGCAGCTCAGTACATTAATTTGCAATGGAATAATCAGACATTTTGCAAACAGAGTCAAAGCCAAATTTGATAAAAATGCTGCATATGACATAACTCATAGTGTAGACCAATCTCGTGTTTATCACACAGGGATAGTCAAAATGCTTTGAATATTTTGCATTTTTACAAGAATTCGAAAAGAAATACAAATCATAAGCCAGCACACCAACATTGTTAAAAGAGGAAAATGAAGACAGGGTCAACATCACCAGAATGTGTTTAAAAAACTTTCTGTTGTATGTGCACTGATCCAAAATACTTCAAAACCTGTGGGATGTGTACATCTCAGTCAGTTTCTTTTAACACACATGCATCTGTCCTTGTTAGTATATTAGATAGTATCTCTGCCTCTCAGGCAGAAATTCTTGGGTTGTTTCCCCGGCAGGGAGTATTCCTATTCTTAGTGCACTGCAGACAAACCGGTGACTTGGCACCCTTTTTAGGAATGATAACATCGAATCCTACACCCACAGTTGCTCTTTTCTACTTATATGAATCAAGACACTAGCACATTGTGGATCAATACTTTGATAAAGCACCTGGGAGAGAATTTGATGCCCAGTGGCGACATTATCTCTAAGCAGACATGACAAAACATGCATACCATCAAGGCCAAGACTGAAGAGCATGGAAAAATTTTGTCAATTTCATAAACTACATCAAATGCTTTGCTGGTGTCAAATATTGTAATGACATTAAATATTGTGACTTGACAATTATGTGAAGGGTAGTGCTTGGTAACTGTCCATCTTGACTTTGGATTGTACATTTTCTCTCTTGACTTGTCTCGGGACTACAGTGTCAATTCTTGAGATGTATTTGTTCCAATTACATTTACATTTAAGGCATTTAGCAGACACTTTTATCCAGTGTGACTTACAAAAGGGCTTTGTCATTTACTCATAGAATACACCCTAGCCATTACAGTAGTTTAGAGTCCAATATACCACTGATCTAGAATACTGTAGAAATAAAAGGATCACTGCCGTTACCTAGAAGTACAAAATGCATAAGGACTAAAGTTTGTTAGACAACATCAGTGTAATAAATACTACCCTACAATAAGTGCTAATTTAGTTAGTCAATATAGGAGCAGGGTCATTTGTCAGATTCCATGAATAGATGGGTCTTTAGTCTGTGTTTGAAGACTGCAAGAGCTCTGCTGTCAGGAGAGCAAGTGGAAGCTCATTTCACCATCTGTGAGTCTCAGTGCTTGTCTTCCATGAGACTTGGAGCATGGAATTTCAAGCCGAGCCATACTTGAGGCTCGAAGCACCTGAGGTATGAATCGGGCTTTGACTACTGACTCAATGTATCAAGGCCTGGACCATTTTTGGCTTTGTAGGGCAGCATCAAGATTTTAAATCTGATGTGATTAGAGTTTTTATATGCCCATGATATCACGGAGGTAAGAAGGATGTGCTTTCTGCACTACATGAAACAAGACACTGCTATGTGGCAGGTAGATCATTCAGGAAAGGGTGTGGGAGTGCAAGATCTCCCCACTGGAGAATTGGTGCTGTATACCAAGTTCAATTGTCACCTTTGAGAACAGATGTGACATAAAGTTCATGCCTTGGTCAGATTGTATAACTTTGGGCAATCCAAAGGTAGTGCAGAATTTAATAACAGCTCTTCAATTTTAGTTATCGAAGGGGAATTGCCTCAGGTTACGTGGTGGCAGCACACATTATAGTCAATAGGTAGCAATGCCCAGAACGGGTCTTTGGCAAAGGGCCCACACAATCAACCAACACCTTTTCAAAGGGCTCACCAACTGCTGGAATGGGGCACAGAGGAACAGACAGAATGACCTGATTTGGTTTTCCGGCCATGTAAGGCATGAACGGCAGTGTCCAACATCACTCCTAATCGATGGCCAAAAGAAATGTTGTAGAATTTGTTGTTTTGTCATTTTTCTGATACCTAGGTGTCCAGACAGGGGATGGTCATGGGCTAGTGATAATATGTGTATTTGGTATGATGCTGGAACAACTACCTGGGCTACAGAGTTTCACTCCTCCTCAGAATCAGACTCACTCCATGTCCTGAATACAACACCACCTCAAATGAAATACATGCGCCGATAACCTTTCGGTTTGTTTTGTCACGATTCTTATTTTCTAGTACACATCCATTGGTCAAATATATTTATCATTTACTAAAATTTTATTCTGTGCATTGGAATACTTTTAAAATATACATCAGTAAGGTAATGTACATGAACCCATGTTTTCTGATTGTTTTTGGATAACAGAAAAATGGCTTGTCACGTGCATCCTTGACTCAGTCTATCTGTTACAGAAACAACATTTTTTGAGACAATTCTAATAGCCATTATTGTGGAAAAACCTCATCAGCCAGGATGATTTTGCATGTAGCTGTTTAATACAATCGTATAGGGTAGTTGTGTGTTTGATTATAAATGATGATCTCATAATAATCTTATCTACATATTCTTATACATTTACATAGTAGCATTCACTCATATACTCAAATTCCATATGATACATAGAAAAGGTCCACCTCATCCATTTTAGTTTTTACCTGATCAATAATCCAAAAAAATATATAAATAACAGCACCCTCTAGCGATGAACCTCAATTATTTCAAGCTAAATATAAAGTATAGCTAGGATAAGTCAGCACTATCTTGCAGCTAGAACAAATTATTCTCAGATTAATTTATGCATCATGGCAAGTGGCTGAGTTAAAAATGAAACACAATTAAGTCAAATTAAATTGACCCACCTGCAACAAGTTCAGCAACCACATTTAATTTCACTGAATGGTCAGCTAGCCAGCCTATACAAAACAGGTTATTGTTAGAAATTCTGCATGTGTGATTCACTTATCTTCACATCTCAGATTGCTTATAATGATATACTAATGTATCCACGTTAGAAATAATTGGTGAAATCCACCACAAAAGGTGAGACTCAACATAATAAATAATGAGACAAATCTTGGGATATGACTTGGATATTAACCTACCCAAAGCAGCTATGACTCGCTCTGCTCTATATAAGGGGCTGGAGACTTTCTGACCAGCAGGTTGCGCTGAACCCATTTTGCAGGCATTTCACAACTTTATCATTTTTAACACTGTGACATTGTTTTAGGTAATCTGTGTTCTACATATTCAAAAGAAGCACACTAGGAAGTAAGAATGGCTTCTTCTTTGGTGAAAATCTCCTTGTTAAATAATCTTTTTTTTCTACTGCATTGTTGTAAGTTTAAATTTGGTTAACATTTTTTCAGGGTTGCATGATTTGTAATTTTTTTACTGTTTGGAATGCCCAAGGTTTATAATATTACAAGTGGGACTATTCTCTACAAACCTATGCGATATCAGATCAAAGTTATTAGAATGTGTGATTTTCTGCTGTTTGTTATATATGTCAATGTTTACAGTAGCGATTTTCTTTGTTCAATCATTTTTTATGTGGTCTAACTGGAAGCATCTAATGACTGTGGTAACTCAAAGAGCTATTTAAAGGGCTCCGTCAGTGATTTTTAATCATTGCTGCACATACATTGTTGGTTTTCTTAAAAGTTAATTTTGCCATGTCATTGCCAATGTGTTTTTCACAGGCTAAGAACATCAGTGAGCTCTCTCTGACCAAGGTCTAGTTTATAGCCAGCGAGCTTGGTGGAGTTATGTTAAAGGGTTGGCATGCGGGCTTCCTGAGTGGTTTTTAAAACGTGTGTTTTGCTGAATCATTGGCAACACAAAACACCGAATGCTCCATCTGGTCACGGCCAATATTATAGCCAGCAAGTTTGTTGTTGCTACCTGAAAGTATTAGTGTGCAAGATTTAGGTTTTTTTTTTTTACAGGCTATTTAAAATATGCTGTCAATGCAGTGGCTATGCTGTAACATTCACATTAGATTAGACTTGCAACTAGACTTTGTAGGGTGGAAGAACTACGGGAACAGAACTGGGTTGTGCTTCCGTACCCTTTACCGACACATTTTTTAGTACCATTTGTGTGAAGTAGGAAAGTCAGCTGTGGTGGAACAACAGTAGAGCCAAAAACATAGCAAAGGGCTGAAATGACCTTACCTTTGATGTTAAGGTCTCTCAAGAATGCCTAAGGTAACTAAGCATGTGGAAGGTCACAAAGAGCAGATGGCTTGCATTCCCTCAGCCTTCAATGACATGCCGGCATGTTGTTGCATCATTTTCATACACTGACCCATTCTCACAAATCAAATTAATTATCTTGCAAACATGTTTTGAATTGTTTCTAGTGGTAGATCAATGACAAGGAATAATACCTGTCAAGTATGTACCTTGCAATGTTGCAAAGTCATCAGTCATCAAAAGAACTCTAAATTAATAAAATGAAAATTGTAATAAGTCAAGAATGCCAAATGAGCAGAAGGTGTCCAAATGTGGACATGAGACAAAAATCCAAAGGTAAACAAATGCAATGGGCTTGTTGGTCTAGGCGTATGATTCTTGCTTAGGGTGCGACGGATTCCAGGTTCAAATCGGGAACGAGCTCTTTATACTTACTTTGGATCCACAGGTGTCTTGCACCATATGTTAGTGTCGCTTCATGAAAGAGTAAAAGAACTGAAAGACCACCTCAATTCTGTTTCTTAACATTGCCCAGTCAAAAAAAGGGCTATACTGAGTTTAATGATGGCTTGTTGGTCTAGGGGTATGATTCTTGCTTTGGGTGTGAGAGGTCCTGGGTTCAATTCCCAGACAAGCCCACTTTGACTTCAACCAGTTGCTGGAGGTGAGATCATGCCTTCTCTATTTAAAAGTTTTTGCTAAGGGATGTCCAAATTAAGAAAGAGCTAGAGTGCCCACTTCCTGTCCTGGTGATCCAGTCTTCCACAGAGTATACAGCTGGCTCTAAGATTCTTGAAAAATTGCATTTCATTTAGCACTTGCTTTACATTCCGTTTGGAACTAAACTCTCCAGGTCCAGAATTGGCATGTTACGTTTTAAGGAATTTACTATGGTAATGTTTACCTTAACATGAGGTCTATCTATACAGAGAAGTGGACAGGGTCGCCCTATGACCAAGGCTTTAATCTCTCGGCCATTGCAGCTGTTGCATACTTTGGGCACTTGTGGGTTATGTCCTTGGACTTCTTCAAGCTCAATTATGAGTCCCCATGTGTCATTGATTCAGGGTTGCAAATGGCCTGATATGCAAATTCAAAGACAGGACTCTCCCGCATGGTCTGCTCACTATTTTAGCAAGCTAATGTCAATTCCAGATAAACAGGTGCTCAGAAGCTTGTCAGAGTATTAGACTGATGCACTACCTACTACACTAATGTGGCCTCCAAGGTCTTCCACGTCACGTGAAAACGTGGGACAGCTCAAGGTGGCTCACCAATTTTGCCTGAACACTGCTTTTGTTTTTAAAAAATCACACCTAGCTGATGTAGGTGTCATGTAAAGTTTTCACTGGCATGCTGTTAGTACAAGTGGGCAGAAATGTAAGTCAACAAAGATGAAACTTGCACATTGGAAATAAATTAGTGCAGGATATCGCTTGACCTAAGTTGAATGTTGACAAGAGAGTGCAGCTCAGTACATTAATTTGCAATGGAATAATCAGACATTTTGCAAACAGAGTCAAAGCCAAATTTGATAAAAATGCTGCATATGACATAACTCATAGTGTAGACCAATCTCGTGTTTATCACACAGGGATAGTCAAAATGCTTTGAATATTTTGCATTTTTACAAGAATTCGAAAAGAAATACAAATCATAAGCCAGCACACCAACATTGTTAAAAGAGGAAAATGAAGACAGGGTCAACATCACCAGAATGTGTTTAAAAAACTTTCTCTTGTATGTGCACTGATCCAAAATACTTCAAAACCTGTGGGATGTGTACATCTCAGTCAGTTTCTTTTAACACACATGCATCTGTCCTTGTTAGTATATTAGATAGTATCTCTGCCTCTCAGGCAGAAATTCTTGGGTTGTTTCCCCAGCAGGGAGTATTCCTATTCTTAGTGCACTGCAGACAAACCGGTGACTTGGCACCCTTTTTAGGAATGATAACATCGAATCCTACACCCACAGTTGCTCTTTTCTACTTATATGAATCAAGACACTAGCACATTGTGGATCAATACTTTGATAAAGCACCTGGGAGAGAATTTGATGCCCAGTGGCGACATTATCTCTAAGCAGACATGACAAAACATGCATACCATCAAGGCCAAGACTGAAGAGCATGGAAAAATTTTGTCAATTTCATAAACTACATCAAATGCTTTGCTGGTGTCAAATATTGTAATGACATTAAATATTGTGACTTGACAATTATGTGAAGGGTAGTGCTTGGTAACTGTCCATCTTGACTTTGGATTGTACATTTTCTCTCTTGACTTGTCTCGGGACTACAGTGTCAATTCTTGAGATGTATTTGTTCCATTTACATTTACATTTAAGGCATTTAGCAGACACTTTTATCCAGTGTGACTTACAAAAGGGCTTTGTCATTTACTCATAGAATACACCCTAGCCATTACAGTAGTTTAGAGTCCAATATACCACTGATCTAGAATACTGTAGAAATAAAAGGATCACTGCCGTTACCTAGAAGTACAAAATGCATAAGGACTAAAGTTTGTTAGACAACATCAGTGTAATAAATACTACCCTACAATAAGTGCTAATTTAGTTAGTCAATATAGGAGCAGGGTCATTTGTCAGATTCCATGAATAGATGGGTCTTTAGTCTGTGTTTGAAGACTGCAAGAGCTCTGCTGTCAGGAGAGCAAGTGGAAGCTCATTTCACCATCTGTGAGTCTCAATGCTTGTCTTCCATGAGACTTGGAGCATGGAATTTCAAGCCGAGCCATACTTGAGGCTCGAAGCACCTGAGGTATGAATCGGGCTTTGACTACTGACTCAATGTATCAAGGGCCTGGCCCATTTTTGGCTTTGTAGGGCAGCATCAAGATTTTAAATCTGATGTGATTAGAGTTTTTATATGCCCATGATATCACGGAGGTAAGAAGGATGTGCTTTCTGCACTACATGAAACAAGACACTGCTATGTGGCAGGTAGATCATTCAGGAAAGGGTGTGGGAGTGCAAGATCTCCCCACTGGAGAATTGGTGCTGTATACCAAGTTCAATTGTCACCTTTGAGAACAGATGTGACATAAAGTTCATGCCTTGGTCAGATTGTATAACTTTGGGCAATCCAAAGGTAGTGCAGAATTTAATAACAGCTCTTCAATTTTAGTTATCGAAGGGGAATTGCCTCAGGTTACGTGGTGGCAGCACACATTATAGTCAATAGGTAGCAATGCCCAGAACGGGTCTTTGGCAAAGGGCCCACACAATCAACCAACACCTTTTCAAAGGGCTCACCAACTGCTGGAATGGGGCACAGAGGAACAGACAGAATGACCTGATTTGGTTTTCCGGCCATGTAAGGCATGAACGGCAGTGTCCAACATCACTCCTAATCGATGGCCAAAAGAAATGTTGTAGAATTTGTTGTTTTGTCATTTTTCTGATACCTAGGTGTCCAGACAGGGGATGGTCATGGGCTAGTGATAATATGTGTATTTGGTATGATGCTGGAACAACTACCTGGGCTACAGAGTTTCACTCCTCCTCAGAATCAGACTCACTCCATGTCCTGAATACAACACCACCTCAAATGAAATACATGCGCCGATAACCTTTCGGTTTGTTTTGTCACGATTCTTATTTTCTAGTACACATCCATTGGTCAAATATATTTATCATTTACTAAAATTTTATTCTGTGCATTGGAATACTTTTAAAATATACATCAGTAAGGTAATGTACATGAACCCATGTTTTCTGATTGTTTTTGGATAACAGAAAAATGGCTTGTCACGTGCATCCTTGACTCAGTCTATCTGTTACAGAAACAACATTTTTTGAGACAATTCTAATAGCCATTATTGTGGAAAAACCTCATCAGCCAGGATGATTTTGCATGTAGCTGTTTAATACAATCGTATAGGGTAGTTGTGTGTTTGATTATAAATGATGATCTCATAATAATCTTATCTACATATTCTTATACATTTACATAGTAGCATTCACTCATATACTCAAATTCCATATGATACATAGAAAAGGTCCACCTCATCCATTTTAGTTTTTACCTGATCAATAATCCAAAAAAATATATAAATAACAGCACCCTCTAGCGATGAACCTCAATTATTTCAAGCTAAATATAAAGTATAGCTAGGATAAGTCAGCACTATCTTGCAGCTAGAACAAATTATTCTCAGATTAATTTATGCATCATGGCAAGTGGCTGAGTTAAAAATGAAACACAATTAAGTCAAATTAAATTGACCCACCTGCAACAAGTTCAGCAACCACATTTAATTTCACTGAATGGTCAGCTAGCCAGCCTATACAAAACAGGTTATTGTTAGAAATTCTGCATGTGTGATTCACTTATCTTCACATCTCAGATTGCTTATAATGATATACTAATGTATCCACGTTAGAAATAATTGGTGAAATCCACCACAAAAGGTGAGACTCAACATAATAAATAATGAGACAAATCTTGGGATATGACTTGGATATTAACCTACCCAAAGCAGCTATGACTCGCTCTGCTCTATATAAGGGGCTGGAGACTTTCTGACCAGCAGGTTGCGCTGAACCCATTTTGCAGGCATTTCACAACTTTATCATTTTTAACACTGTGACATTGTTTTAGGTAATCTGTGTTCTACATATTCAAAAGAAGCACACTAGGAAGTAAGAATGGCTTCTTCTTTGGTGAAAATCTCCTTGTTAAATAATCTTTTTTTTCTACTGCATTGTTGTAAGTTTAAATTTGGTTAACATTTTTTCAGGGTTGCATGATTTGTAATTTTTTTACTGTTTGGAATGCCCAAGGTTTATAATATTACAAGTGGGACTATTCTCTACAAACCTATGCGATATCAGATCAAAGTTATTAGAATGTGTGATTTTCTGCTGTTTGTTATATATGTCAATGTTTACAGTAGCGATTTTCTTTGTTCAATCATTTTTTATGTGGTCTAACTGGAAGCATCTAATGACTGTGGTAACTCAAAGAGCTATTTAAAGGGCTCCGTCAGTGATTTTTAATCATTGCTGCACATACATTGTTGGTTTTCTTAAAAGTTAATTTTGCCATGTCATTGCCAATGTGTTTTTCACAGGCTAAGAACATCAGTGAGCTCTCTCTGACCAAGGTCTAGTTTATAGCCAGCGAGCTTGGTGGAGTTATGTTAAAGGGTTGGCATGCGGGCTTCCTGAGTGGTTTTTAAAACGTGTGTTTTGCTGAATCATTGGCAACACAAAACACCGAATGCTCCATCTGGTCACGGCCAATATTATAGCCAGCAAGTTTGTTGTTGCTACCTGAAAGTATTAGTGTGCAAGATTTAGGTTTTTTTTTTTTACAGGCTATTTAAAATATGCTGTCAATGCAGTGGCTATGCTGTAACATTCACGTTAGATTAGACTTGCAACTAGACTTTGTAGGGTGGAAGAACTACGGGAACAGAACTGGGTTGTGCTTCCGTACCCTTTACCGACACATTTTTTAGTACCATTTGTGTGAAGTAGGAAAGTCAGCTGTGGTGGAACAACAGTAGAGCCAAAAACATAGCAAAGGGCTGAAATGACCTTACCTTTGATGTTAAGGTCTCTCAAGAATGCCTAAGGTAACTAAGCATGTGGAAGGTCACAAAGAGCAGATGGCTTGCATTCCCTCAGCCTTCAATGACATGCCGGCATGTTGTTGCATCATTTTCATACACTGACCCATTCTCACAAATCAAATTAATTATCTTGCAAACATGTTTTGAATTGTTTCTAGTGGTAGATCAATGACAAGGAATAATACCTGTCAAGTATGTACCTTGCAATGTTGCAAAGTCATCAGTCATCAAAAGAACTCTAAATTAATAAAATGAAAATTGTAATAAGTCAAGAATGCCAAATGAGCAGAAGGTGTCCAAATGTGGACATGAGACAAAAATCCAAAGGTAAACAAATGCAATGGGCTTGTTGGTCTAGGCGTATGATTCTTGCTTAGGGTGCGACGGATTCCAGGTTCAAATCGGGAACGAGCTCTTTATACTTACTTTGGATCCACAGGTGTCTTGCACCATATGTTAGTGTCGCTTCATGAAAGAGTAAAAGAACTGAAAGACCACCTCAATTCTGTTTCTTAACATTGCCCAGTCAAAAAAAGGGCTGTAGTGAGTTTAATGATGGCTTGTTGGTCTAGGGGTATGATTCTTGCTTTGGGTGTGAGAGGTCCTGGGTTCAATTCCCAGACAAGCCCACTTTGATTTCAACCAGTTGCTGGAGGTGAGATCATGCCTTCTCTATTTAAAAGTTTTTGCTAAGGGATGTCCAAATTAAGAAAGAGCTAGAGTGCCCACTTCCTGTCCTGGTGATCCAGTCTTCCACAGAGTATACAGCTGGCTCTAAGATTCTTGAAAAATTGCATTTCATTTAGCACTTGCTTTACATTCCGTTTGGAACTAAACTCTCCAGGTCCAGAATTGGCATGTTACGTTTTAAGGAATTTACTATGGTAATGTTTACCTTAACATGAGGTCTATCTATACAGAGAAGTGGACAGGGTCGCCCTATGACCAAGGCTTTAATCTCTCGGCCATTGCAGCTGTTGCATACTTTGGGCACTTGTGGGTTATGTCCTTGGACTTCTTCAAGCTCAATTATGAGTCCCCATGTGTCATTGATTCAGGGTTGCAAATGGCCTGATATGCAAATTCAAAGACAGGACTCTCCCGCATGGTCTGCTCACTATTTTAGCAAGCTAATGTCAATTCCAGATAAACAGGTGCTCAGAAGCTTGTCAGAGTATTAGACTGATGCACTACCTACTACACTAATGTGGCCTCCAAGGTCTTCCACGTCACGTGAAAACGTGGGACAGCTCAAGGTGGCTCACCAATTTTGCCTGAACACTGCTTTTGTTTTTAAAAAATCACACCTAGCTGATGTAGGTGTCATGTAAAGTTTTCACTGGCATGCTGTTAGTACAAGTGGGCAGAAATGTAAGTCAACAAAGATGAAACTTGCACATTGGAAATAAATTAGTGCAGGATATCGCTTGACCTAAGTTGAATGTTGACAAGAGAGTGCAGCTCAGTACATTAATTTGCAATGGAATAATCAGACATTTTGCAAACAGAGTCAAAGCCAAATTTGATAAAAATGCTGCATATGACATAACTCATAGTGTAGACCAATCTCGTGTTTATCACACAGGGATAGTCAAAATGCTTTGAATATTTTGCATTTTTACAAGAATTCGAAAAGAAATACAAATCATAAGCCAGCACACCAACATTGTTAAAAGAGGAAAATGAAGACAGGGTCAACATCACCAGAATGTGTTTAAAAAACTTTCTGTTGTATGTGCACTGATCCAAAATACTTCAAAACCTGTGGGATGTGTACATCTCAGTCAGTTTCTTTTAACACACATGCATCTGTCCTTGTTAGTATATTAGATAGTATCTCTGCCTCTCAGGCAGAAATTCTTGGGTTGTTTCCCCGGCAGGGAGTATTCCTATTCTTAGTGCACTGCAGACAAACCGGTGACTTGGCACCCTTTTTAGGAATGATAACATCGAATCCTACACCCACAGTTGCTCTTTTCTACTTATATGAATCAAGACACTAGCACATTGTGGATCAATACTTTGATAAAGCACCTGGGAGAGAATTTGATGCCCAGTGGCGACATTATCTCTAAGCAGACATGACAAAACATGCATACCATCAAGGCCAAGACTGAAGAGCATGGAAAAATTTTGTCAATTTCATAAACTACATCAAATGCTTTGCTGGTGTCAAATATTGTAATGACATTAAATATTGTGACTTGACAATTATGTGAAGGGTAGTGCTTGGTAACTGTCCATCTTGACTTTGGATTGTACATTTTCTCTCTTGACTTGTCTCGGGACTACAGTGTCAATTCTTGAGATGTATTTGTTCCATTTACATTTACATTTAAGGCATTTAGCAGACACTTTTATCCAGTGTGACTTACAAAAGGGCTTTGTCATTTACTCATAGAATACACCCTAGCCATTACAGTAGTTTAGAGTCCAATATACCACTGATCTAGAATACTGTAGAAATAAAAGGATCACTGCCGTTACCTAGAAGTACAAAATGCATAAGGACTAAAGTTTGTTAGACAACATCAGTGTAATAAATACTACCCTACAATAAGTGCTAATTTAGTTAGTCAATATAGGAGCAGGGTCATTTGTCAGATTCCATGAATAGATGGGTCTTTAGTTTGTGTTTGAAGACTGCAAGAGCTCTGCTGTCAGGAGAGCAAGTGGAAGCTCATTTCACCATCTGTGAGTCTCAATGCTTGTCTTCCATGAGACTTGGAGCATGGAATTTCAAGCCGAGCCATACTTGAGGCTCGAAGCACCTGAGGTATGAATCGGGCTTTGACTACTGACTCAATGTATCAAGGGCCTGGCCCATTTTTGGCTTTGTAGGGCAGCATCAAGATTTTAAATCTGATGTGATTAGAGTTTTTATATGCCCATGATATCACGGAGGTAAGAAGGATGTGCTTTCTGCACTACATGAAACAAGACACTGCTATGTGGCAGGTAGATCATTCAGGAAAGGGTGTGGGAGTGCAAGATCTCCCCACTGGAGAATTGGTGCTGTATACCAAGTTCAATTGTCACCTTTGAGAACAGATGTGACATAAAGTTCATGCCTTGGTCAGATTGTATAACTTTGGGCAATCCAAAGGTAGTGCAGAATTTAATAACAGCTCTTCAATTTTAGTTATCGAAGGGGAATTGCCTCAGGTTACGTGGTGGCAGCACACATTATAGTCAATAGGTAGCAATGCCCAGAACGGGTCTTTGGCAAAGGGCCCACACAATCAACCAACACCTTTTCAAAGGGCTCACCAACTGCTGGAATGGGGCACAGAGGAACAGACAGAATGACCTGATTTGGTTTTCCGGCCATGTAAGGCATGAACGGCAGTGTCCAACATCACTCCTAATCGATGGCCAAAAGAAATGTTGTAGAATTTGTTGTTTTGTCATTTTTCTGATACCTAGGTGTCCAGACAGGGGATGGTCATGGGCTAGTGATAATATGTGTATTTGGTATGATGCTGGAACAACTACCTGGGCTACAGAGTTTCACTCCTCCTCAGAATCAGACTCACTCCATGTCCTGAATACAACACCACCTCAAATGAAATACATGCGCCGATAACCTTTCGGTTTGTTTTGTCACGATTCTTATTTTCTAGTACACATCCATTGGTCAAATATATTTATCATTTACTAAAATTTTATTCTGTGCATTGGAATACTTTTAAAATATACATCAGTAAGGTAATGTACATGAACCCATGTTTTCTGATTGTTTTTGGATAACAGAAAAATGGCTTGTCACGTGCATCCTTGACTCAGTCTATCTGTTACAGAAACAACATTTTTTGAGACAATTCTAATAGCCATTATTGTGGAAAAACCTCATCAGCCAGGATGATTTTGCATGTAGCTGTTTAATACAATCGTATAGGGTAGTTGTGTGTTTGATTATAAATGATGATCTCATAATAATCTTATCTACATATTCTTATACATTTACATAGTAGCATTCACTCATATACTCAAATTCCATATGATACATAGAAAAGGTCCACCTCATCCATTTTAGTTTTTACCTGATCAATAATCCAAAAAAATATATAAATAACAGCACCCTCTAGCGATGAACCTCAATTATTTCAAGCTAAATATAAAGTATAGCTAGGATAAGTCAGCACTATCTTGCAGCTAGAACAAATTATTCTCAGATTAATTTATGCATCATGGCAAGTGGCTGAGTTAAAAATGAAACACAATTAAGTCAAATTAAATTGACCCACCTGCAACAAGTTCAGCAACCACATTTAATTTCACTGAATGGTCAGCTAGCCAGCCTATACAAAACAGGTTATTGTTAGAAATTCTGCATGTGTGATTCACTTATCTTCACATCTCAGATTGCTTATAATGATATACTAATGTATCCACGTTAGAAATAATTGGTGAAATCCACCACAAAAGGTGAGACTCAACATAATAAATAATGAGACAAATCTTGGGATATGACTTGGATATTAACCTACCCAAAGCAGCTATGACTCGCTCTGCTCTATATAAGGGGCTGGAGACTTTCTGACCAGCAGGTTGCGCTGAACCCATTTTGCAGGCATTTCACAACTTTATCATTTTTAACACTGTGACATTGTTTTAGGTAATCTGTGTTCTACATATTCAAAAGAAGCACACTAGGAAGTAAGAATGGCTTCTTCTTTGGTGAAAATCTCCTTGTTAAATAATCTTTTTTTTCTACTGCATTGTTGTAAGTTTAAATTTGGTTAACATTTTTTCAGGGTTGCATGATTTGTAATTTTTTTACTGTTTGGAATGCCCAAGGTTTATAATATTACAAGTGGGACTATTCTCTACAAACCTATGCGATATCAGATCAAAGTTATTAGAATGTGTGATTTTCTGCTGTTTGTTATATATGTCAATGTTTACAGTAGCGATTTTCTTTGTTCAATCATTTTTTATGTGGTCTAACTGGAAGCATCTAATGACTGTGGTAACTCAAAGAGCTATTTAAAGGGCTCCGTCAGTGATTTTTAATCATTGCTGCACATACATTGTTGGTTTTCTTAAAAGTTAATTTTGCCATGTCATTGCCAATGTGTTTTTCACAGGCTAAGAACATCAGTGAGCTCTCTCTGACCAAGGTCTAGTTTATAGCCAGCGAGTTTGGTGGAGTTATGTTAAAGGGTTGGCATGCGGGCTTCCTGAGTGGTTTTTAAAACGTGTGTTTTGCTAAATCATTGGCAACACAAAACACCGAATGCTCCATCTGGTCACGGCCAATATTATAGCCAGCAAGTTTGTTGTTGCTACCTGAAAGTATTAGTGTGCAAGATTTAGGTTTTTTTTTTTTACAGGCTATTTAAAATATGCTGTCAATGCAGTGGCTATGCTGTAACATTCACGTTAGATTAGACTTGCAACTAGACTTTGTAGGGTGGAAGAACTACGGGAACAGAACTGGGTTGTGCTTCCGTACCCTTTACCGACACATTTTTTAGTACCATTTGTGTGAAGTAGGAAAGTCAGCTGTGGTGGAACAACAGTAGAGCCAAAAACATAGCAAAGGGCTGAAATGACCTTACCTTTGATGTTAAGGTCTCTCAAGAATGCCTAAGGTAACTAAGCATGTGGAAGGTCACAAAGAGCAGATGGCTTGCATTCCCTCAGCCTTCAATGACATGCCGGCATGTTGTTGCATCATTTTCATACACTGACCCATTCTCACAAATCAAATTAATTGTCTTGCAAACATGTTTTGAATTGTTTCTAGTGGTAGATCAATGACAAGGAATAATACCTGTCAAGTATGTACCTTGCAATGTTGCAAAGTCATCAGTCATCAAAAGAACTCTAAATTAATAAAATGAAAATTGTAATAAGTCAAGAATGCCAAATGAGCAGAAGGTGTCCAAATGTGGACATGAGACAAAAATCCAAAGGTAAACAAATGCAATGGGCTTGTTGGTCTAGGCGTATGATTCTTGCTTAGGGTGCGACGGATTCCAGGTTCAAATCGGGAACGAGCTCTTTATACTTACTTTGGATCCACAGGTGTCTTGCACCATATGTTAGTGTCGCTTCATGAAAGAGTAAAAGAACTGAAAGACCACCTCAATTCTGTTTCTTAACATTGCCCAGTCAAAAAAAGGGCTATACTGAGTTTAATGATGGCTTGTTGGTCTAGGGGTATGATTCTCGCTTTGGGTGTGAGAGGTCCTGGGTTCAATTCCCAGACAAGCCCACTTTGACTTCAACCAGTTGCTGGAGGTGAGATCATGCCTTCTCTATTTAAAAGTTTTTGCTAAGGGATGTCCAAATTAAGAAAGAGCTAGAGTGCCCACTTCCTGTCCTGGTGATCCAGTCTTCCACAGAGTATACAGCTGGCTCTAAGATTCTTGAAAAATTGCATTTCATTTAGCACTTGCTTTACATTCCGTTTGGAACTAAACTCTCCAGGTCCAGAATTGGCATGTTACGTTTTAAGGAATTTACTATGGTAATGTTTACCTTAACATGAGGTCTATCTATACAGAGAAGTGGACAGGGTCGCCCTATGACCAAGGCTTTAATCTCTCGGCCATTGCAGCTGTTGCATACTTTGGGCACTTGTGGGTTATGTCCTTGGACTTCTTCAAGCTCAATTATGAGTCCCCATGTGTCATTGATTCAGGGTTGCAAATGGCCTGATATGCAAATTCAAAGACAGGACTCTCCCGCATGGTCTGCTCACTATTTTAGCAAGCTAATGTCAATTCCAGATAAACAGGTGCTCAGAAGCTTGTCAGAGTATTAGACTGATGCACTACCTACTACACTAATGTGGCCTCCAAGGTCTTCCACGTCACGTGAAAACGTGGGACAGCTCAAGGTGGCTCACCAATTTTGCCTGAACACTGCTTTTGTTTTTAAAAAATCACACCTAGCTGATGTAGGTGTCATGTAAAGTTTTCACTGGCATGCTGTTAGTACAAGTGGGCAGAAATGTAAGTCAACAAAGATGAAACTTGCACATTGGAAATAAATTAGTGCAGGATATCGCTTGACCTAAGTTGAATGTTGACAAGAGAGTGCAGCTCAGTACATTAATTTGCAATGGAATAATCAGACATTTTGCAAACAGAGTCAAAGCCAAATTTGATAAAAATGCTGCATATGACATAACTCATAGTGTAGACCAATCTCGTGTTTATCACACAGGGATAGTCAAAATGCTTTGAATATTTTGCATTTTTACAAGAATTCGAAAAGAAATACAAATCATAAGCCAGCACACCAACATTGTTAAAAGAGGAAAATGAAGACAGGGTCAACATCACCAGAATGTGTTTAAAAAACTTTCTGTTGTATGTGCACTGATCCAAAATACTTCAAAACCTGTGGGATGTGTACATCTCAGTCAGTTTCTTTTAACACACATGCATCTGTCCTTGTTAGTATATTAGATAGTATCTCTGCCTCTCAGGCAGAAATTCTTGGGTTGTTTCCCCGGCAGGGAGTATTCCTATTCTTAGTGCACTGCAGACAAACCGGTGACTTGGCACCCTTTTTAGGAATGATAACATCGAATCCTACACCCACAGTTGCTCTTTTCTACTTATATGAATCAAGACACTAGCACATTGTGGATCAATACTTTGATAAAGCACCTGGGAGAGAATTTGATGCCCAGTGGCGACATTATCTCTAAGCAGACATGACAAAACATGCATACCATCAAGGCCAAGACTGAAGAGCATGGAAAAATTTTGTCAATTTCATAAACTACATCAAATGCTTTGCTGGTGTCAAATATTGTAATGACATTAAATATTGTGACTTGACAATTATGTGAAGGGTAGTGCTTGGTAACTGTCCATCTTGACTTTGGATTGTACATTTTCTCTCTTGACTTGTCTCGGGACTACAGTGTCAATTCTTGAGATGTATTTGTTCCAATTACATTTACATTTAAGGCATTTAGCAGACACTTTTATCCAGTGTGACTTACAAAAGGGCTTTGTCATTTACTCATAGAATACACCCTAGCCATTACAGTAGTTTAGAGTCCAATATACCACTGATCTAGAATACTGTAGAAATAAAAGGATCACTGCCGTTACCTAGAAGTACAAAATGCATAAGGACTAAAGTTTGTTAGACAACATCAGTGTAATAAATACTACCCTACAATAAGTGCTAATTTAGTTAGTCAATATAGGAGCAGGGTCATTTGTCAGATTCCATGAATAGATGGGTCTTTAGTCTGTGTTTGAAGACTGCAAGAGCTCTGCTGTCAGGAGAGCAAGTGGAAGCTCATTTCACCATCTGTGAGTCTCAATGCTTGTCTTCCATGAGACTTGGAGCATGGAATTTCAAGCCGAGCCATACTTGAGGCTCGAAGCACCTGAGGTATGAATCGGGCTTTGACTACTGACTCAATGTATCAAGGGCCTGGCCCATTTTTGGCTTTGTAGGGCAGCATCAAGATTTTAAATCTGATGTGATTAGAGTTTTTATATGCCCATGATATCACGGAGGTAAGAAGGATGTGCTTTCTGCACTACATGAAACAAGACACTGCTATGTGGCAGGTAGATCATTCAGGAAAGGGTGTGGGAGTGCAAGATCTCCCCACTGGAGAATTGGTGCTGTATACCAAGTTCAATTGTCACCTTTGAGAACAGATGTGACATAAAGTTCATGCCTTGGTCAGATTGTATAACTTTGGGCAATCCAAAGGTAGTGCAGAATTTAATAACAGCTCTTCAATTTTAGTTATCGAAGGGGAATTGCCTCAGGTTACGTGGTGGCAGCACACATTATAGTCAATAGGTAGCAATGCCCAGAACGGGTCTTTGGCAAAGGGCCCACACAATCAACCAACACCTTTTCAAAGGGCTCACCAACTGCTGGAATGGGGCACAGAGGAACAGACAGAATGACCTGATTTGGTTTTCCGGCCATGTAAGGCATGAACGGCAGTGTCCAACATCACTCCTAATCGATGGCCAAAAGAAATGTTGTAGAATTTGTTGTTTTGTCATTTTTCTGATACCTAGGTGTCCAGACAGGGGATGGTCATGGGCTAGTGATAATATGTGTATTTGGTATGATGCTGGAACAACTACCTGGGCTACAGAGTTTCACTCCTCCTCAGAATCAGACTCACTCCATGTCCTGAATACAACACCACCTCAAATGAAATACATGCGCCGATAACCTTTCGGTTTGTTTTGTCACGATTCTTATTTTCTAGTACACATCCATTGGTCAAATATATTTATCATTTACTAAAATTTTATTCTGTGCATTGGAATACTTTTAAAATATACATCAGTAAGGTAATGTACATGAACCCATGTTTTCTGATTGTTTTTGGATAACAGAAAAATGGCTTGTCACATGCATCCTTGACTCAGTCTATCTGTTACAGAAACAACATTTTTTGAGACAATTCTAATAGCCATTATTGTGGAAAAACCTCATCAGCCAGGATGATTTTGCATGTAGCTGTTTAATACAATCGTATAGGGTAGTTGTGTGTTTGATTATAAATGATGATCTCATAATAATCTTATCTACATATTCTTATACATTTACATAGTAGCATTCACTCATATACTCAAATTCCATATGATACATAGAAAAGGTCCACCTCATCCATTTTAGTTTTTACCTGATCAATAATCCAAAAAAATATATAAATAACAGCACCCTCTAGCGATGAACCTCAATTATTTCAAGCTAAATATAAAGTATAGCTAGGATAAATCAGCACTATCTTGCAGCTAGAACAAATTATTCTCAGATTAATTTATGCATCATGGCAAGTGGCTGAGTTAAAAATGAAACACAATTAAGTCAAATTAAATTGACCCACCTGCAACAAGTTCAGCAACCACATTTAATTTCACTGAATGGTCAGCTAGCCAGCCTATACAAAACAGGTTATTGTTAGAAATTCTGCATGTGTGATTCACTTATCTTCACATCTCAGATTGCTTATAATGATATACTAATGTATCCACGTTAGAAATAATTGGTGAAATCCACCACAAAAGGTGAGACTCAACATAATAAATAATGAGACAAATCTTGGGATATGACTTGGATATTAACCTACCCAAAGCAGCTATGACTCGCTCTGCTCTATATAAGGGGCTGGAGACTTTCTGACCAGCAGGTTGCGCTGAACCCATTTTGCAGGCATTTCACAACTTTATCATTTTTAACACTGTGACATTGTTTTAGGTAATCTGTGTTCTACATATTCAAAAGAAGCACACTAGGAAGTAAGAATGGCTTCTTCTTTGGTGAAAATCTCCTTGTTAAATAATCTTTTTTTTCTACTGCATTGTTGTAAGTTTAAATTTGGTTAACATTTTTTCAGGGTTGCATGATTTGTAATTTTTTTACTGTTTGGAATGCCCAAGGTTTATAATATTACAAGTGGGACTATTCTCTACAAACCTATGCGATATCAGATCAAAGTTATTAGAATGTGTGATTTTCTGCTGTTTGTTATATATGTCAATGTTTACAGTAGCGATTTTCTTTGTTCAATCATTTTTTATGTGGTCTAACTGGAAGCATCTAATGACTGTGGTAACTCAAAGAGCTATTTAAAGGGCTCCGTCAGTGATTTTTAATCATTGCTGCACATACATTGTTGGTTTTCTTAAAAGTTAATTTTGCCATGTCATTGCCAATGTGTTTTTCACAGGCTAAGAACATCAGTGAGCTCTCTCTGACCAAGGTCTAGTTTATAGCCAGCGAGTTTGGTGGAGTTATGTTAAAGGGTTGGCATGCGGGCTTCCTGAGTGGTTTTTAAAACGTGTGTTTTGCTAAATCATTGGCAACACAAAACACCGAATGCTCCATCTGGTCACGGCCAATATTATAGCCAGCAAGTTTGTTGTTGCTACCTGAAAGTATTAGTGTGCAAGATTTAGGTTTTTTTTTTTTACAGGCTATTTAAAATATGCTGTCAATGCAGTGGCTATGCTGTAACATTCACGTTAGATTAGACTTGCAACTAGACTTTGTAGGGTGGAAGAACTACGGGAACAGAACTGGGTTGTGCTTCCGTACCCTTTACCGACACATTTTTTAGTACCATTTGTGTGAAGTAGGAAAGTCAGCTGTGGTGGAACAACAGTAGAGCCAAAAACATAGCAAAGGGCTGAAATGACCTTACCTTTGATGTTAAGGTCTCTCAAGAATGCCTAAGGTAACTAAGCATGTGGAAGGTCACAAAGAGCAGATGGCTTGCATTCCCTCAGCCTTCAATGACATGCCGGCATGTTGTTGCATCATTTTCATACACTGACCCATTCTCACAAATCAAATTAATTGTCTTGCAAACATGTTTTGAATTGTTTCTAGTGGTAGATCAATGACAAGGAATAATACCTGTCAAGTATGTACCTTGCAATGTTGCAAAGTCATCAGTCATCAAAAGAACTCTAAATTAATAAAATGAAAATTGTAATAAGTCAAGAATGCCAAATGAGCAGAAGGTGTCCAAATGTGGACATGAGACAAAAATCCAAAGGTAAACAAATGCAATGGGCTTGTTGGTCTAGGCGTATGATTCCTGCTTAGGGTGCGACGGATTCCAGGTTCAAATCGGGAACGAGCTCTTTATACTTACTTTGGATCCACAGGTGTCTTGCACCATATGTTAGTGTCGCTTCATGAAAGAGTAAAAGAACTGAAAGACCACCTCAATTCTGTTTCTTAACATTGCCCAGTCAAAAAAAGGGCTATACTGAGTTTAATGATGGCTTGTTGGTCTAGGGGTATGATTCTCGCTTTGGGTGTGAGAGGTCCTGGGTTCAATTCCCAGACAAGCCCACTTTGACTTCAACCAGTTGCTGGAGGTGAGATCATGCCTTCTCTATTTAAAAGTTTTTGCTAAGGGATGTCCAAATTAAGAAAGAGCTAGAGTGCCCACTTCCTGTCCTGGTGATCCAGTCTTCCACAGAGTATACAGCTGGCTCTAAGATTCTTGAAAAATTGCATTTCATTTAGCACTTGCTTTACATTCCGTTTGGAACTAAACTCTCCAGGTCCAGAATTGGCATGTTACGTTTTAAGGAATTTACTATGGTAATGCTTACCTTAACATGAGGTCTATCTATACAGAGAAGTGGACAGGGTCGCCCTATGACCAAGGCCTTAATCTCTCGGCCATTGCAGCTGTTGCATACTTTGGGCACTTGTGGGTTATGTCCTTGGACTTCTTCAAGCTCAATTATGAGTCCACATGTGTCAATTATGAGTCCACATCACTTCAAATAAGCAACTAAATTCTCTATTCTGCAAGAGACTACATTGGAGTTCCACACCAACACCTTAATTCCTGGGCCATCACAACTTATGGACAAAGCAGCTATTTCTGCATCAATTCGTAGGACTCCTACAGTTTCACTGGCACGAAGTTGCAAATGGCATGGCAAGCATATGCGAAAGGAGACCTATCTTGGGATATGACTTGAATGTCAAGTCCTGAGATGTACTTGTTACATATACATATACATTTACATTTACGGCATTTCCCAGACACTCTTATCCAGAGCGACTTACAAAAGTGCTTTGTCATTTACTCATAGAATACATCCTAGCCATTACAGTAGATTAGAGTCCAACATACCAATGATCTAGAATACTGTAGAAAAAAGGGATCACTGCTGTTGCCTAGAAGTACAAAATGCATAAGGTCTATCTTAAACAATGATAAGTGCAATAAACAATAAGCACCAAAGTTTGTTAGTCAATATAGGAGCAGGGTCATTTGTCCTTTAAATATTCCATGAATAGATAGATCTTTAGTCTGTGTTTGAAGACTGCAAGGGACTCTGCTGTCAAGACAGCAAATGGAAGTTTATTCCATCTTCTGTGAGCCAGAACAGATAGTAATCTAAACACTTGTCTTCCATGAGACTTGAAGCATGGAATTTCACGCCGAGCCATACCTGAGGTTCGAAGCACTCGAGGTACAAATCAGGCTTTGACCATTGACTCAATGTAACAAGGGGCTGCACCATTTTTGACTTTGTAGTTAAGCGTCAAGATTTTAAATCTGATGTGTGCAGCTACTGGAAGCAAACGAAGGGAGCGCAGCAGCGGGGTAACACGTGTGAACTTCGGAAGATTGAACACCAGTTGTGCTGCGGCTACTACTGCTGTTACTTGCACGTACATCATCTTGTTAGTGACTTGTGGGTGGGCACTGGAGTGAACAGTGTAAGAGCTAAAGTGTTATAGTTATAGTTAAAGAGAAAAGAGGCCGCTGTCCCTGGAATGCTGGTGCAAGACATGGAAGAGAATCATAGGCAAACACCATTGCAATTTGCATGTGAGAAATAGTCTTCCAGAACTTTCTCTGAGCTAAGATGAATGTCCAATAGTTGAAGAGTTTTTACATGTCCTTTACATCACGCAGGTAAAAAGGATTTGCTTTCTCCTCTACATGAAACAAGACACTGCTATGTGGCAGATAGATCGTTCAGTAAAGGATCTGGGAATGCAATCTCTCCCCACTGGTGGCATGATGTCTCTGCAGAAATCACTTCAAATAAGCAACTAAATCCTCTATTCTGCGAGAGACTACATTGGAGTTCCACACCAACACCTTAATTCCTGGGCCATCACAACTTATGGACAAAGCAGCTATTTCTGCATCAATTCCTAGGACTCCTACAGTTTCCCTGGCACAAAGTTGCAAATGGCATGGCAAGCATATGCAAAAGTAGACCTAGAGGACATTGTACACTCATTCTTCCAGTAAAGGAATCAGAACAGAAACATGTCATCTCCTTACGCTGCAAGCAGGAGTCGAACCTGCGCGGGGATCCCCCATTGGATTTCAAGTCCAATGCCTTAACCTCTCGGCCATTGCAGCTGTTGCATACTTTGGGCACTTGTGGGTTATGTCCTTGGACTTCTTCACGCTCAATTATGAGTCCCCATGTGTCATTGATTCAGGGTTGCAAATGGCCTGATATGCAAATTCAAAGACAGGACTCTCCCGCATGGTCTGCTCACTATTTTAGCAAGCTAATGTCAAATCCAGATAAACAGGTGCTCAGAAGCTTGTCAGAGTATTAGACTGATGTACTACCTACTACACTAATGTGGCCTCCAAGGTCTTCCACGTGAAAACGTGGGACAGCTCAAGGTGGCTCACCAATTTTGCCTGAACACTGCTTTTGTTTTTAAAAAATCACACCTAGCTGATGTAGGTGTCATGTAAAGTTTTCACTGGCATGCTGTTAGTACAAGTGGGCAGAAATGTAAGTCAACTAAGATGAAACTTGCACATTGGAAATAAATTAGTGCAGGATATCGCTTGACCTAAGTTGAATGTTGACAAGAGAGTGCAGCTCAGTACATTAATTTGCAATGGAATAATCAGACATTTTGCAAACAGAGTCAAAGCCAAATTTGATAAAAATGCTGCATATGACATAACTCATAGTGTAGACCAATCTCGTGTTTATCACACAGGGATAGCCAAAATGCTTTGAATATTTTGCATTTTTACAAGAATTCGAAAAGAAATACAAATCATAAGCCAGCACACCAACATTGTTAAAAGAGGAAAATGAAGACAGGGTCAACATCACCAGAATGTGTTTAAAAAACTTTCTGTTGTATGTGCACTGATCCAAAATACTTCAAAACCTGTGGGATGTGTACATCTCAGTCAGTTTCTTTTAACACACATGCATCTGTCCTTGTTAGTATATTAGATAGTATCTCTGCCTCTCAGGCAGAAATTCTTGGGTTGTTTCCCCGGCAGGGAGTATTCCTATTCTTAGTGCACTGCAGACAAACCGGTGACTTGGCACCCTTTTTAGGAATGATAACATCGAATCCTACACCCACAGTTGCTCTTTTCTACTTATATGAATCAAGACACTAGCACATTGTGGATCAATACTTTGATAAAGCACCTGGGAGAGAATTTGATGCCCAGTGGCGACATTATCTCTAAGCAGACATGACAAAACATGCATACCATCAAGGCCAAGACTGAAGAGCATGGAAAAATTTTGTCAATTTCATAAACTACATCAAATGCTTTGCTGGTGTCAAATATTGTAATGACATTAAATATTGTGACTTGACAATTATGTGAAGGGTAGTGCTTGGTAACTGTCCATCTTGACTTTGGATTGTACATTTTCTCTCTTGACTTGTCTCGGGACTACAGTGTCAATTCTTGAGATGTATTTGTTCCATTTACATTTACATTTAAGGCATTTAGCAGACACTTTTATCCAGTGTGACTTACAAAAGGGCTTTGTCATTTACTCATAGAATACACCCTAGCCATTACAGTAGTTTAGAGTCCAATATACCACTGATCTAGAATACTGTAGAAATAAAAGGATCACTGCCGTTACCTAGAAGTACAAAATGCATAAGGACTAAAGTTTGTTAGACAACATCAGTGTAATAAATACTACCCTACAATAAGTGCTAATTTAGTTAGTCAATATAGGAGCAGGGTCATTTGTCAGATTCCATGAATAGATGGGTCTTTAGTCTGTGTTTGAAGACTGCAAGAGCTCTGCTGTCAGGAGAGCAAGTGGAAGCTCATTTCACCATCTGTGAGTCTCAATGCTTGTCTTCCATGAGACTTGGAGCATGGAATTTCAAGCCGAGCCATACTTGAGGCTCGAAGCACCTGAGGTATGAATCGGGCTTTGACTACTGACTCAATGTATCAAGGGCCTGGCCCATTTTTGGCTTTGTAGGGCAGCATCAAGATTTTAAATCTGATGTGATTAGAGTTTTTATATGCCCATGATATCACGGAGGTAAGAAGGATGTGCTTTCTGCACTACATGAAACAAGACACTGCTATGTGGCAGGTAGATCATTCAGGAAAGGGTGTGGGAGTGCAAGATCTCCCCACTGGAGAATTGGTGCTGTATACCAAGTTCAATTGTCACCTTTGAGAACAGATGTGACATAAAGTTCATGCCTTGGTCAGATTGTATAACTTTGGGCAATCCAAAGGTAGTGCAGAATTTAATAACAGCTCTTCAATTTTAGTTATCGAAGGGGAATTGCCTCAGGTTACGTGGTGGCAGCACACATTATAGTCAATAGGTAGCAATGCCCAGAACGGGTCTTTGGCAAAGGGCCCACACAATCAACCAACACCTTTTCAAAGGGCTCACCAACTGCTGGAATGGGGCACAGAGGAACAGACAGAATGACCTGATTTGGTTTTCCGGCCATGTAAGGCATGAACGGCAGTGTCCAACATCACTCCTAATCGATGGCCAAAAGAAATGTTGTAGAATTTGTTGTTTTGTCATTTTTCTGATACCTAGGTGTCCAGACAGGGGATGGTCATGGGCTAGTGATAATATGTGTATTTGGTATGATGCTGGAACAACTACCTGGGCTACAGAGTTTCACTCCTCCTCAGAGTCAGACTCACTCCATGTCCTGAATACAACACCACCTCAAATGAAATACATGCGCCGATAACCTTTCGGTTTGTTTTGTCACGATTCTTATTTTCTAGTACACATCCATTGGTCAAATATATTTATCATTTACTAAAATTTTATTCTGTGCATTGGAATACTTTTAAAATATACATCAGTAAGGTAATGTACATGAACCCATGTTTTCTGATTGTTTTTGGATAACAGAAAAATGGCTTGTCACGTGCATCCTTGACTCAGTCTATCTGTTACAGAAACAACATTTTTTGAAACAATTCTAATAGCCATTATTGTGGAAAAACCTCATCAGCCAGGATGATTTTGCATGTAGCTGTTTAATACAATCGTATAGGGTAGTTGTGTGTTTGATTATAAATGATGATCTCATAATAATCTTATCTACATATTCTTATACATTTACATAGTAGCATTCACTCATATACTCAAATTCCATATGATACATAGAAAAGGTCCACCTCATCCATTTTAGTTTTTACCTGATCAATAATCCAAAAAAATATATAAATAACAGCACCCTCTAGCGATGAACCTCAATTATTTCAAGCTAAATATAAAGTATAGCTAGGATAAGTCAGCACTATCTTGCAGCTAGAACAAATTATTCTCAGATTAATTTATGCATCATGGCAAGTGGCTGAGTTAAAAATGAAACACAATTAAGTCAAATTAAATTGACCCACCTGCAACAAGTTCAGCAACCACATTTAATTTCACTGAATGGTCAGCTAGCCAGCCTATACAAAACAGGTTATTGTTAGAAATTCTGCATGTGTGATTCACTTATCTTCACATCTCAGATTGCTTATAATGATATACTAATGTATCCACGTTAGAAATAATTGGTGAAATCCACCACAAAAGGTGAGACTCAACATAATAAATAATGAGACAAATCTTGGGATATGACTTGGATATTAACCTACCCAAAGCAGCTATGACTCGCTCTGCTCTATATAAGGGGCTGGAGACTTTCTGACCAGCAGGTTGCGCTGAACCCATTTTGCAGGCATTTCACAACTTTATCATTTTTAACACTGTGACATTGTTTTAGGTAATCTGTGTTCTACATATTCAAAAGAAGCACACTAGGAAGTAAGAATGGCTTCTTCTTTGGTGAAAATCTCCTTGTTAAATAATCTTTTTTTTCTACTGCATTGTTGTAAGTTTAAATTTGGTTAACATTTTTTCAGGGTTGCATGATTTGTAATTTTTTTACTGTTTGGAATGCCCAAGGTTTATAATATTACAAGTGGGACTATTCTCTACAAACCTATGCGATATCAGATCAAAGTTATTAGAATGTGTGATTTTCTGCTGTTTGTTATATATGTCAATGTTTACAGTAGCGATTTTCTTTGTTCAATCATTTTTTATGTGGTCTAACTGGAAGCATCTAATGACTGTGGTAACTCAAAGAGCTATTTAAAGGGCTCCGTCAGTGATTTTTAATCATTGCTGCACATACATTGTTGGTTTTCTTAAAAGTTAATTTTGCCATGTCATTGCCAATGTGTTTTTCACAGGCTAAGAACATCAGTGAGCTCTCTCTGACCAAGGTCCAGTTTATAGCCAGCGAGTTTGGTGGAGTTATGTTAAAGGGTTGGCATGCAGGCTTCCTGAGTGGTTTTTAAAACGTGTGTTTTGCTGAATCATTGGCAACACAAAACACCGAATGCTCCATCTGGTCACGGCCAATATTATAGCCAGCAAGTTTGTTGTTGCTACCTGAAAGTATTAGTGTGCAAGATTTAGGATTTTTTTTTTTACAGGCTATTTAAAATATGCTGTCAATGCAGTGGCTATGCTGTAACATTCACGTTAGATTAGACTTGCAACTAGACTTTGTAGGGTGGAAGAACTACGGGAACAGAACTGGGTTGTGCTTCCGTACCCATTACCGACACATTTTTTTAGTACCATTTGTGTGAAGTAGGAAAGTCAGCTGTGGTGGAACAACAGTAGAGCCAAAAACATAGCAAAGGGCTGAAATGACCTTACCTTTGATGTTAAGGTCTCTCAAGAATGCCTAAGGTAACTAAGCATGTGGAAGGTCACAAAGAGCAGATGGCTTGCATTCCCTCAGCCTTCAATGACATGCCGGCATGTTGTTGCATCATTTTCATACACTGACCCATTCTCACAAATCAAATTAATTGTCTTGCAAACATGTTTTGAATTGGAACACGCTGGAACAGGCTGAGGGCTCGGGCACACCGAGCTCCCTTACCTAGCATCCTGCTAGCCAACGTCCAGTCTCTGGATAACAAGCTAGACGACCTCCGGGCCAGGATAAAGTTCCAGAGGGACATTCGGGATTGCAATCTCCTCTGCTTCACCGAGTCGTGGCTGAACCCAGCGGTACCAAACCACGCTATCCTGCCGGCCGAGTTCTTCTCGGTTCACCGCATGGACAGGACGGCAGATTCGGGGAAATCGAGAGGCGGCGGAGTGTGTGTGATGGTAAACAACAGCTGGTGCAACAATGCCAACGTTGTTACTCTCGCCTGCTCCTGCTCACCCAACCTGGAGCTGCTCGACCTCAAACTTCGTCCTTTCTACCTTCCTCGGGAGTTCACTTCGGTCATCATCAACACCGTGTACATCCCACCTCAGGCTAACATGGACACTGCACTGTGGGAACTTCATGAGGCTCTCACACAGTTTCAGGCACAGCACCGGGACGCTGCACTTATTGTGGTTGGGGATTTCAACAGCGCTAACCTCAAGCGTGCGGTGCCCAACCTTTACCAGCACGTAACCTTCCCCACCAGGGGAAATAGGACACTAGATCACTGCTACACCCCATACAAGGACAGCTACAAGGCACTAGCTCAGCCACCGTTTGGTAAGTCGGACCACGCCGCCATCTTCCTCCTACCAAAATATAAACAATGGCTGAAACGGGAAGCTCCGGTTCAGAGGGAGGTCGCGCGCTGGACAGACCAATCGGTGGCCACTCTGCAGGACGCTCTGGATGACGCGGACTGGGACATGTTCCGGCGCAGCACTGATGATGTCAGCGAGTTTACGGAGGCAGTAGTAGGATTTATTGGGAAACTGGTGGACGACACGATCCCAAGAATCACCATCAAGAAGTTTTCCAACCAGAAGCCCTGGGTGGACAGAACCATCCGCGAGGCTCTGAACTCTCAAACTGCTGCCTACAATGCGGGGATCATCAGCGGGAACATGGACGAGTACAAGTCTGCAGCATACGGAGTGCGCAGGGCGGTGAGGGAGGCGAAGCGGCGCTACGGGAAGAAACTAGAGACACAGTTCCAGCAGAGTGGCTCTAGATCCCTGTGGCAGGGAATACGGATGATCACGGACTACAGGAGCCCACCCTCTGGGCTGATGAGTGCGGATGAGTCTCTGGCGAACGAGCTGAATACATTCTTTGCTCGCTTCGAGGCTACATCTAGCATTGCTAGTGCTAACAGCACCAATGCTAACGGCGCTAGTGCTGACAGCACCAATGCTAACGGCGCTAGTGCTAACAGCGCCAATGCTAACGGCGCTAGTGCTAATGGCACTATCGGCGCAGCCAATGGCACATGCGCGGGGCCCACCATAGAACAGCGCCCTCTCATCATCACGGAGAGTGACGTGAGGAGAGTGTTTAAAAGGGTGAATACCAGGAAGGCGATGGGACCAGACGGTATCTGCGGGAGGGTCCTCAAAGCCTGCGCAGATCAGCTAGCCCCGGTATTCACCGACATCTTCAATCTCTCCCTGACGCTCGGTATTGTCCCATCCAGCTTCAAGCGGTCCACCATCGTCCCCGTCCCGAAGAAACCTCGACCCTCCGACCTCAATGACTACCGCCCTGTCGCCCTCACATCAGTCATGATGAAGTGCTTTGAAAAGCTAGTTAGAGACTTCATCACATCTTCACTGCCAGCCTCCACGGACCCACTGCAGTTTGCATACCGCCACAACCGCTCCACTGACGATGCGATTGCACATCTGCTCCACACTACACTGACTCACCTGGACAAAGGGAGGGGAAATTATGTTAAAATGCTATTTGTCGACTACAGTTCAGCATTTAACACTATCATTCCCTCCCTACTCACTACTAAGTTGGGAGATCTAGGACTGCATACATCCCTGTGCGACTGGATCTCCAACTTCCTAACAGACAGACCACAATTATTACGGGTGGGCAACTGCGCCTCATCCACCCTCACCCTCAGCACTGGAGCTCCTCAGGGTTGTGTCCTAAGCCCCCTGCTTTACTCACTGTACACCTACGACTGCACAGCCACTTCCAGCTCTAACACCATTGTCAAGTTTGCTGATGACACCGTTGTCGTGGGTCTGATCTCGGACAACGACGAGAGGGCCTACCTGGAGGAGATTAAACACCTAGAAAACTGGTGCCAGGAAAATAATCTCCTCCTAAACGTCAGTAAAACAAAGGAGCTGATCGTGGATTGCAGCAAGAAGCAGGAGCGGCACTACCAACCTGTGAGGATCAGTGGAACCACGGTGGAGAGAGTAGATAGTTTCAGGTACCTTGGTGTTCACATCTCGCAGGACCTGTCCTGGTCCCGCCATACCAGCTCCCTGGCAAAGAAGGCTCGTCAGCGTCTTTACCACCTCAGATGCCTAAGGGACTTCAGACTGCCCACCAAGGTACTGCGGAACTTCTACACCTGCACTATCGAGAGCATCCTCACGGGGAACATCACAGTCTGGTTTGGAAATGGCACCAAGCAGGACAGACAAGCACTCCAAAGGGTAGTGCGTTCAGCAGAGCGCATCACTCACTCGGAACTTCCTGACCTGCAGACCACCTACTACAAGCGGTGCCAAACCAAGGCCAGGAAAATTGTGAAGGACCCCACCCATCCCAACAATAGACTCTTCTCTCTGTTGAGGTCAGGGAGGCGCTTCCGCTCCCTGAAGACCAAAACAGAGAGACTGAAGAGGAGCTTCTTCCCACAGGCCATTCGGGCCCTGAATCAGGGAAACTGATAAACTGTGGGGACCACCACCACCACCACGTAACATGACTGTATATCTGTACATCTGTATATATAGATTTACATTTATACTCAATTAACCTGTTACAACAACTGTAGATATGGTACTATACAATGGATCTGTACATTCTGTAGATTGTGTACATATATACTCAGCCATATACATTGTACATTGTGTATATAATCATAATATACATATATTGTACATACATTGTTAATATATTTTTGTACATACATAGAATATATATTTATCTGTATATATATTTTTTTCTCTATGCACCCCTGGTTCTCTTCCTCAGTTTGGACAGAGCACTCTCCACCATTTCACTGCGTGTTGTACTGTGTATGACTATGTATGTGACAAATAAACCGAACTTGAACTTGAACTTGAACTTGTTATGTTAAAGGGTCGGCATGCAGGCTTCCTGAGTGGTTTTTAAAACGTGTGTTTTGCTGAATCATTGGCAACACAAAACACCGAATGCTCCATCTGGTCACGGCCAATATTATAGCCAGCAAGTTTGTTGTTGCTACCTGAAAGTATTAGTGTGCAAGATTTAGGATTTTTTTTTTTACAGGCTATTTAAAATATGCTGTCAATGCAGTGGCTATGCTGTAACATTCACGTTAGATTAGACTTGCAACTAGACTTTGTAGGGTGGAAGAACTACGGGAACAGAACTGGGTTGTGCTTCCGTACCCATTACCGACACATTTTTTAGTACCATTTGTGTGAAGTAGGAAAGTCAGCTGTGGTGGAACAACAGTAGAGCCAAAAACATAGCAAAGGGCTGAAATGACCTTACCTTTGATGTTAAGGTCTCTCAAGAATGCCTAAGGTAACTAAGCATGTGGAAGGTCACAAAGAGCAGATGGCTTGCATTCCCTCAGCCTTCAATGACATGCCGGCATGTTGTTGCATCATTTTCATACACTGACCCATTCTCACAAATCAAATTAATTGTCTTGCAAACATGTTTTGAATTGTTTCTAGTGGTAGATCAATGACAAGGAATAATACCTGTCAAGTATGTACCTTGCAATGTTGCAAAGTCATCAGTCATCAAAAGAACTCTAAATTAATAAAATGAAAATTGTAATAAGTCAAGAATGCCAACTGAGCAGAGGGTGTCCAAATGTGGACATGAGACAAAAATCCAAAGGTAAACAAATGCAATGGGCTTGTTGGTCTAGGCGTATGATTCTTGCTTAGGGTGCGACGGATTCCAGGTTCAAATCGGGAATGAGCTCTTTATACTTACTTTGGATCCACAGGTGTCTTGCACCATATGTTAGTGTCGCTTCATGAAAGAGTAAAAGAACTGAAAGACCACCTCAATTCTGTTTCTTAACATTGCCCAGTCAAAAAAAGGGTTATAGTGAGTTTAATGATGGCTTGTTGGTCTAGGGGTATGATTCTTGCTTTGGGTGTGAGAGGTCCTGGGTTCAATTCCCAGACAAGCCCACTTTGACTTCAACCAGTTGCTGGAGGTGAGATCATGCCTTCTCTATTTAAAAGTTTTTGCTAAGGGATGTCCAAATTAAGAAAGAGCTAGAGTGCCCACTTCCTGTCCTGGTGATCCAGTCTTCCACAGAGTATACAGCTGGCTCTAAGATTCTTGAAAAATTGCATTTCATTTAGCACTTGCTTTACATTCCGTTTGGAACTAAACTCTCCAGGTCCAGAATTGGCATGTTACGTTTTAAGGAATTTACTATGGTAATGTTTACCTTAACATGAGGTCTATCTATACAGAGAAGTGGACAGGGTCGCCCTATGACCAAGGCTTTAATCTCTCGGCCATTGCAGCTGTTGCATACTTTGGGCACTTGTGGGTTATGTCCTTGGACTTCTTCAAGCTCAATTATGAGTCCCCATGTGTCATTGATTCAGGGTTGCAAATGGCCTGATATGCAAATTCAAAGACAGGACTCTCCCGCATGGTCTGCTCACTATTTTAGCAAGCTAATGTCAATTCCAGATAAACAGGTGCTCAGAAGCTTGTCAGAGTATTAGACTGATGCACTACCTACTACACTAATGTGGCCTCCAAGGTCTTCCACGTCACGTGAAAACGTGGGACAGCTCAAGGTGGCTCACCAATTTTGCCTGAACACTGCTTTTGTTTTTAAAAAATCACACCTAGCTGATGTAGGTGTCATGTAAAGTTTTCACTGGCATGCTGTTAGTACAAGTGGGCAGAAATGTAAGTCAACAAAGATGAAACTTGCACATTGGAAATAAATTAGTGCAGGATATCGCTTGACCTAAGTTGAATGTTGACAAGAGAGTGCAGCTCAGTACATTAATTTGCAATGGAATAATCAGACATTTTGCAAACAGAGTCAAAGCCAAATTTGATAAAAATGCTGCATATGACATAACTCATAGTGTAGACCAATCTCGTGTTTATCACACAGGGATAGTCAAAATGCTTTGAATATTTTGCATTTTTACAAGAATTCGAAAAGAAATACAAATCATAAGCCAGCACACCAACATTGTTAAAAGAGGAAAATGAAGACAGGGTCAACATCACCAGAATGTGTTTAAAAAACTTTCTCTTGTATGTGCACTGATCCAAAATACTTCAAAACCTGTGGGATGTGTACATCTCAGTCAGTTTCTTTTAACACACATGCATCTGTCCTTGTTAGTATATTAGATAGTATCTCTGCCTCTCAGGCAGAAATTCTTGGGTTGTTTCCCCAGCAGGGAGTATTCCTATTCTTAGTGCACTGCAGACAAACCGGTGACTTGGCACCCTTTTTAGGAATGATAACATCGAATCCTACACCCACAGTTGCTCTTTTCTACTTATATGAATCAAGACACTAGCACATTGTGGATCAATACTTTGATAAAGCACCTGGGAGAGAATTTGATGCCCAGTGGCGACATTATCTCTAAGCAGACATGACAAAACATGCATACCATCAAGGCCAAGACTGAAGAGCATGGAAAAATTTTGTCAATTTCATAAACTACATCAAATGCTTTGCTGGTGTCAAATATTGTAATGACATTAAATATTGTGACTTGACAATTATGTGAAGGGTAGTGCTTGGTAACTGTCCATCTTGACTTTGGATTGTACATTTTCTCTCTTGACTTGTCTCGGGACTACAGTGTCAATTCTTGAGATGTATTTGTTCCAATTACATTTACATTTAAGGCATTTAGCAGACACTTTTATCCAGTGTGACTTACAAAAGGGCTTTGTCATTTACTCATAGAATACACCCTAGCCATTACAGTAGTTTAGAGTCCAATATACCACTGATCTAGAATACTGTAGAAATAAAAGGATCACTGCCGTTACCTAGAAGTACAAAATGCATAAGGACTAAAGTTTGTTAGACAACATCAGTGTAATAAATACTACCCTACAATAAGTGCTAATTTAGTTAGTCAATATAGGAGCAGGGTCATTTGTCAGATTCCATGAATAGATGGGTCTTTAGTCTGTGTTTGAAGACTGCAAGAGCTCTGCTGTCAGGAGAGCAAGTGGAAGCTCATTTCACCATCTGTGAGTCTCAATGCTTGTCTTCCATGAGACTTGGAGCATGGAATTTCAAGCCGAGCCATACTTGAGGCTCGAAGCACCTGAGGTATGAATCGGGCTTTGACTACTGACTCAATGTATCAAGGGCCTGGCCCATTTTTGGCTTTGTAGGGCAGCATCAAGATTTTAAATCTGATGTGATTAGAGTTTTTATATGCCCATGATATCACGGAGGTAAGAAGGATGTGCTTTCTGCACTACATGAAACAAGACACTGCTATGTGGCAGGTAGATCATTCAGGAAAGGGTGTGGGAGTGCAAGATCTCCCCACTGGAGAATTGGTGCTGTATACCAAGTTCAATTGTCACCTTTGAGAACAGATGTGACATAAAGTTCATGCCTTGGTCAGATTGTATAACTTTGGGCAATCCAAAGGTAGTGCAGAATTTAATAACAGCTCTTCAATTTTAGTTATCGAAGGGGAATTGCCTCAGGTTACGTGGTGGCAGCACACATTATAGTCAATAGGTAGCAATGCCCAGAACGGGTCTTTGGCAAAGGGCCCACACAATCAACCAACACCTTTTCAAAGGGCTCACCAACTGCTGGAATGGGGCACAGAGGAACAGACAGAATGACCTGATTTGGTTTTCCGGCCATGTAAGGCATGAACGGCAGTGTCCAACATCACTCCTAATCGATGGCCAAAAGAAATGTTGTAGAATTTGTTGTTTTGTCATTTTTCTGATACCTAGGTGTCCAGACAGGGGATGGTCATGGGCTAGTGATAATATGTGTATTTGGTATGATGCTGGAACAACTACCTGGGCTACAGAGTTTCACTCCTCCTCAGAATCAGACTCACTCCATGTCCTGAATACAACACCACCTCAAATGAAATACATGCGCCGATAACCTTTCGGTTTGTTTTGTCACGATTCTTATTTTCTAGTACACATCCATTGGTCAAATATATTTATCATTTACTAAAATTTTATTCTGTGCATTGGAATACTTTTAAAATATACATCAGTAAGGTAATGTACATGAACCCATGTTTTCTGATTGTTTTTGGATAACAGAAAAATGGCTTGTCACGTGCATCCTTGACTCAGTCTATCTGTTACAGAAACAACATTTTTTGAGACAATTCTAATAGCCATTATTGTGGAAAAACCTCATCAGCCAGGATGATTTTGCATGTAGCTGTTTAATACAATCGTATAGGGTAGTTGTGTGTTTGATTATAAATGATGATCTCATAATAATCTTATCTACATATTCTTATACATTTACATAGTAGCATTCACTCATATACTCAAATTCCATATGATACATAGAAAAGGTCCACCTCATCCATTTTAGTTTTTACCTGATCAATAATCCAAAAAAATATATAAATAACAGCACCCTCTAGCGATGAACCTCAATTATTTCAAGCTAAATATAAAGTATAGCTAGGATAAGTCAGCACTATCTTGCAGCTAGAACAAATTATTCTCAGATTAATTTATGCATCATGGCAAGTGGCTGAGTTAAAAATGAAACACAATTAAGTCAAATTAAATTGACCCACCTGCAACAAGTTCAGCAACCACATTTAATTTCACTGAATGGTCAGCTAGCCAGCCTATACAAAACAGGTTATTGTTAGAAATTCTGCATGTGTGATTCACTTATCTTCACATCTCAGATTGCTTATAATGATATACTAATGTATCCACGTTAGAAATAATTGGTGAAATCCACCACAAAAGGTGAGACTCAACATAATAAATAATGAGACAAATCTTGGGATATGACTTGGATATTAACCTACCCAAAGCAGCTATGACTCGCTCTGCTCTATATAAGGGGCTGGAGACTTTCTGACCAGCAGGTTGCGCTGAACCCATTTTGCAGGCATTTCACAACTTTATCATTTTTAACACTGTGACATTGTTTTAGGTAATCTGTGTTCTACATATTCAAAAGAAGCACACTAGGAAGTAAGAATGGCTTCTTCTTTGGTGAAAATCTCCTTGTTAAATAATCTTTTTTTTCTACTGCATTGTTGTAAGTTTAAATTTGGTTAACATTTTTTCAGGGTTGCATGATTTGTAATTTTTTTACTGTTTGGAATGCCCAAGGTTTATAATATTACAAGTGGGACTATTCTCTACAAACCTATGCGATATCAGATCAAAGTTATTAGAATGTGTGATTTTCTGCTGTTTGTTATATATGTCAATGTTTACAGTAGCGATTTTCTTTGTTCAATCATTTTTTATGTGGTCTAACTGGAAGCATCTAATGACTGTGGTAACTCAAAGAGCTATTTAAAGGGCTCCGTCAGTGATTTTTAATCATTGCTGCACATACATTGTTGGTTTTCTTAAAAGTTAATTTTGCCATGTCATTGCCAATGTGTTTTTCACAGGCTAAGAACATCAGTGAGCTCTCTCTGACCAAGGTCTAGTTTATAGCCAGCGAGTTTGGTGGAGTTATGTTAAAGGGTTGGCATGCGGGCTTCCTGAGTGGTTTTTAAAACGTGTGTTTTGCTGAATCATTGGCAACACAAAACACCGAATGCTCCATCTGGTCACGGCCAATATTATAGCCAGCAAGTTTGTTGTTGCTACCTGAAAGTATTAGTGTGCAAGATTTAGGTTTTTTTTTTTTACAGGCTATTTAAAATATGCTGTCAATGCAGTGGCTATGCTGTAACATTCACGTTAGATTAGACTTGCAACTAGACTTTGTAGGGTGGAAGAACTACGGGAACAGAACTGGGTTGTGCTTCCGTACCCTTTACCGACACATTTTTTAGTACCATTTGTGTGAAGTAGGAAAGTCAGCTGTGGTGGAACAACAGTAGAGCCAAAAACATAGCAAAGGGCTGAAATGACCTTACCTTTGATGTTAAGGTCTCTCAAGAATGCCTAAGGTAACTAAGCATGTGGAAGGTCACAAAGAGCAGATGGCTTGCATTCCCTCAGCCTTCAATGACATGCCGGCATGTTGTTGCATCATTTTCATACACTGACCCATTCTCACAAATCAAATTAATTATCTTGCAAACATGTTTTGAATTGTTTCTAGTGGTAGATCAATGACAAGGAATAATACCTGTCAAGTATGTACCTTGCAATGTTGCAAAGTCATCAGTCATCAAAAGAACTCTAAATTAATAAAATGAAAATTGTAATAAGTCAAGAATGCCAAATGAGCAGAAGGTGTCCAAATGTGGACATGAGACAAAAATCCAAAGGTAAACAAATGCAATGGGCTTGTTGGTCTAGGCGTATGATTCTTGCTTAGGGTGCGACGGATTCCAGGTTCAAATCGGGAACGAGCTCTTTATACTTACTTTGGATCCACAGGTGTCTTGCACCATATGTTAGTGTCGCTTCATGAAAGAGTAAAAGAACTGAAAGACCACCTCAATTCTGTTTCTTAACATTGCCCAGTCAAAAAAAGGGCTATACTGAGTTTAATGATGGCTTGTTGGTCTAGGGGTATGATTCTTGCTTTGGGTGTGAGAGGTCCTGGGTTCAATTCCCAGACAAGCCCACTTTGACTTCAACCAGTTGCTGGAGGTGAGATCATGCCTTCTCTATTTAAAAGTTTTTGCTAAGGGATGTCCAAATTAAGAAAGAGCTAGAGTGCCCACTTCCTGTCCTGGTGATCCAGTCTTCCACAGAGTATACAGCTGGCTCTAAGATTCTTGAAAAATTGCATTTCATTTAGCACTTGCTTTACATTCCGTTTGGAACTAAACTCTCCAGGTCCAGAATTGGCATGTTACGTTTTAAGGAATTTACTATGGTAATGTTTACCTTAACATGAGGTCTATCTATACAGAGAAGTGGACAGGGTCGCCCTATGACCAAGGCTTTAATCTCTCGGCCATTGCAGCTGTTGCATACTTTGGGCACTTGTGGGTTATGTCCTTGGACTTCTTCAAGCTCAATTATGAGTCCCCATGTGTCATTGATTCAGGGTTGCAAATGGCCTGATATGCAAATTCAAAGACAGGACTCTCCCGCATGGTCTGCTCACTATTTTAGCAAGCTAATGTCAATTCCAGATAAACAGGTGCTCAGAAGCTTGTCAGAGTATTAGACTGATGCACTACCTACTACACTAATGTGGCCTCCAAGGTCTTCCACGTCACGTGAAAACGTGGGACAGCTCAAGGTGGCTCACCAATTTTGCCTGAACACTGCTTTTGTTTTTAAAAAATCACACCTAGCTGATGTAGGTGTCATGTAAAGTTTTCACTGGCATGCTGTTAGTACAAGTGGGCAGAAATGTAAGTCAACAAAGATGAAACTTGCACATTGGAAATAAATTAGTGCAGGATATCGCTTGACCTAAGTTGAATGTTGACAAGAGAGTGCAGCTCAGTACATTAATTTGCAATGGAATAATCAGACATTTTGCAAACAGAGTCAAAGCCAAATTTGATAAAAATGCTGCATATGACATAACTCATAGTGTAGACCAATCTCGTGTTTATCACACAGGGATAGTCAAAATGCTTTGAATATTTTGCATTTTTACAAGAATTCGAAAAGAAATACAAATCATAAGCCAGCACACCAACATTGTTAAAAGAGGAAAATGAAGACAGGGTCAACATCACCAGAATGTGTTTAAAAAACTTTCTCTTGTATGTGCACTGATCCAAAATACTTCAAAACCTGTGGGATGTGTACATCTCAGTCAGTTTCTTTTAACACACATGCATCTGTCCTTGTTAGTATATTAGATAGTATCTCTGCCTCTCAGGCAGAAATTCTTGGGTTGTTTCCCCAGCAGGGAGTATTCCTATTCTTAGTGCACTGCAGACAAACCGGTGACTTGGCACCCTTTTTAGGAATGATAACATCGAATCCTACACCCACAGTTGCTCTTTTCTACTTATATGAATCAAGACACTAGCACATTGTGGATCAATACTTTGATAAAGCACCTGGGAGAGAATTTGATGCCCAGTGGCGACATTATCTCTAAGCAGACATGACAAAACATGCATACCATCAAGGCCAAGACTGAAGAGCATGGAAAAATTTTGTCAATTTCATAAACTACATCAAATGCTTTGCTGGTGTCAAATATTGTAATGACATTAAATATTGTGACTTGACAATTATGTGAAGGGTAGTGCTTGGTAACTGTCCATCTTGACTTTGGATTGTACATTTTCTCTCTTGACTTGTCTCGGGACTACAGTGTCAATTCTTGAGATGTATTTGTTCCATTTACATTTACATTTAAGGCATTTAGCAGACACTTTTATCCAGTGTGACTTACAAAAGGGCTTTGTCATTTACTCATAGAATACACCCTAGCCATTACAGTAGTTTAGAGTCCAATATACCACTGATCTAGAATACTGTAGAAATAAAAGGATCACTGCCGTTACCTAGAAGTACAAAATGCATAAGGACTAAAGTTTGTTAGACAACATCAGTGTAATAAATACTACCCTACAATAAGTGCTAATTTAGTTAGTCAATATAGGAGCAGGGTCATTTGTCAGATTCCATGAATAGATGGGTCTTTAGTCTGTGTTTGAAGACTGCAAGAGCTCTGCTGTCAGGAGAGCAAGTGGAAGCTCATTTCACCATCTGTGAGTCTCAATGCTTGTCTTCCATGAGACTTGGAGCATGGAATTTCAAGCCGAGCCATACTTGAGGCTCGAAGCACCTGAGGTATGAATCGGGCTTTGACTACTGACTCAATGTATCAAGGGCCTGGCCCATTTTTGGCTTTGTAGGGCAGCATCAAGATTTTAAATCTGATGTGATTAGAGTTTTTATATGCCCATGATATCACGGAGGTAAGAAGGATGTGCTTTCTGCACTACATGAAACAAGACACTGCTATGTGGCAGGTAGATCATTCAGGAAAGGGTGTGGGAGTGCAAGATCTCCCCACTGGAGAATTGGTGCTGTATACCAAGTTCAATTGTCACCTTTGAGAACAGATGTGACATAAAGTTCATGCCTTGGTCAGATTGTATAACTTTGGGCAATCCAAAGGTAGTGCAGAATTTAATAACAGCTCTTCAATTTTAGTTATCGAAGGGGAATTGCCTCAGGTTACGTGGTGGCAGCACACATTATAGTCAATAGGTAGCAATGCCCAGAACGGGTCTTTGGCAAAGGGCCCACACAATCAACCAACACCTTTTCAAAGGGCTCACCAACTGCTGGAATGGGGCACAGAGGAACAGACAGAATGACCTGATTTGGTTTTCCGGCCATGTAAGGCATGAACGGCAGTGTCCAACATCACTCCTAATCGATGGCCAAAAGAAATGTTGTAGAATTTGTTGTTTTGTCATTTTTCTGATACCTAGGTGTCCAGACAGGGGATGGTCATGGGCTAGTGATAATATGTGTATTTGGTATGATGCTGGAACAACTACCTGGGCTACAGAGTTTCACTCCTCCTCAGAATCAGACTCACTCCATGTCCTGAATACAACACCACCTCAAATGAAATACATGCGCCGATAACCTTTCGGTTTGTTTTGTCACGATTCTTATTTTCTAGTACACATCCATTGGTCAAATATATTTATCATTTACTAAAATTTTATTCTGTGCATTGGAATACTTTTAAAATATACATCAGTAAGGTAATGTACATGAACCCATGTTTTCTGATTGTTTTTGGATAACAGAAAAATGGCTTGTCACGTGCATCCTTGACTCAGTCTATCTGTTACAGAAACAACATTTTTTGAGACAATTCTAATAGCCATTATTGTGGAAAAACCTCATCAGCCAGGATGATTTTGCATGTAGCTGTTTAATACAATCGTATAGGGTAGTTGTGTGTTTGATTATAAATGATGATCTCATAATAATCTTATCTACATATTCTTATACATTTACATAGTAGCATTCACTCATATACTCAAATTCCATATGATACATAGAAAAGGTCCACCTCATCCATTTTAGTTTTTACCTGATCAATAATCCAAAAAAATATATAAATAACAGCACCCTCTAGCGATGAACCTCAATTATTTCAAGCTAAATATAAAGTATAGCTAGGATAAGTCAGCACTATCTTGCAGCTAGAACAAATTATTCTCAGATTAATTTATGCATCATGGCAAGTGGCTGAGTTAAAAATGAAACACAATTAAGTCAAATTAAATTGACCCACCTGCAACAAGTTCAGCAACCACATTTAATTTCACTGAATGGTCAGCTAGCCAGCCTATACAAAACAGGTTATTGTTAGAAATTCTGCATGTGTGATTCACTTATCTTCACATCTCAGATTGCTTATAATGATATACTAATGTATCCACGTTAGAAATAATTGGTGAAATCCACCACAAAAGGTGAGACTCAACATAATAAATAATGAGACAAATCTTGGGATATGACTTGGATATTAACCTACCCAAAGCAGCTATGACTCGCTCTGCTCTATATAAGGGGCTGGAGACTTTCTGACCAGCAGGTTGCGCTGAACCCATTTTGCAGGCATTTCACAACTTTATCATTTTTAACACTGTGACATTGTTTTAGGTAATCTGTGTTCTACATATTCAAAAGAAGCACACTAGGAAGTAAGAATGGCTTCTTCTTTGGTGAAAATCTCCTTGTTAAATAATCTTTTTTTTCTACTGCATTGTTGTAAGTTTAAATTTGGTTAACATTTTTTCAGGGTTGCATGATTTGTAATTTTTTTACTGTTTGGAATGCCCAAGGTTTATAATATTACAAGTGGGACTATTCTCTACAAACCTATGCGATATCAGATCAAAGTTATTAGAATGTGTGATTTTCTGCTGTTTGTTATATATGTCAATGTTTACAGTAGCGATTTTCTTTGTTCAATCATTTTTTATGTGGTCTAACTGGAAGCATCTAATGACTGTGGTAACTCAAAGAGCTATTTAAAGGGCTCCGTCAGTGATTTTTAATCATTGCTGCACATACATTGTTGGTTTTCTTAAAAGTTAATTTTGCCATGTCATTGCCAATGTGTTTTTCACAGGCTAAGAACATCAGTGAGCTCTCTCTGACCAAGGTCTAGTTTATAGCCAGCGAGTTTGGTGGAGTTATGTTAAAGGGTTGGCATGCGGGCTTCCTGAGTGGTTTTTAAAACGTGTGTTTTGCTGAATCATTGGCAACACAAAACACCGAATGCTCCATCTGGTCACGGCCAATATTATAGCCAGCAAGTTTGTTGTTGCTACCTGAAAGTATTAGTGTGCAAGATTTAGGTTTTTTTTTTTTACAGGCTATTTAAAATATGCTGTCAATGCAGTGGCTATGCTGTAACATTCACGTTAGATTAGACTTTCAACTAGACTTTGTAGGGTGGAAGAACTACGGGAACAGAACTGGGTTGTGCTTCCGTACCCTTTACCGACACATTTTTTAGTACCATTTGTGTGAAGTAGGAAAGTCAGCTGTGGTGGAACAACAGTAGAGCCAAAAACATAGCAAAGGGCTGAAATGACCTTACCTTTGATGTTAAGGTCTCTCAAGAATGCCTAAGGTAACTAAGCATGTGGAAGGTCACAAAGAGCAGATGGCTTGCATTCCCTCAGCCTTCAATGACATGCCGGCATGTTGTTGCATCATTTTCATACACTGACCCATTCTCACAAATCAAATTAATTGTCTTGCAAACATGTTTTGAATTGTTTCTAGTGGTAGATCAATGACAAGGAATAATACCTGTCAAGTATGTACCTTGCAATGTTGCAAAGTCATCAGTCATCAAAAGAACTCTAAATTAATAAAATGAAAATTGTAATAAGTCAAGAATGCCAAATGAGCAGAAGGTGTCCAAATGTGGACATGAGACAAAAATCCAAAGGTAAACAAATGCAATGGGCTTGTTGGTCTAGGCGTATGATTCCTGCTTAGGGTGCGACGGATTCCAGGTTCAAATCGGGAACGAGCTCTTTATACTTACTTTGGATCCACAGGTGTCTTGCACCATATGTTAGTGTCGCTTCATGAAAGAGTAAAAGAACTGAAAGACCACCTCAATTCTGTTTCTTAACATTGCCCAGTCAAAAAAAGGGCTATACTGAGTTTAATGATGGCTTGTTGGTCTAGGGGTATGATTCTCGCTTTGGGTGTGAGAGGTCCTGGGTTCAATTCCCAGACAAGCCCACTTTGACTTCAACCAGTTGCTGGAGGTGAGATCATGCCTTCTCTATTTAAAAGTTTTTGCTAAGGGATGTCCAAATTAAGAAAGAGCTAGAGTGCCCACTTCCTGTCCTGGTGATCCAGTCTTCCACAGAGTATACAGCTGGCTCTAAGATTCTTGAAAAATTGCATTTCATTTAGCACTTGCTTTACATTCCGTTTGGAACTAAACTCTCCAGGTCCAGAATTGGCATGTTACGTTTTAAGGAATTTACTATGGTAATGCTTACCTTAACATGAGGTCTATCTATACAGAGAAGTGGACAGGGTCGCCCTATGACCAAGGCCTTAATCTCTCGGCCATTGCAGCTGTTGCATACTTTGGGCACTTGTGGGTTATGTCCTTGGACTTCTTCAAGCTCAATTATGAGTCCACATGTGTCAATTATGAGTCCACATCACTTCAAATAAGCAACTAAATTCTCTATTCTGCAAGAGACTACATTGGAGTTCCACACCAACACCTTAATTCCTGGGCCATCACAACTTATGGACAAAGCAGCTATTTCTGCATCAATTCGTAGGACTCCTACAGTTTCACTGGCACGAAGTTGCAAATGGCATGGCAAGCATATGCGAAAGGAGACCTATCTTGGGATATGACTTGAATGTCAAGTCCTGAGATGTACTTGTTACATATACATATACATTTACATTTACGGCATTTCCCAGACACTCTTATCCAGAGCGACTTACAAAAGTGCTTTGTCATTTACTCATAGAATACATCCTAGCCATTACAGTAGATTAGAGTCCAACATACCAATGATCTAGAATACTGTAGAAAAAAGGGATCACTGCTGTTGCCTAGAAGTACAAAATGCATAAGGTCTATCTTAAACAATGATAAGTGCAATAAACAATAAGCACCAAAGTTTGTTAGTCAATATAGGAGCAGGGTCATTTGTCCTTTAAATATTCCATGAATAGATAGATCTTTAGTCTGTGTTTGAAGACTGCAAGGGACTCTGCTGTCAAGACAGCAAATGGAAGTTTATTCCATCTTCTGTGAGCCAGAACAGATAGTAATCTAAACACTTGTCTTCCATGAGACTTGAAGCATGGAATTTCACGCCGAGCCATACCTGAGGTTCGAAGCACTCGAGGTACAAATCAGGCTTTGACCATTGACTCAATGTAACAAGGGGCTGCACCATTTTTGACTTTGTAGTTAAGCGTCAAGATTTTAAATCTGATGTGTGCAGCTACTGGAAGCAAACGAAGGGAGCGCAGCAGCGGGGTAACACGTGTGAACTTCGGAAGATTGAACACCAGTTGTGCTGCGGCTACTACTGCTGTTACTTGCACGTACATCATCTTGTTAGTGACTTGTGGGTGGGCACTGGAGTGAACAGTGTAAGAGCTAAAGTGTTATAGTTATAGTTAAAGAGAAAAGAGGCCGCTGTCCCTGGAATGCTGGTGCAAGACATGGAAGAGAATCATAGGCAAACACCATTGCAATTTGCATGTGAGAAATAGTCTTCCAGAACTTTCTCTGAGCTAAGATGAATGTCCAATAGTTGAAGAGTTTTTACATGTCCTTTACATCACGCAGGTAAAAAGGATTTGCTTTCTCCTCTACATGAAACAAGACACTGCTATGTGGCAGATAGATCGTTCAGTAAAGGATCTGGGAATGCAATCTCTCCCCACTGGTGGCATGATGTCTCTGCAGAAATCACTTCAAATAAGCAACTAAATCCTCTATTCTGCGAGAGACTACATTGGAGTTCCACACCAACACCTTAATTCCTGGGCCATCACAACTTATGGACAAAGCAGCTATTTCTGCATCAATTCCTAGGACTCCTACAGTTTCCCTGGCACAAAGTTGCAAATGGCATGGCAAGCATATGCAAAAGTAGACCTAGAGGACACTGTACACTCATTCTTCCAGTAAAGGAATCAGAACAGAAACATGTCATCTCCTTACGCTGCAAGCAGGAGTCGAACCTGCGCGGGGATCCCCCATTGGATTTCAAGTCCAACGCCTTAACCTCTCGGCCATTGCAGCTGTTGCATACTTTGGGCACTTGTGGGTTATGTCCTTGGACTTCTTCACGCTCAATTATGAGTCCCCATGTGTCATTGATTCAGGGTTGCAAATGGCCTGATATGCAAATTCAAAGACAGGACTCTCCCGCATGGTCTGCTCACTATTTTAGCAAGCTAATGTCAAATCCAGATAAACAGGTGCTCAGAAGCTTGTCAGAGTATTAGACTGATGTACTACCTACTACACTAATGTGGCCTCCAAGGTCTTCCACGTGAAAACGTGGGACAGCTCAAGGTGGCTCACCAATTTTGCCTGAACACTGCTTTTGTTTTTAAAAAATCACACCTAGCTGATGTAGGTGTCATGTAAAGTTTTCACTGGCATGCTGTTAGTACAAGTGGGCAGAAATGTAAGTCAACTAAGATGAAACTTGCACATTGGAAATAAATTAGTGCAGGATATCGCTTGACCTAAGTTGAATGTTGACAAGAGAGTGCAGCTCAGTACATTAATTTGCAATGGAATAATCAGACATTTTGCAAACAGAGTCAAAGCCAAATTTGATAAAAATGCTGCATATGACATAACTCATAGTGTAGACCAATCTCGTGTTTATCACACAGGGATAGCCAAAATGCTTTGAATATTTTGCATTTTTACAAGAATTCGAAAAGAAATACAAATCATAAGCCAGCACACCAACATTGTTAAAAGAGGAAAATGAAGACAGGGTCAACATCACCAGAATGTGTTTAAAAAACTTTCTGTTGTATGTGCACTGATCCAAAATACTTCAAAACCTGTGGGATGTGTACATCTCAGTCAGTTTCTTTTAACACACATGCATCTGTCCTTGTTAGTATATTAGATAGTATCTCTGCCTCTCAGGCAGAAATTCTTGGGTTGTTTCCCCGGCAGGGAGTATTCCTATTCTTAGTGCACTGCAGACAAACCGGTGACTTGGCACCCTTTTTAGGAATGATAACATCGAATCCTACACCCACAGTTGCTCTTTTCTACTTATATGAATCAAGACACTAGCACATTGTGGATCAATACTTTGATAAAGCACCTGGGAGAGAATTTGATGCCCAGTGGCGACATTATCTCTAAGCAGACATGACAAAACATGCATACCATCAAGGCCAAGACTGAAGAGCATGGAAAAATTTTGTCAATTTCATAAACTACATCAAATGCTTTGCTGGTGTCAAATATTGTAATGACATTAAATATTGTGACTTGACAATTATGTGAAGGGTAGTGCTTGGTAACTGTCCATCTTGACTTTGGATTGTACATTTTCTCTCTTGACTTGTCTCGGGACTACAGTGTCAATTCTTGAGATGTATTTGTTCCATTTACATTTACATTTAAGGCATTTAGCAGACACTTTTATCCAGTGTGACTTACAAAAGGGCTTTGTCATTTACTCATAGAATACACCCTAGCCATTACAGTAGTTTAGAGTCCAATATACCACTGATCTAGAATACTGTAGAAATAAAAGGATCACTGCCGTTACCTAGAAGTACAAAATGCATAAGGACTAAAGTTTGTTAGACAACATCAGTGTAATAAATACTACCCTACAATAAGTGCTAATTTAGTTAGTCAATATAGGAGCAGGGTCATTTGTCAGATTCCATGAATAGATGGGTCTTTAGTCTGTGTTTGAAGACTGCAAGAGCTCTGCTGTCAGGAGAGCAAGTGGAAGCTCATTTCACCATCTGTGAGTCTCAATGCTTGTCTTCCATGAGACTTGGAGCATGGAATTTCAAGCCGAGCCATACTTGAGGCTCGAAGCACCTGAGGTATGAATCGGGCTTTGACTACTGACTCAATGTATCAAGGGCCTGGCCCATTTTTGGCTTTGTAGGGCAGCATCAAGATTTTAAATCTGATGTGATTAGAGTTTTTATATGCCCATGATATCACGGAGGTAAGAAGGATGTGCTTTCTGCACTACATGAAACAAGACACTGCTATGTGGCAGGTAGATCATTCAGGAAAGGGTGTGGGAGTGCAAGATCTCCCCACTGGAGAATTGGTGCTGTATACCAAGTTCAATTGTCACCTTTGAGAACAGATGTGACATAAAGTTCATGCCTTGGTCAGATTGTATAACTTTGGGCAATCCAAAGGTAGTGCAGAATTTAATAACAGCTCTTCAATTTTAGTTATCGAAGGGGAATTGCCTCAGGTTACGTGGTGGCAGCACACATTATAGTCAATAGGTAGCAATGCCCAGAACGGGTCTTTGGCAAAGGGCCCACACAATCAACCAACACCTTTTCAAAGGGCTCACCAACTGCTGGAATGGGGCACAGAGGAACAGACAGAATGACCTGATTTGGTTTTCCGGCCATGTAAGGCATGAACGGCAGTGTCCAACATCACTCCTAATCGATGGCCAAAAGAAATGTTGTAGAATTTGTTGTTTTGTCATTTTTCTGATACCTAGGTGTCCAGACAGGGGATGGTCATGGGCTAGTGATAATATGTGTATTTGGTATGATGCTGGAACAACTACCTGGGCTACAGAGTTTCACTCCTCCTCAGAGTCAGACTCACTCCATGTCCTGAATACAACACCACCTCAAATGAAATACATGCGCCGATAACCTTTCGGTTTGTTTTGTCACGATTCTTATTTTCTAGTACACATCCATTGGTCAAATATATTTATCATTTACTAAAATTTTATTCTGTGCATTGGAATACTTTTAAAATATACATCAGTAAGGTAATGTACATGAACCCATGTTTTCTGATTGTTTTTGGATAACAGAAAAATGGCTTGTCACGTGCATCCTTGACTCAGTCTATCTGTTACAGAAACAACATTTTTTGAAACAATTCTAATAGCCATTATTGTGGAAAAACCTCATCAGCCAGGATGATTTTGCATGTAGCTGTTTAATACAATCGTATAGGGTAGTTGTGTGTTTGATTATAAATGATGATCTCATAATAATCTTATCTACATATTCTTATACATTTACATAGTAGCATTCACTCATATACTCAAATTCCATATGATACATAGAAAAGGTCCACCTCATCCATTTTAGTTTTTACCTGATCAATAATCCAAAAAAATATATAAATAACAGCACCCTCTAGCGATGAACCTCAATTATTTCAAGCTAAATATAAAGTATAGCTAGGATAAGTCAGCACTATCTTGCAGCTAGAACAAATTATTCTCAGATTAATTTATGCATCATGGCAAGTGGCTGAGTTAAAAATGAAACACAATTAAGTCAAATTAAATTGACCCACCTGCAACAAGTTCAGCAACCACATTTAATTTCACTGAATGGTCAGCTAGCCAGCCTATACAAAACAGGTTATTGTTAGAAATTCTGCATGTGTGATTCACTTATCTTCACATCTCAGATTGCTTATAATGATATACTAATGTAGCCACGTTAGAAATAATTGGTGAAATCCACCACAAAAGGTGAGACTCAACATAATAAATAATGAGACAAATCTTGGGATATGACTTGGATATTAACCTACCCAAAGCAGCTATGACTCGCTCTGCTCTATATAAGGGGCTGGAGACTTTCTGACCAGCAGGTTGCGCTGAACCCATTTTGCAGGCATTTCACAACTTTATCATTTTTAACACTGTGACATTGTTTTAGGTAATCTGTGTTCTACATATTCAAAAGAAGCACACTAGGAAGTAAGAATGGCTTCTTCTTTGGTGAAAATCTCCTTGTTAAATAATCTTTTTTTTCTACTGCATTGTTGTAAGTTTAAATTTGGTTAACATTTTTTCAGGGTTGCATGATTTGTAATTTTTTTACTGTTTGGAATGCCCAAGGTTTATAATATTACAAGTGGGACTATTCTCTACAAACCTATGCGATATCAGATCAAAGTTATTAGAATGTGTGATTTTCTGCTGTTTGTTATATATGTCAATGTTTACAGTAGCGATTTTCTTTGTTCAATCATTTTTTATGTGGTCTAACTGGAAGCATCTAATGACTGTGGTAACTCAAAGAGCTATTTAAAGGGCTCCGTCAGTGATTTTTAATCATTGCTGCACATACATTGTTGGTTTTCTTAAAAGTTAATTTTGCCATGTCATTGCCAATGTGTTTTTCACAGGCTAAGAACATCAGTGAGCTCTCTCTGACCAAGGTCCAGTTTATAGCCAGCGAGTTTGGTGGAGTTATGTTAAAGGGTTGGCATGCAGGCTTCCTGAGTGGTTTTTAAAACGTGTGTTTTGCTGAATCATTGGCAACACAAAACACCGAATGCTCCATCTGGTCACGGCCAATATTATAGCCAGCAAGTTTGTTGTTGCTACCTGAAAGTATTAGTGTGCAAGATTTAGGATTTTTTTTTTTACAGGCTATTTAAAATATGCTGTCAATGCAGTGGCTATGCTGTAACATTCACGTTAGATTAGACTTGCAACTAGACTTTGTAGGGTGGAAGAACTACGGGAACAGAACTGGGTTGTGCTTCCGTACCCATTACCGACACATTTTTTTAGTACCATTTGTGTGAAGTAGGAAAGTCAGCTGTGGTGGAACAACAGTAGAGCCAAAAACATAGCAAAGGGCTGAAATGACCTTACCTTTGATGTTAAGGTCTCTCAAGAATGCCTAAGGTAACTAAGCATGTGGAAGGTCACAAAGAGCAGATGGCTTGCATTCCCTCAGCCTTCAATGACATGCCGGCATGTTGTTGCATCATTTTCATACACTGACCCATTCTCACAAATCAAATTAATTGTCTTGCAAACATGTTTTGAATTGGAACACGCTGGAACAGGCTGAGGGCTCGGGCACACCGAGCTCCCTTACCTAGCATCCTGCTAGCCAACGTCCAGTCTCTGGATAACAAGCTAGACGACCTCCGGGCCAGGATAAAGTTCCAGAGGGACATTCGGGATTGCAATCTCCTCTGCTTCACCGAGTCGTGGCTGAACCCAGCGGTACCAAACCACGCTATCCTGCCGGCCGAGTTCTTCTCGGTTCACCGCATGGACAGGACGGCAGATTCGGGGAAATCGAGAGGCGGCGGAGTGTGTGTGATGGTAAACAACAGCTGGTGCAACAATGCCAACGTTGTTACTCTCGCCTGCTCCTGCTCACCCAACCTGGAGCTGCTCGACCTCAAACTTCGTCCTTTCTACCTTCCTCGGGAGTTCACTTCGGTCATCATCAACACCGTGTACATCCCACCTCAGGCTAACATGGACACTGCACTGTGGGAACTTCATGAGGCTCTCACACAGTTTCAGGCACATCACCGGGACGCTGCACTTATTGTGGTTGGGGATTTCAACAGCGCTAACCTCAAGCGTGCGGTGCCCAACCTTTACCAGCACGTAACCTTCCCCACCAGGGGAAATAGGACACTAGATCACTGCTACACCCCATACAAGGACAGCTACAAGGCACTAGCTCAGCCACCGTTTGGTAAGTCGGACCACGCCGCCATCTTCCTCCTACCAAAATATAAACAATGGCTGAAACGGGAAGCTCCGGTTCAGAGGGAGGTCGCGCGCTGGACAGACCAATCGGTGGCCACTCTGCAGGACGCTCTGGATGACGCGGACTGGGACATGTTCCGGCGCAGCACTGATGATGTCAGCGAGTTTACGGAGGCAGTAGTAGGATTTATTGGGAAACTGGTGGACGACACGATCCCAAGAATCACCATCAAGAAGTTTTCCAACCAGAAGCCCTGGGTGGACAGAACCATCCGCGAGGCTCTGAACTCTCAAACTGCTGCCTACAATGCGGGGATCATCAGCGGGAACATGGACGAGTACAAGTCTGCAGCATACGGAGTGCGCAGGGCGGTGAGGGAGGCGAAGCGGCGCTACGGGAAGAAACTAGAGACACAGTTCCAGCAGAGTGGCTCTAGATCCCTGTGGCAGGGAATACGGATGATCACGGACTACAGGAGCCCACCCTCTGGGCTGATGAGTGCGGATGAGTCTCTGGCGAACGAGCTGAATACATTCTTTGCTCGCTTCGAGGCTACATCTAGCATTGCTAGTGCTAACAGCACCAATGCTAACGGCGCTAGTGCTAACAGCACCAATGCTAACGGCGCTAGTGCTAACAGCGCCAATGCTAACGGCGCTAGTGCTAATGGCACTATCGGCGCAGCCAATGGCACATGCGCGGGGCCCACCATAGAACAGCGCCCTCTCATCATCACGGAGAGTGACGTGAGGAGAGTGTTTAAAAGGGTGAATACCAGGAAGGCGATGGGACCAGACGGTATCTGCGGGAGGGTCCTCAAAGCCTGCGCAGATCAGCTAGCCCCGGTATTCACCGACATCTTCAATCTCTCCCTGACGCTCGGTATTGTCCCGTCCAGCTTCAAGCGGTCCACCATCGTCCCCGTCCCGAAGAAACCTCGACCCTCCGACCTCAATGACTACCGCCCTGTCGCCCTCACATCAGTCATGATGAAGTGCTTTGAAAAGCTAGTTAGAGACTTCATCACATCTTCACTGCCAGCCTCCACGGACCCACTGCAGTTTGCATACCGCCACAACCGCTCCACTGACGATGCGATTGCACATCTGCTCCACACTACACTGACTCACCTGGACAAAGGGAGGGGAAATTATGTTAAAATGCTATTTGTCGACTACAGTTCAGCATTTAACACTATCATTCCCTCCCTACTCACTACTAAGTTGGGAGATCTAGGACTGCATACATCCCTGTGCGACTGGATCTCCAACTTCCTAACAGACAGACCACAATTATTACGGGTGGGCAACTGCGCCTCATCCACCCTCACCCTCAGCACTGGAGCTCCTCAGGGTTGTGTCCTAAGCCCCCTGCTCTACTCACTGTACACCTACGACTGCACAGCCACTTCCAGCTCTAACACCATTGTCAAGTTTGCTGATGACACCGTTGTCGTGGGTCTGATCTCGGACAACGACGAGAGGGCCTACCTGGAGGAGATTAAACACCTAGAAAACTGGTGCCAGGAAAATAATCTCCTCCTAAACGTCAGTAAAACAAAGGAGCTGATCGTGGATTGCAGCAAGAAGCAGGAGCGGCACTACCAACCTGTGAGGATCAGTGGAACCACGGTGGAGAGAGTAGATAGTTTCAGGTACCTTGGTGTTCACATCTCGCAGGACCTGTCCTGGTCCCGCCATACCAGCTCCCTGGCAAAGAAGGCTCGTCAGCGTCTTTACCACCTTAGACGCCTAAGGGACTTCAGACTGCCCACCAAGGTACTGCGGAACTTCTACACCTGCACTATCGAGAGCATCCTCACGGGGAACATCACAGTCTGGTTTGGAAATGGCACCAAGCAGGACAGACAAGCACTCCAAAGGGTAGTGCGTTCAGCAGAGCGCATCACTCACTCAGAACTTCCTGACCTGCAGACCACCTACTACAAGCGGTGCCAAACCAAGGCCAGGAAAATTGTGAAGGACCCCACCCATCCCAACAATAGACTCTTCTCTCTGTTGAGGTCAGGGAGGCGCTTCCGCTCCCTGAAGACCAAAACAGAGAGACTGAAGAGGAGCTTCTTCCCACAGGCCATTCGGGCCCTGAATCAGGGAAACTGATAAACTGTGGGGACCACCACCACCACCACGTAACATGACTGTATATCTGTACATCTGTATATATAGATTTACATTTATACTCAATTAACCTGTTACAACAACTGTAGATATGGTACTATACAATGGATCTGTACATTCTGTAGATTGTGTACATATATACTCAGCCATATACATTGTACATTGTGTATATAATCATAATATACATATATTGTACATACATTGTTAATATATTTTTGTACATACATAGAATATATATTTATCTGTATATATATTTTTTTCTCTATGCACCCCTGGTTCTCTTCCTCAGTTTGGACAGAGCACTCTCCACAATTTCACTGCGTGTTGTACTGTGTATGACTATGTATGTGACAAATAAACCGAACTTGAACTTGAACTTGAACTTGTTATGTTAAAGGGTCGGCATGCAGGCTTCCTGAGTGGTTTTTAAAACGTGTGTTTTGCTGAATCATTGGCAACACAAAACACCGAATGCTCCATCTGGTCACGGCCAATATTATAGCCAGCAAGTTTGTTGTTGCTACCTGAAAGTATTAGTGTGCAAGATTTAGGATTTTTTTTTTTACAGGCTATTTAAAATATGCTGTCAATGCAGTGGCTATGCTGTAACATTCACGTTAGATTAGACTTGCAACTAGACTTTGTAGGGTGGAAGAACTACGGGAACAGAACTGGGTTGTGCTTCCGTACCCATTACCGACACATTTTTTAGTACCATTTGTGTGAAGTAGGAAAGTCAGCTGTGGTGGAACAACAGTAGAGCCAAAAACATAGCAAAGGGCTGAAATGACCTTACCTTTGATGTTAAGGTCTCTCAAGAATGCCTAAGGTAACTAAGCATGTGGAAGGTCACAAAGAGCAGATGGCTTGCATTCCCTCAGCCTTCAGTGACATGCCGGCATGTTGTTGCATCATTTTCATACACTGACCCATTCTCACAAATCAAATTAATTGTCTTGCAAACATGTTTTGAATTGTTTCTAGTGGTAGATCAATGACAAGGAATAATACCTGTCAAGTATGTACCTTGCAATGTTGCAAAGTCATCAGTCATCAAAAGAACTCTAAATTAATAAAATGAAAATTGTAATAAGTCAAGAATGCCAAATGAGCAGAAGGTGTCCAAATGTGGACATGAGACAAAAATCCAAAGGTAAACAAATGCAATGGGCTTGTTGGTCTAGGCGTATGATTCTTGCTTAGGGTGCGACGGATTCCAGGTTCAAATCGGGAACGAGCTCTTTATACTTACTTTGGATCCACAGGTGTCTTGCACCATATGTTAGTGTCGCTTCATGAAAGAGTAAAAGAACTGAAAGACCACCTCAATTCTGTTTCTTAACATTGCCCAGTCAAAAAAAGGGCTATACTGAGTTTAATGATGGCTTGTTGGTCTAGGGGTATGATTCTCGCTTTGGGTGTGAGAGGTCCTGGGTTCAATTCCCAGACAAGCCCACTTTGACTTCAACCAGTTGCTGGAGGTGAGATCATGCCTTCTCTATTTAAAAGTTTTTGCTAAGGGATGTCCAAATTAAGAAAGAGCTAGAGTGCCCACTTCCTGTCCTGGTGATCCAGTCTTCCACAGAGTATACAGCTGGCTCTAAGATTCTTGAAAAATTGCATTTCATTTAGCACTTGCTTTACATTCCGTTTGGAACTAAACTCTCCAGGTCCAGAATTGGCATGTTACGTTTTAAGGAATTTACTATGGTAATGTTTACCTTAACATGAGGTCTATCTATACAGAGAAGTGGACAGGGTCGCCCTATGACCAAGGCTTTAATCTCTCGGCCATTGCAGCTGTTGCATACTTTGGGCACTTGTGGGTTATGTCCTTGGACTTCTTCAAGCTCAATTATGAGTCCCCATGTGTCATTGATTCAGGGTTGCAAATGGCCTGATATGCAAATTCAAAGACAGGACTCTCCCGCATGGTCTGCTCACTATTTTAGCAAGCTAATGTCAATTCCAGATAAACAGGTGCTCAGAAGCTTGTCAGAGTATTAGACTGATGCACTACCTACTACACTAATGTGGCCTCCAAGGTCTTCCACGTCACGTGAAAACGTGGGACAGCTCAAGGTGGCTCACCAATTTTGCCTGAACACTGCTTTTGTTTTTAAAAAATCACACCTAGCTGATGTAGGTGTCATGTAAAGTTTTCACTGGCATGCTGTTAGTACAAGTGGGCAGAAATGTAAGTCAACAAAGATGAAACTTGCACATTGGAAATAAATTAGTGCAGGATATCGCTTGACCTAAGTTGAATGTTGACAAGAGAGTGCAGCTCAGTACATTAATTTGCAATGGAATAATCAGACATTTTGCAAACAGAGTCAAAGCCAAATTTGATAAAAATGCTGCATATGACATAACTCATAGTGTAGACCAATCTCGTGTTTATCACACAGGGATAGTCAAAATGCTTTGAATATTTTGCATTTTTACAAGAATTCGAAAAGAAATACAAATCATAAGCCAGCACACCAACATTGTTAAAAGAGGAAAATGAAGACAGGGTCAACATCACCAGAATGTGTTTAAAAAACTTTCTGTTGTATGTGCACTGATCCAAAATACTTCAAAACCTGTGGGATGTGTACATCTCAGTCAGTTTCTTTTAACACACATGCATCTGTCCTTGTTAGTATATTAGATAGTATCTCTGCCTCTCAGGCAGAAATTCTTGGGTTGTTTCCCCGGCAGGGAGTATTCCTATTCTTAGTGCACTGCAGACAAACCGGTGACTTGGCACCCTTTTTAGGAATGATAACATCGAATCCTACACCCACAGTTGCTCTTTTCTACTTATATGAATCAAGACACTAGCACATTGTGGATCAATACTTTGATAAAGCACCTGGGAGAGAATTTGATGCCCAGTGGCGACATTATCTCTAAGCAGACATGACAAAACATGCATACCATCAAGGCCAAGACTGAAGAGCATGGAAAAATTTTGTCAATTTCATAAACTACATCAAATGCTTTGCTGGTGTCAAATATTGTAATGACATTAAATATTGTGACTTGACAATTATGTGAAGGGTAGTGCTTGGTAACTGTCCATCTTGACTTTGGATTGTACATTTTCTCTCTTGACTTGTCTCGGGACTACAGTGTCAATTCTTGAGATGTATTTGTTCCAATTACATTTACATTTAAGGCATTTAGCAGACACTTTTATCCAGTGTGACTTACAAAAGGGCTTTGTCATTTACTCATAGAATACACCCTAGCCATTACAGTAGTTTAGAGTCCAATATACCACTGATCTAGAATACTGTAGAAATAAAAGGATCACTGCCGTTACCTAGAAGTACAAAATGCATAAGGACTAAAGTTTGTTAGACAACATCAGTGTAATAAATACTACCCTACAATAAGTGCTAATTTAGTTAGTCAATATAGGAGCAGGGTCATTTGTCAGATTCCATGAATAGATGGGTCTTTAGTCTGTGTTTGAAGACTGCAAGAGCTCTGCTGTCAGGAGAGCAAGTGGAAGCTCATTTCACCATCTGTGAGTCTCAATGCTTGTCTTCCATGAGACTTGGAGCATGGAATTTCAAGCCGAGCCATACTTGAGGCTCGAAGCACCTGAGGTATGAATCGGGCTTTGACTACTGACTCAATGTATCAAGGGCCTGGCCCATTTTTGGCTTTGTAGGGCAGCATCAAGATTTTAAATCTGATGTGATTAGAGTTTTTATATGCCCATGATATCACGGAGGTAAGAAGGATGTGCTTTCTGCACTACATGAAACAAGACACTGCTATGTGGCAGGTAGATCATTCAGGAAAGGGTGTGGGAGTGCAAGATCTCCCCACTGGAGAATTGGTGCTGTATACCAAGTTCAATTGTCACCTTTGAGAACAGATGTGACATAAAGTTCATGCCTTGGTCAGATTGTATAACTTTGGGCAATCCAAAGGTAGTGCAGAATTTAATAACAGCTCTTCAATTTTAGTTATCGAAGGGGAATTGCCTCAGGTTACGTGGTGGCAGCACACATTATAGTCAATAGGTAGCAATGCCCAGAACGGGTCTTTGGCAAAGGGCCCACACAATCAACCAACACCTTTTCAAAGGGCTCACCAACTGCTGGAATGGGGCACAGAGGAACAGACAGAATGACCTGATTTGGTTTTCCGGCCATGTAAGGCATGAACGGCAGTGTCCAACATCACTCCTAATCGATGGCCAAAAGAAATGTTGTAGAATTTGTTGTTTTGTCATTTTTCTGATACCTAGGTGTCCAGACAGGGGATGGTCATGGGCTAGTGATAATATGTGTATTTGGTATGATGCTGGAACAACTACCTGGGCTACAGAGTTTCACTCCTCCTCAGAATCAGACTCACTCCATGTCCTGAATACAACACCACCTCAAATGAAATACATGCGCCGATAACCTTTCGGTTTGTTTTGTCACGATTCTTATTTTCTAGTACACATCCATTGGTCAAATATATTTATCATTTACTAAAATTTTATTCTGTGCATTGGAATACTTTTAAAATATACATCAGTAAGGTAATGTACATGAACCCATGTTTTCTGATTGTTTTTGGATAACAGAAAAATGGCTTGTCACGTGCATCCTTGACTCAGTCTATCTGTTACAGAAACAACATTTTTTGAGACAATTCTAATAGCCATTATTGTGGAAAAACCTCATCAGCCAGGATGATTTTGCATGTAGCTGTTTAATACAATCGTATAGGGTAGTTGTGTGTTTGATTATAAATGATGATCTCATAATAATCTTATCTACATATTCTTATACATTTACATAGTAGCATTCACTCATATACTCAAATTCCATATGATACATAGAAAAGGTCCACCTCATCCATTTTAGTTTTTACCTGATCAATAATCCAAAAAAATATATAAATAACAGCACCCTCTAGCGATGAACCTCAATTATTTCAAGCTAAATATAAAGTATAGCTAGGATAAGTCAGCACTATCTTGCAGCTAGAACAAATTATTCTCAGATTAATTTATGCATCATGGCAAGTGGCTGAGTTAAAAATGAAACACAATTAAGTCAAATTAAATTGACCCACCTGCAACAAGTTCAGCAACCACATTTAATTTCACTGAATGGTCAGCTAGCCAGCCTATACAAAACAGGTTATTGTTAGAAATTCTGCATGTGTGATTCACTTATCTTCACATCTCAGATTGCTTATAATGATATACTAATGTATCCACGTTAGAAATAATTGGTGAAATCCACCACAAAAGGTGAGACTCAACATAATAAATAATGAGACAAATCTTGGGATATGACTTGGATATTAACCTACCCAAAGCAGCTATGACTCGCTCTGCTCTATATAAGGGGCTGGAGACTTTCTGACCAGCAGGTTGCGCTGAACCCATTTTGCAGGCATTTCACAACTTTATCATTTTTAACACTGTGACATTGTTTTAGGTAATCTGTGTTCTACATATTCAAAAGAAGCACACTAGGAAGTAAGAATGGCTTCTTCTTTGGTGAAAATCTCCTTGTTAAATAATCTTTTTTTTCTACTGCATTGTTGTAAGTTTAAATTTGGTTAACATTTTTTCAGGGTTGCATGATTTGTAATTTTTTTACTGTTTGGAATGCCCAAGGTTTATAATATTACAAGTGGGACTATTCTCTACAAACCTATGCGATATCAGATCAAAGTTATTAGAATGTGTGATTTTCTGCTGTTTGTTATATATGTCAATGTTTACAGTAGCGATTTTCTTTGTTCAATCATTTTTTATGTGGTCTAACTGGAAGCATCTAATGACTGTGGTAACTCAAAGAGCTATTTAAAGGGCTCCGTCAGTGATTTTTAATCATTGCTGCACATACATTGTTGGTTTTCTTAAAAGTTAATTTTGCCATGTCATTGCCAATGTGTTTTTCACAGGCTAAGAACATCAGTGAGCTCTCTCTGACCAAGGTCTAGTTTATAGCCAGCGAGTTTGGTGGAGTTATGTTAAAGGGTTGGCATGCGGGCTTCCTGAGTGGTTTTTAAAACGTGTGTTTTGCTGAATCATTGGCAACACAAAACACCGAATGCTCCATCTGGTCACGGCCAATATTATAGCCAGCAAGTTTGTTGTTGCTACCTGAAAGTATTAGTGTGCAAGATTTAGGTTTTTTTTTTTTACAGGCTATTTAAAATATGCTGTCAATGCAGTGGCTATGCTGTAACATTCACGTTAGATTAGACTTGCAACTAGACTTTGTAGGGTGGAAGAACTACGGGAACAGAACTGGGTTGTGCTTCCGTACCCTTTACCGACACATTTTTTAGTACCATTTGTGTGAAGTAGGAAAGTCAGCTGTGGTGGAACAACAGTAGAGCCAAAAACATAGCAAAGGGCTGAAATGACCTTACCTTTGATGTTAAGGTCTCTCAAGAATGCCTAAGGTAACTAAGCATGTGGAAGGTCACAAAGAGCAGATGGCTTGCATTCCCTCAGCCTTCAATGACATGCCGGCATGTTGTTGCATCATTTTCATACACTGACCCATTCTCACAAATCAAATTAATTGTCTTGCAAACATGTTTTGAATTGTTTCTAGTGGTAGATCAATGACAAGGAATAATACCTGTCAAGTATGTACCTTGCAATGTTGCAAAGTCATCAGTCATCAAAAGAACTCTAAATTAATAAAATGAAAATTGTAATAAGTCAAGAATGCCAAATGAGCAGAAGGTGTCCAAATGTGGACATGAGACAAAAATCCAAAGGTAAACAAATGCAATGGGCTTGTTGGTCTAGGCGTATGATTCTTGCTTAGGGTGCGACGGATTCCAGGTTCAAATCGGGAACGAGCTCTTTATACTTACTTTGGATCCACAGGTGTCTTGCACCATATGTTAGTGTCGCTTCATGAAAGAGTAAAAGAACTGAAAGACCACCTCAATTCTGTTTCTTAACATTGCCCAGTCAAAAAAAGGGCTATACTGAGTTTAATGATGGCTTGTTGGTCTAGGGGTATGATTCTCGCTTTGGGTGTGAGAGGTTCTGGGTTCAATTCCCAGACAAGCCCACTTTGACTTCAACCAGTTGCTGGAGGTGAGATCATGCCTTCTCTATTTAAAAGTTTTTGCTAAGGGATGTCCAAATTAAGAAAGAGCTAGAGTGCCCACTTCCTGTCCTGGTGATCCAGTCTTCCACAGAGTATACAGCTGGCTCTAAGATTCTTGAAAAATTGCATTTCATTTAGCACTTGCTTTACATTCCGTTTGGAACTAAACTCTCCAGGTCCAGAATTGGCATGTTACGTTTTAAGGAATTTACTATGGTAATGTTTACCTTAACATGAGGTCTATCTATACAGAGAAGTGGACAGGGTCGCCCTATGACCAAGGCTTTAATCTCTCGGCCATTGCAGCTGTTGCATACTTTGGGCACTTGTGGGTTATGTCCTTGGACTTCTTCAAGCTCAATTATGAGTCCCCATGTGTCATTGATTCAGGGTTGCAAATGGCCTGATATGCAAATTCAAAGACAGGACTCTCCCGCATGGTCTGCTCACTATTTTAGCAAGCTAATGTCAATTCCAGATAAACAGGTGCTCAGAAGCTTGTCAGAGTATTAGACTGATGCACTACCTACTACACTAATGTGGCCTCCAAGGTCTTCCACGTCACGTGAAAACGTGGGACAGCTCAAGGTGGCTCACCAATTTTGCCTGAACACTGCTTTTGTTTTTAAAAAATCACACCTAGCTGATGTAGGTGTCATGTAAAGTTTTCACTGGCATGCTGTTAGTACAAGTGGGCAGAAATGTAAGTCAACAAAGATGAAACTTGCACATTGGAAATAAATTAGTGCAGGATATCGCTTGACCTAAGTTGAATGTTGACAAGAGAGTGCAGCTCAGTACATTAATTTGCAATGGAATAATCAGACATTTTGCAAACAGAGTCAAAGCCAAATTTGATAAAAATGCTGCATATGACATAACTCATAGTGTAGACCAATCTCGTGTTTATCACACAGGGATAGTCAAAATGCTTTGAATATTTTGCATTTTTACAAGAATTCGAAAAGAAATACAAATCATAAGCCAGCACACCAACATTGTTAAAAGAGGAAAATGAAGACAGGGTCAACATCACCAGAATGTGTTTAAAAAACTTTCTGTTGTATGTGCACTGATCCAAAATACTTCAAAACCTGTGGGATGTGTACATCTCAGTCAGTTTCTTTTAACACACATGCATCTGTCCTTGTTAGTATATTAGATAGTATCTCTGCCTCTCAGGCAGAAATTCTTGGGTTGTTTCCCCGGCAGGGAGTATTCCTATTCTTAGTGCACTGCAGACAAACCGGTGACTTGGCACCCTTTTTAGGAATGATAACATCGAATCCTACACCCACAGTTGCTCTTTTCTACTTATATGAATCAAGACACTAGCACATTGTGGATCAATACTTTGATAAAGCACCTGGGAGAGAATTTGATGCCCAGTGGCGACATTATCTCTAAGCAGACATGACAAAACATGCATACCATCAAGGCCAAGACTGAAGAGCATGGAAAAATTTTGTCAATTTCATAAACTACATCAAATGCTTTGCTGGTGTCAAATATTGTAATGACATTAAATATTGTGACTTGACAATTATGTGAAGGGTAGTGCTTGGTAACTGTCCATCTTGACTTTGGATTGTACATTTTCTCTCTTGACTTGTCTCGGGACTACAGTGTCAATTCTTGAGATGTATTTGTTCCAATTACATTTACATTTAAGGCATTTAGCAGACACTTTTATCCAGTGTGACTTACAAAAGGGCTTTGTCATTTACTCATAGAATACACCCTAGCCATTACAGTAGTTTAGAGTCCAATATACCACTGATCTAGAATACTGTAGAAATAAAAGGATCACTGCCGTTACCTAGAAGTACAAAATGCATAAGGACTAAAGTTTGTTAGACAACATCAGTGTAATAAATACTACCCTACAATAAGTGCTAATTTAGTTAGTCAATATAGGAGCAGGGTCATTTGTCAGATTCCATGAATAGATGGGTCTTTAGTCTGTGTTTGAAGACTGCAAGAGCTCTGCTGTCAGGAGAGCAAGTGGAAGCTCATTTCACCATCTGTGAGTCTCAATGCTTGTCTTCCATGAGACTTGGAGCATGGAATTTCAAGCCGAGCCATACTTGAGGCTCGAAGCACCTGAGGTATGAATCGGGCTTTGACTACTGACTCAATGTATCAAGGGCCTGGCCCATTTTTGGCTTTGTAGGGCAGCATCAAGATTTTAAATCTGATGTGATTAGAGTTTTTATATGCCCATGATATCACGGAGGTAAGAAGGATGTGCTTTCTGCACTACATGAAACAAGACACTGCTATGTGGCAGGTAGATCATTCAGGAAAGGGTGTGGGAGTGCAAGATCTCCCCACTGGAGAATTGGTGCTGTATACCAAGTTCAATTGTCACCTTTGAGAACAGATGTGACATAAAGTTCATGCCTTGGTCAGATTGTATAACTTTGGGCAATCCAAAGGTAGTGCAGAATTTAATAACAGCTCTTCAATTTTAGTTATCGAAGGGGAATTGCCTCAGGTTACGTGGTGGCAGCACACATTATAGTCAATAGGTAGCAATGCCCAGAACGGGTCTTTGGCAAAGGGCCCACACAATCAACCAACACCTTTTCAAAGGGCTCACCAACTGCTGGAATGGGGCACAGAGGAACAGACAGAATGACCTGATTTGGTTTTCCGGCCATGTAAGGCATGAACGGCAGTGTCCAACATCACTCCTAATCGATGGCCAAAAGAAATGTTGTAGAATTTGTTGTTTTGTCATTTTTCTGATACCTAGGTGTCCAGACAGGGGATGGTCATGGGCTAGTGATAATATGTGTATTTGGTATGATGCTGGAACAACTACCTGGGCTACAGAGTTTCACTCCTCCTCAGAATCAGACTCACTCCATGTCCTGAATACAACACCACCTCAAATGAAATACATGCGCCGATAACCTTTCGGTTTGTTTTGTCACGATTCTTATTTTCTAGTACACATCCATTGGTCAAATATATTTATCATTTACTAAAATTTTATTCTGTGCATTGGAATACTTTTAAAATATACATCAGTAAGGTAATGTACATGAACCCATGTTTTCTGATTGTTTTTGGATAACAGAAAAATGGCTTGTCACATGCATCCTTGACTCAGTCTATCTGTTACAGAAACAACATTTTTTGAGACAATTCTAATAGCCATTATTGTGGAAAAACCTCATCAGCCAGGATGATTTTGCATGTAGCTGTTTAATACAATCGTATAGGGTAGTTGTGTGTTTGATTATAAATGATGATCTCATAATAATCTTATCTACATATTCTTATACATTTACATAGTAGCATTCACTCATATACTCAAATTCCATATGATACATAGAAAAGGTCCACCTCATCCATTTTAGTTTTTACCTGATCAATAATCCAAAAAAATATATAAATAACAGCACCCTCTAGCGATGAACCTCAATTATTTCAAGCTAAATATAAAGTATAGCTAGGATAAGTCAGCACTATCTTGCAGCTAGAACAAATTATTCTCAGATTAATTTATGCATCATGGCAAGTGGCTGAGTTAAAAATGAAACACAATTAAGTCAAATTAAATTGACCCACCTGCAACAAGTTCAGCAACCACATTTAATTTCACTGAATGGTCAGCTAGCCAGCCTATACAAAACAGGTTATTGTTAGAAATTCTGCATGTGTGATTCACTTATCTTCACATCTCAGATTGCTTATAATGATATACTAATGTATCCACGTTAGAAATAATTGGTGAAATCCACCACAAAAGGTGAGACTCAACATAATAAATAATGAGACAAATCTTGGGATATGACTTGGATATTAACCTACCCAAAGCAGCTATGACTCGCTCTGCTCTATATAAGGGGCTGGAGACTTTCTGACCAGCAGGTTGCGCTGAACCCATTTTGCAGGCATTTCACAACTTTATCATTTTTAACACTGTGACATTGTTTTAGGTAATCTGTGTTCTACATATTCAAAAGAAGCACACTAGGAAGTAAGAATGGCTTCTTCTTTGGTGAAAATCTCCTTGTTAAATAATCTTTTTTTTCTACTGCATTGTTGTAAGTTTAAATTTGGTTAACATTTTTTCAGGGTTGCATGATTTGTAATTTTTTTACTGTTTGGAATGCCCAAGGTTTATAATATTACAAGTGGGACTATTCTCTACAAACCTATGCGATATCAGATCAAAGTTATTAGAATGTGTGATTTTCTGCTGTTTGTTATATATGTCAATGTTTACAGTAGCGATTTTCTTTGTTCAATCATTTTTTATGTGGTCTAACTGGAAGCATCTAATGACTGTGGTAACTCAAAGAGCTATTTAAAGGGCTCCGTCAGTGATTTTTAATCATTGCTGCACATACATTGTTGGTTTTCTTAAAAGTTAATTTTGCCATGTCATTGCCAATGTGTTTTTCACAGGCTAAGAACATCAGTGAGCTCTCTCTGACCAAGGTCTAGTTTATAGCCAGCGAGTTTGGTGGAGTTATGTTAAAGGGTTGGCATGCGGGCTTCCTGAGTGGTTTTTAAAACGTGTGTTTTGCTAAATCATTGGCAACACAAAACACCGAATGCTCCATCTGGTCACGGCCAATATTATAGCCAGCAAGTTTGTTGTTGCTACCTGAAAGTATTAGTGTGCAAGATTTAGGTTTTTTTTTTTTACAGGCTATTTAAAATATGCTGTCAATGCAGTGGCTATGCTGTAACATTCACGTTAGATTAGACTTGCAACTAGACTTTGTAGGGTGGAAGAACTACGGGAACAGAACTGGGTTGTGCTTCCGTACCCTTTACCGACACATTTTTTAGTACCATTTGTGTGAAGTAGGAAAGTCAGCTGTGGTGGAACAACAGTAGAGCCAAAAACATAGCAAAGGGCTGAAATGACCTTACCTTTGATGTTAAGGTCTCTCAAGAATGCCTAAGGTAACTAAGCATGTGGAAGGTCACAAAGAGCAGATGGCTTGCATTCCCTCAGCCTTCAATGACATGCCGGCATGTTGTTGCATCATTTTCATACACTGACCCATTCTCACAAATCAAATTAATTGTCTTGCAAACATGTTTTGAATTGTTTCTAGTGGTAGATCAATGACAAGGAATAATACCTGTCAAGTATGTACCTTGCAATGTTGCAAAGTCATCAGTCATCAAAAGAACTCTAAATTAATAAAATGAAAATTGTAATAAGTCAAGAATGCCAAATGAGCAGAAGGTGTCCAAATGTGGACATGAGACAAAAATCCAAAGGTAAACAAATGCAATGGGCTTGTTGGTCTAGGCGTATGATTCCTGCTTAGGGTGCGACGGATTCCAGGTTCAAATCGGGAACGAGCTCTTTATACTTACTTTGGATCCACAGGTGTCTTGCACCATATGTTAGTGTCGCTTCATGAAAGAGTAAAAGAACTGAAAGACCACCTCAATTCTGTTTCTTAACATTGCCCAGTCAAAAAAAGGGCTATACTGAGTTTAATGATGGCTTGTTGGTCTAGGGGTATGATTCTCGCTTTGGGTGTGAGAGGTCCTGGGTTCAATTCCCAGACAAGCCCACTTTGACTTCAACCAGTTGCTGGAGGTGAGATCATGCCTTCTCTATTTAAAAGTTTTTGCTAAGGGATGTCCAAATTAAGAAAGAGCTAGAGTGCCCACTTCCTGTCCTGGTGATCCAGTCTTCCACAGAGTATACAGCTGGCTCTAAGATTCTTGAAAAATTGCATTTCATTTAGCACTTGCTTTACATTCCGTTTGGAACTAAACTCTCCAGGTCCAGAATTGGCATGTTACGTTTTAAGGAATTTACTATGGTAATGCTTACCTTAACATGAGGTCTATCTATACAGAGAAGTGGACAGGGTCGCCCTATGACCAAGGCCTTAATCTCTCGGCCATTGCAGCTGTTGCATACTTTGGGCACTTGTGGGTTATGTCCTTGGACTTCTTCAAGCTCAATTATGAGTCCACATGTGTCAATTATGAGTCCACATCACTTCAAATAAGCAACTAAATTCTCTATTCTGCAAGAGACTACATTGGAGTTCCACACCAACACCTTAATTCCTGGGCCATCACAACTTATGGACAAAGCAGCTATTTCTGCATCAATTCGTAGGACTCCTACAGTTTCACTGGCACGAAGTTGCAAATGGCATGGCAAGCATATGCGAAAGGAGACCTATCTTGGGATATGACTTGAATGTCAAGTCCTGAGATGTACTTGTTACATATACATATACATTTACATTTACGGCATTTCCCAGACACTCTTATCCAGAGCGACTTACAAAAGTGCTTTGTCATTTACTCATAGAATACATCCTAGCCATTACAGTAGATTAGAGTCCAACATACCAATGATCTAGAATACTGTAGAAAAAAGGGATCACTGCTGTTGCCTAGAAGTACAAAATGCATAAGGTCTATCTTAAACAATGATAAGTGCAATAAACAATAAGCACCAAAGTTTGTTAGTCAATATAGGAGCAGGGTCATTTGTCCTTTAAATATTCCATGAATAGATAGATCTTTAGTCTGTGTTTGAAGACTGCAAGGGACTCTGCTGTCAAGACAGCAAATGGAAGCTTATTCCATCTTCTGTGAGCCAGAACAGATAGTAATCTAAACACTTGTCTTCCATGAGACTTGAAGCATGGAATTTCACGCCGAGCCATACCTGAGGTTCGAAGCACTCGAGGTACAAATCAGGCTTTGACCATTGACTCAATGTAACAAGGGGCTGCACCATTTTTGACTTTGTAGTTAAGCGTCAAGATTTTAAATCTGATGTGTGCAGCTACTGGAAGCAAACGAAGGGAGCGCAGCAGCGGGGTAACACGTGTGAACTTCGGAAGATTGAACACCAGTTGTGCTGCGGCTACTACTGCTGTTACTTGCACGTACATCATCTTGTTAGTGACTTGTGGGTGGGCACTGGAGTGAACAGTGTAAGAGCTAAAGTGTTATAGTTATAGTTAAAGAGAAAAGAGGCCGCTGTCCCTGGAATGCTGGTGCAAGACATGGAAGAGAATCATAGGCAAACACCATTGCAATTTGCATGTGAGAAATAGTCTTCCAGAACTTTCTCTGAGCTAAGATGAATGTCCAATAGTTGAAGAGTTTTTACATGTCCTTTACATCACGCAGGTAAAAAGGATTTGCTTTCTCCTCTACATGAAACAAGACACTGCTATGTGGCAGATAGATCGTTCAGTAAAGGATCTGGGAATGCAATCTCTCCCCACTGGTGGCATGATGTCTCTGCAGAAATCACTTCAAATAAGCAACTAAATCCTCTATTCTGCGAGAGACTACATTGGAGTTCCACACCAACACCTTAATTCCTGGGCCATCACAACTTATGGACAAAGCAGCTATTTCTGCATCAATTCCTAGGACTCCTACAGTTTCCCTGGCACAAAGTTGCAAATGGCATGGCAAGCATATGCAAAAGTAGACCTAGAGGACACTGTACACTCATTCTTCCAGTAAAGGAATCAGAACAGAAACATGTCATCTCCTTACGCTGCAAGCAGGAGTCGAACCTGCGCGGGGATCCCCCATTGGATTTCAAGTCCAACGCCTTAACCTCTCGGCCATTGCAGCTGTTGCATACTTTGGGCACTTGTGGGTTATGTCCTTGGACTTCTTCACGCTCAATTATGAGTCCCCATGTGTCATTGATTCAGGGTTGCAAATGGCCTGATATGCAAATTCAAAGACAGGACTCTCCCGCATGGTCTGCTCACTATTTTAGCAAGCTAATGTCAAATCCAGATAAACAGGTGCTCAGAAGCTTGTCAGAGTATTAGACTGATGTACTACCTACTACACTAATGTGGCCTCCAAGGTCTTCCACGTGAAAACGTGGGACAGCTCAAGGTGGCTCACCAATTTTGCCTGAACACTGCTTTTGTTTTTAAAAAATCACACCTAGCTGATGTAGGTGTCATGTAAAGTTTTCACTGGCATGCTGTTAGTACAAGTGGGCAGAAATGTAAGTCAACTAAGATGAAACTTGCACATTGGAAATAAATTAGTGCAGGATATCGCTTGACCTAAGTTGAATGTTGACAAGAGAGTGCAGCTCAGTACATTAATTTGCAATGGAATAATCAGACATTTTGCAAACAGAGTCAAAGCCAAATTTGATAAAAATGCTGCATATGACATAACTCATAGTGTAGACCAATCTCGTGTTTATCACACAGGGATAGCCAAAATGCTTTGAATATTTTGCATTTTTACAAGAATTCGAAAAGAAATACAAATCATAAGCCAGCACACCAACATTGTTAAAAGAGGAAAATGAAGACAGGGTCAACATCACCAGAATGTGTTTAAAAAACTTTCTGTTGTATGTGCACTGATCCAAAATACTTCAAAACCTGTGGGATGTGTACATCTCAGTCAGTTTCTTTTAACACACATGCATCTGTCCTTGTTAGTATATTAGATAGTATCTCTGCCTCTCAGGCAGAAATTCTTGGGTTGTTTCCCCGGCAGGGAGTATTCCTATTCTTAGTGCACTGCAGACAAACCGGTGACTTGGCACCCTTTTTAGGAATGATAACATCGAATCCTACACCCACAGTTGCTCTTTTCTACTTATATGAATCAAGACACTAGCACATTGTGGATCAATACTTTGATAAAGCACCTGGGAGAGAATTTGATGCCCAGTGGCGACATTATCTCTAAGCAGACATGACAAAACATGCATACCATCAAGGCCAAGACTGAAGAGCATGGAAAAATTTTGTCAATTTCATAAACTACATCAAATGCTTTGCTGGTGTCAAATATTGTAATGACATTAAATATTGTGACTTGACAATTATGTGAAGGGTAGTGCTTGGTAACTGTCCATCTTGACTTTGGATTGTACATTTTCTCTCTTGACTTGTCTCGGGACTACAGTGTCAATTCTTGAGATGTATTTGTTCCATTTACATTTACATTTAAGGCATTTAGCAGACACTTTTATCCAGTGTGACTTACAAAAGGGCTTTGTCATTTACTCATAGAATACACCCTAGCCATTACAGTAGTTTAGAGTCCAATATACCACTGATCTAGAATACTGTAGAAATAAAAGGATCACTGCCGTTACCTAGAAGTACAAAATGCATAAGGACTAAAGTTTGTTAGACAACATCAGTGTAATAAATACTACCCTACAATAAGTGCTAATTTAGTTAGTCAATATAGGAGCAGGGTCATTTGTCAGATTCCATGAATAGATGGGTCTTTAGTCTGTGTTTGAAGACTGCAAGAGCTCTGCTGTCAGGAGAGCAAGTGGAAGCTCATTTCACCATCTGTGAGTCTCAATGCTTGTCTTCCATGAGACTTGGAGCATGGAATTTCAAGCCGAGCCATACTTGAGGCTCGAAGCACCTGAGGTATGAATCGGGCTTTGACTACTGACTCAATGTATCAAGGGCCTGGCCCATTTTTGGCTTTGTAGGGCAGCATCAAGATTTTAAATCTGATGTGATTAGAGTTTTTATATGCCCATGATATCACGGAGGTAAGAAGGATGTGCTTTCTGCACTACATGAAACAAGACACTGCTATGTGGCAGGTAGATCATTCAGGAAAGGGTGTGGGAGTGCAAGATCTCCCCACTGGAGAATTGGTGCTGTATACCAAGTTCAATTGTCACCTTTGAGAACAGATGTGACATAAAGTTCATGCCTTGGTCAGATTGTATAACTTTGGGCAATCCAAAGGTAGTGCAGAATTTAATAACAGCTCTTCAATTTTAGTTATCGAAGGGGAATTGCCTCAGGTTACGTGGTGGCAGCACACATTATAGTCAATAGGTAGCAATGCCCAGAACGGGTCTTTGGCAAAGGGCCCACACAATCAACCAACACCTTTTCAAAGGGCTCACCAACTGCTGGAATGGGGCACAGAGGAACAGACAGAATGACCTGATTTGGTTTTCCGGCCATGTAAGGCATGAACGGCAGTGTCCAACATCACTCCTAATCGATGGCCAAAAGAAATGTTGTAGAATTTGTTGTTTTGTCATTTTTCTGATACCTAGGTGTCCAGACAGGGGATGGTCATGGGCTAGTGATAATATGTGTATTTGGTATGATGCTGGAACAACTACCTGGGCTACAGAGTTTCACTCCTCCTCAGAATCAGACTCACTCCATGTCCTGAATACAACACCACCTCAAATGAAATACATGCGCCGATAACCTTTCGGTTTGTTTTGTCACGATTCTTATTTTCTAGTACACATCCATTGGTCAAATATATTTATCATTTACTAAAATTTTATTCTGTGCATTGGAATACTTTTAAAATATACATCAGTAAGGTAATGTACATGAACCCATGTTTTCTGATTGTTTTTGGATAACAGAAAAATGGCTTGTCACGTGCATCCTTGACTCAGTCTATCTGTTACAGAAACAACATTTTTTGAGACAATTCTAATAGCCATTATTGTGGAAAAACCTCATCAGCCAGGATGATTTTGCATGTAGCTGTTTAATACAATCGTATAGGGTAGTTGTGTGTTTGATTATAAATGATGATCTCATAATAATCTTATCTACATATTCTTATACATTTACATAGTAGCATTCACTCATATACTCAAATTCCATATGATACATAGAAAAGGTCCACCTCATCCATTTTAGTTTTTACCTGATCAATAATCCAAAAAAATATATAAATAACAGCACCCTCTAGCGATGAACCTCAATTATTTCAAGCTAAATATAAAGTATAGCTAGGATAAGTCAGCACTATCTTGCAGCTAGAACAAATTATTCTCAGATTAATTTATGCATCATGGCAAGTGGCTGAGTTAAAAATGAAACACAATTAAGTCAAATTAAATTGACCCACCTGCAACAAGTTCAGCAACCACATTTAATTTCACTGAATGGTCAGCTAGCCAGCCTATACAAAACAGGTTATTGTTAGAAATTCTGCATGTGTGATTCACTTATCTTCACATCTCAGATTGCTTATAATGATATACTAATGTAGCCACGTTAGAAATAATTGGTGAAATCCACCACAAAAGGTGAGACTCAACATAATAAATAATGAGACAAATCTTGGGATATGACTTGGATATTAACCTACCCAAAGCAGCTATGACTCGCTCTGCTCTATATAAGGGGCTGGAGACTTTCTGACCAGCAGGTTGCGCTGAACCCATTTTGCAGGCATTTCACAACTTTATCATTTTTAACACTGTGACATTGTTTTAGGTAATCTGTGTTCTACATATTCAAAAGAAGCACACTAGGAAGTAAGAATGGCTTCTTCTTTGGTGAAAATCTCCTTGTTAAATAATCTTTTTTTTCTACTGCATTGTTGTAAGTTTAAATTTGGTTAACATTTTTTCAGGGTTGCATGATTTGTAATTTTTTTACTGTTTGGAATGCCCAAGGTTTATAATATTACAAGTGGGACTATTCTCTACAAACCTATGCGATATCAGATCAAAGTTATTAGAATGTGTGATTTTCTGCTGTTTGTTATATATGTCAATGTTTACAGTAGCGATTTTCTTTGTTCAATCATTTTTTATGTGGTCTAACTGGAAGCATCTAATGACTGTGGTAACTCAAAGAGCTATTTAAAGGGCTCCGTCAGTGATTTTTAATCATTGCTGCACATACATTGTTGGTTTTCTTAAAAGTTAATTTTGCCATGTCATTGCCAATGTGTTTTTCACAGGCTAAGAACATCAGTGAGCTCTCTCTGACCAAGGTCCAGTTTATAGCCAGCGAGTTTGGTGGAGTTATGTTAAAGGGTTGGCATGCAGGCTTCCTGAGTGGTTTTTAAAACGTGTGTTTTGCTGAATCATTGGCAACACAAAACACCGAATGCTCCATCTGGTCACGGCCAATATTATAGCCAGCAAGTTTGTTGTTGCTACCTGAAAGTATTAGTGTGCAAGATTTAGGATTTTTTTTTTTACAGGCTATTTAAAATATGCTGTCAATGCAGTGGCTATGCTGTAACATTCACGTTAGATTAGACTTGCAACTAGACTTTGTAGGGTGGAAGAACTACGGGAACAGAACTGGGTTGTGCTTCCGTACCCATTACCGACACATTTTTTTAGTACCATTTGTGTGAAGTAGGAAAGTCAGCTGTGGTGGAACAACAGTAGAGCCAAAAACATAGCAAAGGGCTGAAATGACCTTACCTTTGATGTTAAGGTCTCTCAAGAATGCCTAAGGTAACTAAGCATGTGGAAGGTCACAAAGAGCAGATGGCTTGCATTCCCTCAGCCTTCAATGACATGCCGGCATGTTGTTGCATCATTTTCATACACTGACCCATTCTCACAAATCAAATTAATTGTCTTGCAAACATGTTTTGAATTGGAACACGCTGGAACAGGCTGAGGGCTCGGGCACACCGAGCTCCCTTACCTAGCATCCTGCTAGCCAACGTCCAGTCTCTGGATAACAAGCTAGACGACCTCCGGGCCAGGATAAAGTTCCAGAGGGACATTCGGGATTGCAATCTCCTCTGCTTCACCGAGTCGTGGCTGAACCCAGCGGTACCAAACCACGCTATCCTGCCGGCCGAGTTCTTCTCGGTTCACCGCATGGACAGGACGGCAGATTCGGGGAAATCGAGAGGCGGCGGAGTGTGTGTGATGGTAAACAACAGCTGGTGCAACAATGCCAACGTTGTTACTCTCGCCTGCTCCTGCTCACCCAACCTGGAGCTGCTCGACCTCAAACTTCGTCCTTTCTACCTTCCTCGGGAGTTCACTTCGGTCATCATCAACACCGTGTACATCCCACCTCAGGCTAACATGGACACTGCACTGTGGGAACTTCATGAGGCTCTCACACAGTTTCAGGCACAGCACCGGGACGCTGCACTTATTGTGGTTGGGGATTTCAACAGCGCTAACCTCAAGCGTGCGGTGCCCAACCTTTACCAGCACGTAACCTTCCCCACCAGGGGAAATAGGACACTAGATCACTGCTACACCCCATACAAGGACAGCTACAAGGCACTAGCTCAGCCACCGTTTGGTAAGTCGGACCACGCCGCCATCTTCCTCCTACCAAAATATAAACAATGGCTGAAACGGGAAGCTCCGGTTCAGAGGGAGGTCGCGCGCTGGACAGACCAATCGGTGGCCACTCTGCAGGACGCTCTGGATGACGCGGACTGGGACATGTTCCGGCGCAGCACTGATGATGTCAGCGAGTTTACGGAGGCAGTAGTAGGATTTATTGGGAAACTGGTGGACGACACGATCCCAAGAATCACCATCAAGAAGTTTTCCAACCAGAAGCCCTGGGTGGACAGAACCATCCGCGAGGCTCTGAACTCTCAAACTGCTGCCTACAATGCGGGGATCATCAGCGGGAACATGGACGAGTACAAGTCTGCAGCATACGGAGTGCGCAGGGCGGTGAGGGAGGCGAAGCGGCGCTACGGGAAGAAACTAGAGACACAGTTCCAGCAGAGTGGCTCTAGATCCCTGTGGCAGGGAATACGGATGATCACGGACTACAGGAGCCCACCCTCTGGGCTGATGAGTGCGGATGAGTCTCTGGCGAACGAGCTGAATACATTCTTTGCTCGCTTCGAGGCTACATCTAGCATTGCTAGTGCTAACAGCACCAATGCTAACGGCGCTAGTGCTGACAGCACCAATGCTAACGGCGCTAGTGCTAACAGCGCCAATGCTAACGGCGCTAGTGCTAATGGCACTATCGGCGCAGCCAATGGCACATGCGCGGGGCCCACCATAGAACAGCGCCCTCTCATCATCACGGAGAGTGACGTGAGGAGAGTGTTTAAAAGGGTGAATACCAGGAAGGCGATGGGACCAGACGGTATCTGCGGGAGGGTCCTCAAAGCCTGCGCAGATCAGCTAGCCCCGGTATTCACCGACATCTTCAATCTCTCCCTGACGCTCGGTATTGTCCCATCCAGCTTCAAGCGGTCCACCATCGTCCCCGTCCCGAAGAAACCTCGACCCTCCGACCTCAATGACTACCGCCCTGTCGCCCTCACATCAGTCATGATGAAGTGCTTTGAAAAGCTAGTTAGAGACTTCATCACATCTTCACTGCCAGCCTCCACGGACCCACTGCAGTTTGCATACCGCCACAACCGCTCCACTGACGATGCGATTGCACATCTGCTCCACACTACACTGACTCACCTGGACAAAGGGAGGGGAAATTATGTTAAAATGCTATTTGTCGACTACAGTTCAGCATTTAACACTATCATTCCCTCCCTACTCACTACTAAGTTGGGAGATCTAGGACTGCATACATCCCTGTGCGACTGGATCTCCAACTTCCTAACAGACAGACCACAATTATTACGGGTGGGCAACTGCGCCTCATCGACCCTCACCCTCAGCACTGGAGCTCCTCAGGGTTGTGTCCTAAGCCCCCTGCTTTACTCACTGTACACCTACGACTGCACAGCCACTTCCAGCTCTAACACCATTGTCAAGTTTGCTGATGACACCGTTGTCGTGGGTCTGATCTCGGACAACGACGAGAGGGCCTACCTGGAGGAGATTAAACACCTAGAAAACTGGTGCCAGGAAAATAATCTCCTCCTAAACGTCAGTAAAACAAAGGAGCTGATCGTGGATTGCAGCAAGAAGCAGGAGCGGCACTACCAACCTGTGAGGATCAGTGGAACCACGGTGGAGAGAGTAGATAGTTTCAGGTACCTTGGTGTTCACATCTCGCAGGACCTGTCCTGGTCCCGCCATACCAGCTCCCTGGCAAAGAAGGCTCGTCAGCGTCTTTACCACCTCAGATGCCTAAGGGACTTCAGACTGCCCACCAAGGTACTGCGGAACTTCTACACCTGCACTATCGAGAGCATCCTCACGGGGAACATCACAGTCTGGTTTGGAAATGGCACCAAGCAGGACAGACAAGCACTCCAAAGGGTAGTGCGTTCAGCAGAGCGCATCACTCACTCGGAACTTCCTGACCTGCAGACCACCTACTACAAGCGGTGCCAAACCAAGGCCAGGAAAATTGTGAAGGACCCCACCCATCCCAACAATAGACTCTTCTCTCTGTTGAGGTCAGGGAGGCGCTTCCGCTCCCTGAAGACCAAAACAGAGAGACTGAAGAGGAGCTTCTTCCCACAGGCCATTCGGGCCCTGAATCAGGGAAACTGATAAACTGTGGGGACCACCACCACCACCACGTAACATGACTGTATATCTGTACATCTGTATATATAGATTTACATTTATACTCAATTAACCTGTTACAACAACTGTAGATATGGTACTATACAATGGATCTGTACATTCTGTAGATTGTGTACATATATACTCAGCCATATACATTGTACATTGTGTATATAATCATAATATACATATATTGTACATACATTGTTAATATATTTTTGTACATACATAGAATATATATTTATCTGTATATATATTTTTTTCTCTATGCACCCCTGGTTCTCTTCCTCAGTTTGGACAGAGCACTCTCCACCATTTCACTGCGTGTTGTACTGTGTATGACTATGTATGTGACAAATAAACCGAACTTGAACTTGAACTTGAACTTGTTATGTTAAAGGGTCGGCATGCAGGCTTCCTGAGTGGTTTTTAAAACGTGTGTTTTGCTGAATCATTGGCAACACAAAACACCGAATGCTCCATCTGGTCACGGCCAATATTATAGCCAGCAAGTTTGTTGTTGCTACCTGAAAGTATTAGTGTGCAAGATTTAGGATTTTTTTTTTTACAGGCTATTTAAAATATGCTGTCAATGCAGTGGCTATGCTGTAACATTCACGTTAGATTAGACTTGCAACTAGACTTTGTAGGGTGGAAGAACTACGGGAACAGAACTGGGTTGTGCTTCCGTACCCATTACCGACACATTTTTTAGTACCATTTGTGTGAAGTAGGAAAGTCAGCTGTGGTGGAACAACAGTAGAGCCAAAAACATAGCAAAGGGCTGAAATGACCTTACCTTTGATGTTAAGGTCTCTCAAGAATGCCTAAGGTAACTAAGCATGTGGAAGGTCACAAAGAGCAGATGGCTTGCATTCCCTCAGCCTTCAATGACATGCCGGCATGTTGTTGCATCATTTTCATACACTGACCCATTCTCACAAATCAAATTAATTGTCTTGCAAACATGTTTTGAATTGTTTCTAGTGGTAGATCAATGACAAGGAATAATACCTGTCAAGTATGTACCTTGCAATGTTGCAAAGTCATCAGTCATCAAAAGAACTCTAAATTAATAAAATGAAAATTGTAATAAGTCAAGAATGCCAACTGAGCAGAGGGTGTCCAAATGTGGACATGAGACAAAAATCCAAAGGTAAACAAATGCAATGGGCTTGTTGGTCTAGGCGTATGATTCTTGCTTAGGGTGCGACGGATTCCAGGTTCAAATCGGGAACGAGCTCTTTATACTTACTTTGGATCCACAGGTGTCTTGCACCATATGTTAGTGTCGCTTCATGAAAGAGTAAAAGAACTGAAAGACCACCTCAATTCTGTTTCTTAACATTGCCCAGTCAAAAAAAGGGCTATACTGAGTTTAATGATGGCTTGTTGGTCTAGGGGTATGATTCTTGCTTTGGGTGTGAGAGGTCCTGGGTTCAATTCCCAGACAAGCCCACTTTGACTTCAACCAGTTGCTGGAGGTGAGATCATGCCTTCTCTATTTAAAAGTTTTTGCTAAGGGATGTCCAAATTAAGAAAGAGCTAGAGTGCCCACTTCCTGTCCTGGTGATCCAGTCTTCCACAGAGTATACAGCTGGCTCTAAGATTCTTGAAAAATTGCATTTCATTTAGCACTTGCTTTACATTCCGTTTGGAACTAAACTCTCCAGGTCCAGAATTGGCATGTTACGTTTTAAGGAATTTACTATGGTAATGTTTACCTTAACATGAGGTCTATCTATACAGAGAAGTGGACAGGGTCGCCCTATGACCAAGGCTTTAATCTCTCGGCCATTGCAGCTGTTGCATACTTTGGGCACTTGTGGGTTATGTCCTTGGACTTCTTCAAGCTCAATTATGAGTCCCCATGTGTCATTGATTCAGGGTTGCAAATGGCCTGATATGCAAATTCAAAGACAGGACTCTCCCGCATGGTCTGCTCACTATTTTAGCAAGCTAATGTCAATTCCAGATAAACAGGTGCTCAGAAGCTTGTCAGAGTATTAGACTGATGCACTACCTACTACACTAATGTGGCCTCCAAGGTCTTCCACGTCACGTGAAAACGTGGGACAGCTCAAGGTGGCTCACCAATTTTGCCTGAACACTGCTTTTGTTTTTAAAAAATCACACCTAGCTGATGTAGGTGTCATGTAAAGTTTTCACTGGCATGCTGTTAGTACAAGTGGGCAGAAATGTAAGTCAACAAAGATGAAACTTGCACATTGGAAATAAATTAGTGCAGGATATCGCTTGACCTAAGTTGAATGTTGACAAGAGAGTGCAGCTCAGTACATTAATTTGCAATGGAATAATCAGACATTTTGCAAACAGAGTCAAAGCCAAATTTGATAAAAATGCTGCATATGACATAACTCATAGTGTAGACCAATCTCGTGTTTATCACACAGGGATAGTCAAAATGCTTTGAATATTTTGCATTTTTACAAGAATTCGAAAAGAAATACAAATCATAAGCCAGCACACCAACATTGTTAAAAGAGGAAAATGAAGACAGGGTCAACATCACCAGAATGTGTTTAAAAAACTTTCTCTTGTATGTGCACTGATCCAAAATACTTCAAAACCTGTGGGATGTGTACATCTCAGTCAGTTTCTTTTAACACACATGCATCTGTCCTTGTTAGTATATTAGATAGTATCTCTGCCTCTCAGGCAGAAATTCTTGGGTTGTTTCCCCAGCAGGGAGTATTCCTATTCTTAGTGCACTGCAGACAAACCGGTGACTTGGCACCCTTTTTAGGAATGATAACATCGAATCCTACACCCACAGTTGCTCTTTTCTACTTATATGAATCAAGACACTAGCACATTGTGGATCAATACTTTGATAAAGCACCTGGGAGAGAATTTGATGCCCAGTGGCGACATTATCTCTAAGCAGACATGACAAAACATGCATACCATCAAGGCCAAGACTGAAGAGCATGGAAAAATTTTGTCAATTTCATAAACTACATCAAATGCTTTGCTGGTGTCAAATATTGTAATGACATTAAATATTGTGACTTGACAATTATGTGAAGGGTAGTGCTTGGTAACTGTCCATCTTGACTTTGGATTGTACATTTTCTCTCTTGACTTGTCTCGGGACTACAGTGTCAATTCTTGAGATGTATTTGTTCCAATTACATTTACATTTAAGGCATTTAGCAGACACTTTTATCCAGTGTGACTTACAAAAGGGCTTTGTCATTTACTCATAGAATACACCCTAGCCATTACAGTAGTTTAGAGTCCAATATACCACTGATCTAGAATACTGTAGAAATAAAAGGATCACTGCCGTTACCTAGAAGTACAAAATGCATAAGGACTAAAGTTTGTTAGACAACATCAGTGTAATAAATACTACCCTACAATAAGTGCTAATTTAGTTAGTCAATATAGGAGCAGGGTCATTTGTCAGATTCCATGAATAGATGGGTCTTTAGTCTGTGTTTGAAGACTGCAAGAGCTCTGCTGTCAGGAGAGCAAGTGGAAGCTCATTTCACCATCTGTGAGTCTCAATGCTTGTCTTCCATGAGACTTGGAGCATGGAATTTCAAGCCGAGCCATACTTGAGGCTCGAAGCACCTGAGGTATGAATCGGGCTTTGACTACTGACTCAATGTATCAAGGGCCTGGCCCATTTTTGGCTTTGTAGGGCAGCATCAAGATTTTAAATCTGATGTGATTAGAGTTTTTATATGCCCATGATATCACGGAGGTAAGAAGGATGTGCTTTCTGCACTACATGAAACAAGACACTGCTATGTGGCAGGTAGATCATTCAGGAAAGGGTGTGGGAGTGCAAGATCTCCCCACTGGAGAATTGGTGCTGTATACCAAGTTCAATTGTCACCTTTGAGAACAGATGTGACATAAAGTTCATGCCTTGGTCAGATTGTATAACTTTGGGCAATCCAAAGGTAGTGCAGAATTTAATAACAGCTCTTCAATTTTAGTTATCGAAGGGGAATTGCCTCAGGTTACGTGGTGGCAGCACACATTATAGTCAATAGGTAGCAATGCCCAGAACGGGTCTTTGGCAAAGGGCCCACACAATCAACCAACACCTTTTCAAAGGGCTCACCAACTGCTGGAATGGGGCACAGAGGAACAGACAGAATGACCTGATTTGGTTTTCCGGCCATGTAAGGCATGAACGGCAGTGTCCAACATCACTCCTAATCGATGGCCAAAAGAAATGTTGTAGAATTTGTTGTTTTGTCATTTTTCTGATACCTAGGTGTCCAGACAGGGGATGGTCATGGGCTAGTGATAATATGTGTATTTGGTATGATGCTGGAACAACTACCTGGGCTACAGAGTTTCACTCCTCCTCAGAATCAGACTCACTCCATGTCCTGAATACAACACCACCTCAAATGAAATACATGCGCCGATAACCTTTCGGTTTGTTTTGTCACGATTCTTATTTTCTAGTACACATCCATTGGTCAAATATATTTATCATTTACTAAAATTTTATTCTGTGCATTGGAATACTTTTAAAATATACATCAGTAAGGTAATGTACATGAACCCATGTTTTCTGATTGTTTTTGGATAACAGAAAAATGGCTTGTCACGTGCATCCTTGACTCAGTCTATCTGTTACAGAAACAACATTTTTTGAGACAATTCTAATAGCCATTATTGTGGAAAAACCTCATCAGCCAGGATGATTTTGCATGTAGCTGTTTAATACAATCGTATAGGGTAGTTGTGTGTTTGATTATAAATGATGATCTCATAATAATCTTATCTACATATTCTTATACATTTACATAGTAGCATTCACTCATATACTCAAATTCCATATGATACATAGAAAAGGTCCACCTCATCCATTTTAGTTTTTACCTGATCAATAATCCAAAAAAATATATAAATAACAGCACCCTCTAGCGATGAACCTCAATTATTTCAAGCTAAATATAAAGTATAGCTAGGATAAGTCAGCACTATCTTGCAGCTAGAACAAATTATTCTCAGATTAATTTATGCATCATGGCAAGTGGCTGAGTTAAAAATGAAACACAATTAAGTCAAATTAAATTGACCCACCTGCAACAAGTTCAGCAACCACATTTAATTTCACTGAATGGTCAGCTAGCCAGCCTATACAAAACAGGTTATTGTTAGAAATTCTGCATGTGTGATTCACTTATCTTCACATCTCAGATTGCTTATAATGATATACTAATGTATCCACGTTAGAAATAATTGGTGAAATCCACCACAAAAGGTGAGACTCAACATAATAAATAATGAGACAAATCTTGGGATATGACTTGGATATTAACCTACCCAAAGCAGCTATGACTCGCTCTGCTCTATATAAGGGGCTGGAGACTTTCTGACCAGCAGGTTGCGCTGAACCCATTTTGCAGGCATTTCACAACTTTATCATTTTTAACACTGTGACATTGTTTTAGGTAATCTGTGTTCTACATATTCAAAAGAAGCACACTAGGAAGTAAGAATGGCTTCTTCTTTGGTGAAAATCTCCTTGTTAAATAATCTTTTTTTTCTACTGCATTGTTGTAAGTTTAAATTTGGTTAACATTTTTTCAGGGTTGCATGATTTGTAATTTTTTTACTGTTTGGAATGCCCAAGGTTTATAATATTACAAGTGGGACTATTCTCTACAAACCTATGCGATATCAGATCAAAGTTATTAGAATGTGTGATTTTCTGCTGTTTGTTATATATGTCAATGTTTACAGTAGCGATTTTCTTTGTTCAATCATTTTTTATGTGGTCTAACTGGAAGCATCTAATGACTGTGGTAACTCAAAGAGCTATTTAAAGGGCTCCGTCAGTGATTTTTAATCATTGCTGCACATACATTGTTGGTTTTCTTAAAAGTTAATTTTGCCATGTCATTGCCAATGTGTTTTTCACAGGCTAAGAACATCAGTGAGCTCTCTCTGACCAAGGTCTAGTTTATAGCCAGCGAGCTTGGTGGAGTTATGTTAAAGGGTTGGCATGCGGGCTTCCTGAGTGGTTTTTAAAACGTGTGTTTTGCTGAATCATTGGCAACACAAAACACCGAATGCTCCATCTGGTCACGGCCAATATTATAGCCAGCAAGTTTGTTGTTGCTACCTGAAAGTATTAGTGTGCAAGATTTAGGTTTTTTTTTTTTACAGGCTATTTAAAATATGCTGTCAATGCAGTGGCTATGCTGTAACATTCACGTTAGATTAGACTTGCAACTAGACTTTGTAGGGTGGAAGAACTACGGGAACAGAACTGGGTTGTGCTTCCGTACCCTTTACCGACACATTTTTTAGTACCATTTGTGTGAAGTAGGAAAGTCAGCTGTGGTGGAACAACAGTAGAGCCAAAAACATAGCAAAGGGCTGAAATGACCTTACCTTTGATGTTAAGGTCTCTCAAGAATGCCTAAGGTAACTAAGCATGTGGAAGGTCACAAAGAGCAGATGGCTTGCATTCCCTCAGCCTTCAATGACATGCCGGCATGTTGTTGCATCATTTTCATACACTGACCCATTCTCACAAATCAAATTAATTATCTTGCAAACATGTTTTGAATTGTTTCTAGTGGTAGATCAATGACAAGGAATAATACCTGTCAAGTATGTACCTTGCAATGTTGCAAAGTCATCAGTAATCAAAAGAACTCTAAATTAATAAAATGAAAATTGTAATAAGTCAAGAATGCCAAATGAGCAGAAGGTGTCCAAATGTGGACATGAGACAAAAATCCAAAGGTAAACAAATGCAATGGGCTTGTTGGTCTAGGCGTATGATTCTTGCTTAGGGTGCGACGGATTCCAGGTTCAAATCGGGAACGAGCTCTTTATACTTACTTTGGATCCACAGGTGTCTTGCACCATATGTTAGTGTCGCTTCATGAAAGAGTAAAAGAACTGAAAGACCACCTCAATTCTGTTTCTTAACATTGCCCAGTCAAAAAAAGGGCTATACTGAGTTTAATGATGGCTTGTTGGTCTAGGGGTATGATTCTTGCTTTGGGTGTGAGAGGTCCTGGGTTCAATTCCCAGACAAGCCCACTTTGACTTCAACCAGTTGCTGGAGGTGAGATCATGCCTTCTCTATTTAAAAGTTTTTGCTAAGGGATGTCCAAATTAAGAAAGAGCTAGAGTGCCCACTTCCTGTCCTGGTGATCCAGTCTTCCACAGAGTATACAGCTGGCTCTAAGATTCTTGAAAAATTGCATTTCATTTAGCACTTGCTTTACATTCCGTTTGGAACTAAACTCTCCAGGTCCAGAATTGGCATGTTACGTTTTAAGGAATTTACTATGGTAATGTTTACCTTAACATGAGGTCTATCTATACAGAGAAGTGGACAGGGTCGCCCTATGACCAAGGCTTTAATCTCTCGGCCATTGCAGCTGTTGCATACTTTGGGCACTTGTGGGTTATGTCCTTGGACTTCTTCAAGCTCAATTATGAGTCCCCATGTGTCATTGATTCAGGGTTGCAAATGGCCTGATATGCAAATTCAAAGACAGGACTCTCCCGCATGGTCTGCTCACTATTTTAGCAAGCTAATGTCAATTCCAGATAAACAGGTGCTCAGAAGCTTGTCAGAGTATTAGACTGATGCACTACCTACTACACTAATGTGGCCTCCAAGGTCTTCCACGTCACGTGAAAACGTGGGACAGCTCAAGGTGGCTCACCAATTTTGCCTGAACACTGCTTTTGTTTTTAAAAAATCACACCTAGCTGATGTAGGTGTCATGTAAAGTTTTCACTGGCATGCTGTTAGTACAAGTGGGCAGAAATGTAAGTCAACAAAGATGAAACTTGCACATTGGAAATAAATTAGTGCAGGATATCGCTTGACCTAAGTTGAATGTTGACAAGAGAGTGCAGCTCAGTACATTAATTTGCAATGGAATAATCAGACATTTTGCAAACAGAGTCAAAGCCAAATTTGATAAAAATGCTGCATATGACATAACTCATAGTGTAGACCAATCTCGTGTTTATCACACAGGGATAGTCAAAATGCTTTGAATATTTTGCATTTTTACAAGAATTCGAAAAGAAATACAAATCATAAGCCAGCACACCAACATTGTTAAAAGAGGAAAATGAAGACAGGGTCAACATCACCAGAATGTGTTTAAAAAACTTTCTCTTGTATGTGCACTGATCCAAAATACTTCAAAACCTGTGGGATGTGTACATCTCAGTCAGTTTCTTTTAACACACATGCATCTGTCCTTGTTAGTATATTAGATAGTATCTCTGCCTCTCAGGCAGAAATTCTTGGGTTGTTTCCCCAGCAGGGAGTATTCCTATTCTTAGTGCACTGCAGACAAACCGGTGACTTGGCACCCTTTTTAGGAATGATAACATCGAATCCTACACCCACAGTTGCTCTTTTCTACTTATATGAATCAAGACACTAGCACATTGTGGATCAATACTTTGATAAAGCACCTGGGAGAGAATTTGATGCCCAGTGGCGACATTATCTCTAAGCAGACATGACAAAACATGCATACCATCAAGGCCAAGACTGAAGAGCATGGAAAAATTTTGTCAATTTCATAAACTACATCAAATGCTTTGCTGGTGTCAAATATTGTAATGACATTAAATATTGTGACTTGACAATTATGTGAAGGGTAGTGCTTGGTAACTGTCCATCTTGACTTTGGATTGTACATTTTCTCTCTTGACTTGTCTCGGGACTACAGTGTCAATTCTTGAGATGTATTTGTTCCAATTACATTTACATTTAAGGCATTTAGCAGACACTTTTATCCAGTGTGACTTACAAAAGGGCTTTGTCATTTACTCATAGAATACACCCTAGCCATTACAGTAGTTTAGAGTCCAATATACCACTGATCTAGAATACTGTAGAAATAAAAGGATCACTGCCGTTACCTAGAAGTACAAAATGCATAAGGACTAAAGTTTGTTAGACAACATCAGTGTAATAAATACTACCCTACAATAAGTGCTAATTTAGTTAGTCAATATAGGAGCAGGGTCATTTGTCAGATTCCATGAATAGATGGGTCTTTAGTCTGTGTTTGAAGACTGCAAGAGCTCTGCTGTCAGGAGAGCAAGTGGAAGCTCATTTCACCATCTGTGAGTCTCAATGCTTGTCTTCCATGAGACTTGGAGCATGGAATTTCAAGCCGAGCCATACTTGAGGCTCGAAGCACCTGAGGTATGAATCGGGCTTTGACTACTGACTCAATGTATCAAGGGCCTGGCCCATTTTTGGCTTTGTAGGGCAGCATCAAGATTTTAAATCTGATGTGATTAGAGTTTTTATATGCCCATGATATCACGGAGGTAAGAAGGATGTGCTTTCTGCACTACATGAAACAAGACACTGCTATGTGGCAGGTAGATCATTCAGGAAAGGGTGTGGGAGTGCAAGATCTCCCCACTGGAGAATTGGTGCTGTATACCAAGTTCAATTGTCACCTTTGAGAACAGATGTGACATAAAGTTCATGCCTTGGTCAGATTGTATAACTTTGGGCAATCCAAAGGTAGTGCAGAATTTAATAACAGCTCTTCAATTTTAGTTATCGAAGGGGAATTGCCTCAGGTTACGTGGTGGCAGCACACATTATAGTCAATAGGTAGCAATGCCCAGAACGGGTCTTTGGCAAAGGGCCCACACAATCAACCAACACCTTTTCAAAGGGCTCACCAACTGCTGGAATGGGGCACAGAGGAACAGACAGAATGACCTGATTTGGTTTTCCGGCCATGTAAGGCATGAACGGCAGTGTCCAACATCACTCCTAATCGATGGCCAAAAGAAATGTTGTAGAATTTGTTGTTTTGTCATTTTTCTGATACCTAGGTGTCCAGACAGGGGATGGTCATGGGCTAGTGATAATATGTGTATTTGGTATGATGCTGGAACAACTACCTGGGCTACAGAGTTTCACTCCTCCTCAGAATCAGACTCACTCCATGTCCTGAATACAACACCACCTCAAATGAAATACATGCGCCGATAACCTTTCGGTTTGTTTTGTCACGATTCTTATTTTCTAGTACACATCCATTGGTCAAATATATTTATCATTTACTAAAATTTTATTCTGTGCATTGGAATACTTTTAAAATATACATCAGTAAGGTAATGTACATGAACCCATGTTTTCTGATTGTTTTTGGATAACAGAAAAATGGCTTGTCACGTGCATCCTTGACTCAGTCTATCTGTTACAGAAACAACATTTTTTGAGACAATTCTAATAGCCATTATTGTGGAAAAACCTCATCAGCCAGGATGATTTTGCATGTAGCTGTTTAATACAATCGTATAGGGTAGTTGTGTGTTTGATTATAAATGATGATCTCATAATAATCTTATCTACATATTCTTATACATTTACATAGTAGCATTCACTCATATACTCAAATTCCATATGATACATAGAAAAGGTCCACCTCATCCATTTTAGTTTTTACCTGATCAATAATCCAAAAAAATATATAAATAACAGCACCCTCTAGCGATGAACCTCAATTATTTCAAGCTAAATATAAAGTATAGCTAGGATAAGTCAGCACTATCTTGCAGCTAGAACAAATTATTCTCAGATTAATTTATGCATCATGGCAAGTGGCTGAGTTAAAAATGAAACACAATTAAGTCAAATTAAATTGACCCACCTGCAACAAGTTCAGCAACCACATTTAATTTCACTGAATGGTCAGCTAGCCAGCCTATACAAAACAGGTTATTGTTAGAAATTCTGCATGTGTGATTCACTTATCTTCACATCTCAGATTGCTTATAATGATATACTAATGTAGCCACGTTAGAAATAATTGGTGAAATCCACCACAAAAGGTGAGACTCAACATAATAAATAATGAGACAAATCTTGGGATATGACTTGGATATTAACCTACCCAAAGCAGCTATGACTCGCTCTGCTCTATATAAGGGGCTGGAGACTTTCTGACCAGCAGGTTGCGCTGAACCCATTTTGCAGGCATTTCACAACTTTATCATTTTTAACACTGTGACATTGTTTTAGGTAATCTGTGTTCTACATATTCAAAAGAAGCACACTAGGAAGTAAGAATGGCTTCTTCTTTGGTGAAAATCTCCTTGTTAAATAATCTTTTTTTTCTACTGCATTGTTGTAAGTTTAAATTTGGTTAACATTTTTTCAGGGTTGCATGATTTGTAATTTTTTTACTGTTTGGAATGCCCAAGGTTTATAATATTACAAGTGGGACTATTCTCTACAAACCTATGCGATATCAGATCAAAGTTATTAGAATGTGTGATTTTCTGCTGTTTGTTATATATGTCAATGTTTACAGTAGCGATTTTCTTTGTTCAATCATTTTTTATGTGGTCTAACTGGAAGCATCTAATGACTGTGGTAACTCAAAGAGCTATTTAAAGGGCTCCGTCAGTGATTTTTAATCATTGCTGCACATACATTGTTGGTTTTCTTAAAAGTTAATTTTGCCATGTCATTGCCAATGTGTTTTTCACAGGCTAAGAACATCAGTGAGCTCTCTCTGACCAAGGTCCAGTTTATAGCCAGCGAGTTTGGTGGAGTTATGTTAAAGGGTTGGCATGCAGGCTTCCTGAGTGGTTTTTAAAACGTGTGTTTTGCTGAATCATTGGCAACACAAAACACCGAATGCTCCATCTGGTCACGGCCAATATTATAGCCAGCAAGTTTGTTGTTGCTACCTGAAAGTATTAGTGTGCAAGATTTAGGATTTTTTTTTTTACAGGCTATTTAAAATATGCTGTCAATGCAGTGGCTATGCTGTAACATTCACGTTAGATTAGACTTGCAACTAGACTTTGTAGGGTGGAAGAACTACGGGAACAGAACTGGGTTGTGCTTCCGTACCCATTACCGACACATTTTTTTAGTACCATTTGTGTGAAGTAGGAAAGTCAGCTGTGGTGGAACAACAGTAGAGCCAAAAACATAGCAAAGGGCTGAAATGACCTTACCTTTGATGTTAAGGTCTCTCAAGAATGCCTAAGGTAACTAAGCATGTGGAAGGTCACAAAGAGCAGATGGCTTGCATTCCCTCAGCCTTCAATGACATGCCGGCATGTTGTTGCATCATTTTCATACACTGACCCATTCTCACAAATCAAATTAATTGTCTTGCAAACATGTTTTGAATTGGAACACGCTGGAACAGGCTGAGGGCTCGGGCACACCGAGCTCCCTTACCTAGCATCCTGCTAGCCAACGTCCAGTCTCTGGATAACAAGCTAGACGACCTCCGGGCCAGGATAAAGTTCCAGAGGGACATTCGGGATTGCAATCTCCTCTGCTTCACCGAGTCGTGGCTGAACCCAGCGGTACCAAACCACGCTATCCTGCCGGCCGAGTTCTTCTCGGTTCACCGCATGGACAGGACGGCAGATTCGGGGAAATCGAGAGGCGGCGGAGTGTGTGTGATGGTAAACAACAGCTGGTGCAACAATGCCAACGTTGTTACTCTCGCCTGCTCCTGCTCACCCAACCTGGAGCTGCTCGACCTCAAACTTCGTCCTTTCTACCTTCCTCGGGAGTTCACTTCGGTCATCATCAACACCGTGTACATCCCACCTCAGGCTAACATGGACACTGCACTGTGGGAACTTCATGAGGCTCTCACACAGTTTCAGGCACAGCACCGGGACGCTGCACTTATTGTGGTTGGGGATTTCAACAGCGCTAACCTCAAGCGTGCGGTGCCCAACCTTTACCAGCACGTAACCTTCCCCACCAGGGGAAATAGGACACTAGATCACTGCTACACCCCATACAAGGACAGCTACAAGGCACTAGCTCAGCCACCGTTTGGTAAGTCGGACCACGCCGCCATCTTCCTCCTACCAAAATATAAACAATGGCTGAAACGGGAAGCTCCGGTTCAGAGGGAGGTCGCGCGCTGGACAGACCAATCGGTGGCCACTCTGCAGGACGCTCTGGATGACGCGGACTGGGACATGTTCCGGCGCAGCACTGATGATGTCAGCGAGTTTACGGAGGCAGTAGTAGGATTTATTGGGAAACTGGTGGACGACACGATCCCAAGAATCACCATCAAGAAGTTTTCCAACCAGAAGCCCTGGGTGGACAGAACCATCCGCGAGGCTCTGAACTCTCAAACTGCTGCCTACAATGCGGGGATCATCAGCGGGAACATGGACGAGTACAAGTCTGCAGCATACGGAGTGCGCAGGGCGGTGAGGGAGGCGAAGCGGCGCTACGGGAAGAAACTAGAGACACAGTTCCAGCAGAGTGGCTCTAGATCCCTGTGGCAGGGAATACGGATGATCACGGACTACAGGAGCCCACCCTCTGGGCTGATGAGTGCGGATGAGTCTCTGGCGAACGAGCTGAATACATTCTTTGCTCGCTTCGAGGCTACATCTAGCATTGCTAGTGCTAACAGCACCAATGCTAACGGCGCTAGTGCTAACAGCACCAATGCTAACGGCGCTAGTGCTAACAGCGCCAATGCTAACGGCGCTAGTGCTAATGGCACTATCGGCGCAGCCAATGGCACATGCGCGGGGCCCACCATAGAACAGCGCCCTCTCATCATCACGGAGAGTGACGTGAGGAGAGTGTTTAAAAGGGTGAATACCAGGAAGGCGATGGGACCAGACGGTATCTGCGGGAGGGTCCTCAAAGCCTGCGCAGATCAGCTAGCCCCGGTATTCACCGACATCTTCAATCTCTCCCTGACGCTCGGTATTGTCCCGTCCAGCTTCAAGCGGTCCACCATCGTCCCTGTCCCGAAGAAACCTCGACCCTCCGACCTCAATGACTACCGCCCTGTCGCCCTCACATCAGTCATGATGAAGTGCTTTGAAAAGCTAGTTAGAGACTTCATCACATCTTCACTGCCAGCCTCCACGGACCCACTGCAGTTTGCATACCGCCACAACCGCTCCACTGACGATGCGATTGCACATCTGCTCCACACTACACTGACTCACCTGGACAAAGGGAGGGGAAATTATGTTAAAATGCTATTTGTCGACTACAGTTCAGCATTTAACACTATCATTCCCTCCCTACTCACTACTAAGTTGGGAGATCTAGGACTGCATACATCCCTGTGCGACTGGATCTCCAACTTCCTAACAGACAGACCACAATTATTACGGGTGGGCAACTGCGCCTCATCCACCCTCACCCTCAGCACTGGAGCTCCTCAGGGTTGTGTCCTAAGCCCCCTGCTCTACTCACTGTACACCTACGACTGCACAGCCACTTCCAGCTCTAACACCATTGTCAAGTTTGCTGATGACACCGTTGTCGTGGGTCTGATCTCGGACAACGACGAGAGGGCCTACCTGGAGGAGATTAAACACCTAGAAAACTGGTGCCAGGAAAATAATCTCCTCCTAAACGTCAGTAAAACAAAGGAGCTGATCGTGGATTGCAGCAAGAAGCAGGAGCGGCACTACCAACCTGTGAGGATCAGTGGAACCACGGTGGAGAGAGTAGATAGTTTCAGGTACCTTGGTGTTCACATCTCGCAGGACCTGTCCTGGTCCCGCCATACCAGCTCCCTGGCAAAGAAGGCTCGTCAGCGTCTTTACCACCTCAGACGCCTAAGGGACTTCAGACTGCCCACCAAGGTACTGCGGAACTTCTACACCTGCACTATCGAGAGCATCCTCACGGGGAACATCACAGTCTGGTTTGGAAATGGCACCAAGCAGGACAGACAAGCACTCCAAAGGGTAGTGCGTTCAGCAGAGCGCATCACTCACTCGGAACTTCCTGACCTGCAGACCACCTACTACAAGCGGTGCCAAACCAAGGCCAGGAAAATTGTGAAGGACCCCACCCATCCCAACAATAGACTCTTCTCTCTGTTGAGGTCAGGGAGGCGCTTCCGCTCCCTGAAGACCAAAACAGAGAGACTGAAGAGGAGCTTCTTCCCACAGGCCATTCGGGCCCTGAATCAGGGAAACTGATAAACTGTGGGGACCACCACCACCACCACGTAACATGACTGTATATCTGTACATCTGTATATATAGATTTACATTTATACTCAATTAACCTGTTACAACAACTGTAGATATGGTACTATACAATGGATCTGTACATTCTGTAGATTGTGTACATATATACTCAGCCATATACATTGTACATTGTGTATATAATCATAATATACATATATTGTACATACATTGTTAATATATTTTTGTACATACATAGAATATATATTTATCTGTATATATATTTTTTTCTCTATGCACCCCTGGTTCTCTTCCTCAGTTTGGACAGAGCACTCTCCACCATTTCACTGCGTGTTGTACTGTGTATGACTATGTATGTGACAAATAAACCGAACTTGAACTTGAACTTGAACTTGTTATGTTAAAGGGTCGGCATGCAGGCTTCCTGAGTGGTTTTTAAAACGTGTGTTTTGCTGAATCATTGGCAACACAAAACACCGAATGCTCCATCTGGTCACGGCCAATATTATAGCCAGCAAGTTTGTTGTTGCTACCTGAAAGTATTAGTGTGCAAGATTTAGGATTTTTTTTTTTACAGGCTATTTAAAATATGCTGTCAATGCAGTGGCTATGCTGTAACATTCACGTTAGATTAGACTTGCAACTAGACTTTGTAGGGTGGAAGAACTACGGGAACAGAACTGGGTTGTGCTTCCGTACCCATTACCGACACATTTTTTAGTACCATTTGTGTGAAGTAGGAAAGTCAGCTGTGGTGGAACAACAGTAGAGCCAAAAACATAGCAAAGGGCTGAAATGACCTTACCTTTGATGTTAAGGTCTCTCAAGAATGCCTAAGGTAACTAAGCATGTGGAAGGTCACAAAGAGCAGATGGCTTGCATTCCCTCAGCCTTCAGTGACATGCCGGCATGTTGTTGCATCATTTTCATACACTGACCCATTCTCACAAATCAAATTAATTGTCTTGCAAACATGTTTTGAATTGTTTCTAGTGGTAGATCAATGACAAGGAATAATACCTGTCAAGTATGTACCTTGCAATGTTGCAAAGTCATCAGTCATCAAAAGAACTCTAAATTAATAAAATGAAAATTGTAATAAGTCAAGAATGCCAAATGAGCAGAAGGTGTCCAAATGTGGACATGAGACAAAAATCCAAAGGTAAACAAATGCAATGGGCTTGTTGGTCTAGGCGTATGATTCTTGCTTAGGGTGCGACGGATTCCAGGTTCAAATCGGGAACGAGCTCTTTATACTTACTTTGGATCCACAGGTGTCTTGCACCATATGTTAGTGTCGCTTCATGAAAGAGTAAAAGAACTGAAAGACCACCTCAATTCTGTTTCTTAACATTGCCCAGTCAAAAAAAGGGCTATACTGAGTTTAATGATGGCTTGTTGGTCTAGGGGTATGATTCTCGCTTTGGGTGTGAGAGGTCCTGGGTTCAATTCCCAGACAAGCCCACTTTGACTTCAACCAGTTGCTGGAGGTGAGATCATGCCTTCTCTATTTAAAAGTTTTTGCTAAGGGATGTCCAAATTAAGAAAGAGCTAGAGTGCCCACTTCCTGTCCTGGTGATCCAGTCTTCCACAGAGTATACAGCTGGCTCTAAGATTCTTGAAAAATTGCATTTCATTTAGCACTTGCTTTACATTCCGTTTGGAACTAAACTCTCCAGGTCCAGAATTGGCATGTTACGTTTTAAGGAATTTACTATGGTAATGTTTACCTTAACATGAGGTCTATCTATACAGAGAAGTGGACAGGGTCGCCCTATGACCAAGGCTTTAATCTCTCGGCCATTGCAGCTGTTGCATACTTTGGGCACTTGTGGGTTATGTCCTTGGACTTCTTCAAGCTCAATTATGAGTCCCCATGTGTCATTGATTCAGGGTTGCAAATGGCCTGATATGCAAATTCAAAGACAGGACTCTCCCGCATGGTCTGCTCACTATTTTAGCAAGCTAATGTCAATTCCAGATAAACAGGTGCTCAGAAGCTTGTCAGAGTATTAGACTGATGCACTACCTACTACACTAATGTGGCCTCCAAGGTCTTCCACGTCACGTGAAAACGTGGGACAGCTCAAGGTGGCTCACCAATTTTGCCTGAACACTGCTTTTGTTTTTAAAAAATCACACCTAGCTGATGTAGGTGTCATGTAAAGTTTTCACTGGCATGCTGTTAGTACAAGTGGGCAGAAATGTAAGTCAACAAAGATGAAACTTGCACATTGGAAATAAATTAGTGCAGGATATCGCTTGACCTAAGTTGAATGTTGACAAGAGAGTGCAGCTCAGTACATTAATTTGCAATGGAATAATCAGACATTTTGCAAACAGAGTCAAAGCCAAATTTGATAAAAATGCTGCATATGACATAACTCATAGTGTAGACCAATCTCGTGTTTATCACACAGGGATAGTCAAAATGCTTTGAATATTTTGCATTTTTACAAGAATTCGAAAAGAAATACAAATCATAAGCCAGCACACCAACATTGTTAAAAGAGGAAAATGAAGACAGGGTCAACATCACCAGAATGTGTTTAAAAAACTTTCTGTTGTATGTGCACTGATCCAAAATACTTCAAAACCTGTGGGATGTGTACATCTCAGTCAGTTTCTTTTAACACACATGCATCTGTCCTTGTTAGTATATTAGATAGTATCTCTGCCTCTCAGGCAGAAATTCTTGGGTTGTTTCCCCGGCAGGGAGTATTCCTATTCTTAGTGCACTGCAGACAAACCGGTGACTTGGCACCCTTTTTAGGAATGATAACATCGAATCCTACACCCACAGTTGCTCTTTTCTACTTATATGAATCAAGACACTAGCACATTGTGGATCAATACTTTGATAAAGCACCTGGGAGAGAATTTGATGCCCAGTGGCGACATTATCTCTAAGCAGACATGACAAAACATGCATACCATCAAGGCCAAGACTGAAGAGCATGGAAAAATTTTGTCAATTTCATAAACTACATCAAATGCTTTGCTGGTGTCAAATATTGTAATGACATTAAATATTGTGACTTGACAATTATGTGAAGGGTAGTGCTTGGTAACTGTCCATCTTGACTTTGGATTGTACATTTTCTCTCTTGACTTGTCTCGGGACTACAGTGTCAATTCTTGAGATGTATTTGTTCCAATTACATTTACATTTAAGGCATTTAGCAGACACTTTTATCCAGTGTGACTTACAAAAGGGCTTTGTCATTTACTCATAGAATACACCCTAGCCATTACAGTAGTTTAGAGTCCAATATACCACTGATCTAGAATACTGTAGAAATAAAAGGATCACTGCCATTACCTAGAAGTACAAAATGCATAAGGACTAAAGTTTGTTAGACAACATCAGTGTAATAAATACTACCCTACAATAAGTGCTAATTTAGTTAGTCAATATAGGAGCAGGGTCATTTGTCAGATTCCATGAATAGATGGGTCTTTAGTCTGTGTTTGAAGACTGCAAGAGCTCTGCTGTCAGGAGAGCAAGTGGAAGCTCATTTCACCATCTGTGAGTCTCAATGCTTGTCTTCCATGAGACTTGGAGCATGGAATTTCAAGCCGAGCCATACTTGAGGCTCGAAGCACCTGAGGTATGAATCGGGCTTTGACTACTGACTCAATGTATCAAGGGCCTGGCCCATTTTTGGCTTTGTAGGGCAGCATCAAGATTTTAAATCTGATGTGATTAGAGTTTTTATATGCCCATGATATCACGGAGGTAAGAAGGATGTGCTTTCTGCACTACATGAAACAAGACACTGCTATGTGGCAGGTAGATCATTCAGGAAAGGGTGTGGGAGTGCAAGATCTCCCCACTGGAGAATTGGTGCTGTATACCAAGTTCAATTGTCACCTTTGAGAACAGATGTGACATAAAGTTCATGCCTTGGTCAGATTGTATAACTTTGGGCAATCCAAAGGTAGTGCAGAATTTAATAACAGCTCTTCAATTTTAGTTATCGAAGGGGAATTGCCTCAGGTTACGTGGTGGCAGCACACATTATAGTCAATAGGTAGCAATGCCCAGAACGGGTCTTTGGCAAAGGGCCCACACAATCAACCAACACCTTTTCAAAGGGCTCACCAACTGCTGGAATGGGGCACAGAGGAACAGACAGAATGACCTGATTTGGTTTTCCGGCCATGTAAGGCATGAACGGCAGTGTCCAACATCACTCCTAATCGATGGCCAAAAGAAATGTTGTAGAATTTGTTGTTTTGTCATTTTTCTGATACCTAGGTGTCCAGACAGGGGATGGTCATGGGCTAGTGATAATATGTGTATTTGGTATGATGCTGGAACAACTACCTGGGCTACAGAGTTTCACTCCTCCTCAGAATCAGACTCACTCCATGTCCTGAATACAACACCACCTCAAATGAAATACATGCGCCGATAACCTTTCGGTTTGTTTTGTCACGATTCTTATTTTCTAGTACACATCCATTGGTCAAATATATTTATCATTTACTAAAATTTTATTCTGTGCATTGGAATACTTTTAAAATATACATCAGTAAGGTAATGTACATGAACCCATGTTTTCTGATTGTTTTTGGATAACAGAAAAATGGCTTGTCACGTGCATCCTTGACTCAGTCTATCTGTTACAGAAACAACATTTTTTGAGACAATTCTAATAGCCATTATTGTGGAAAAACCTCATCAGCCAGGATGATTTTGCATGTAGCTGTTTAATACAATCGTATAGGGTAGTTGTGTGTTTGATTATAAATGATGATCTCATAATAATCTTATCTACATATTCTTATACATTTACATAGTAGCATTCACTCATATACTCAAATTCCATATGATACATAGAAAAGGTCCACCTCATCCATTTTAGTTTTTACCTGATCAATAATCCAAAAAAATATATAAATAACAGCACCCTCTAGCGATGAACCTCAATTATTTCAAGCTAAATATAAAGTATAGCTAGGATAAGTCAGCACTATCTTGCAGCTAGAACAAATTATTCTCAGATTAATTTATGCATCATGGCAAGTGGCTGAGTTAAAAATGAAACACAATTAAGTCAAATTAAATTGACCCACCTGCAACAAGTTCAGCAACCACATTTAATTTCACTGAATGGTCAGCTAGCCAGCCTATACAAAACAGGTTATTGTTAGAAATTCTGCATGTGTGATTCACTTATCTTCACATCTCAGATTGCTTATAATGATATACTAATGTAGCCACGTTAGAAATAATTTGTGAAATCCACCACAAAAGGTGAGACTCAACATAATAAATAATGAGACAAATCTTGGGATATGACTTGGATATTAACCTACCCAAAGCAGCTATGACTCACTCTGCTCTATATAAGGGGCTGGAGACTTTCTGACCAGCAGGTTGCGCTGAACCCATTTTGCAGGCATTTCACAACTTTATCATTTTTAACACTGTGACATTGTTTTAGGTAATCTGTGTTCTACATATTCAAAAGAAGCACACTAGGAAGTAAGAATGGCTTCTTCTTTGGTGAAAATCTCCTTGTTAAATAATCTTTTTTTTCTACTGCATTGTTGTAAGTTTAAATTTGGTTAACATTTTTTCAGGGTTGCATGATTTGTAATTTTTTTACTGTTTGGAATGCCCAAGGTTTATAATATTACAAGTGGGACTATTCTCTACAAACCTATGCGATATCAGATCAAAGTTATTAGAATGTGTGATTTTCTGCTGTTTGTTATATATGTCAATGTTTACAGTAGCGATTTTCTTTGTTCAATCATTTTTTATGTGGTCTAACTGGAAGCATCTAATGACTGTGGTAACTCAAAGAGCTATTTAAAGGGCTCCGTCAGTGATTTTTAATCATTGCTGCACATACATTGTTGGTTTTCTTAAAAGTTAATTTTGCCATGTCATTGCCAATGTGTTTTTCACAGGCTAAGAACATCAGTGAGCTCTCTCTGACCAAGGTCCAGTTTATAGCCAGCGAGTTTGGTGGAGTTATGTTAAAGGGTTGGCATGCAGGCTTCCTGAGTGGTTTTTAAAACGTGTGTTTTGCTGAATCATTGGCAACACAAAACACCGAATGCTCCATCTGGTCACGGCCAATATTATAGCCAGCAAGTTTGTTGTTGCTACCTGAAAGTATTAGTGTGCAAGATTTAGGATTTTTTTTTTTACAGGCTATTTAAAATATGCTGTCAATGCAGTGGCTATGCTGTAACATTCACGTTAGATTAGACTTGCAACTAGACTTTGTAGGGTGGAAGAACTACGGGAACAGAACTGGGTTGTGCTTCCGTACCCATTACCGACACATTTTTTTAGTACCATTTGTGTGAAGTAGGAAAGTCAGCTGTGGTGGAACAACAGTAGAGCCAAAAACATAGCAAAGGGCTGAAATGACCTTACCTTTGATGTTAAGGTCTCTCAAGAATGCCTAAGGTAACTAAGCATGTGGAAGGTCACAAAGAGCAGATGGCTTGCATTCCCTCAGCCTTCAATGACATGCCGGCATGTTGTTGCATCATTTTCATACACTGACCCATTCTCACAAATCAAATTAATTGTCTTGCAAACATGTTTTGAATTGTTTCTAGTGGTAGATCAATGACAAGGAATAATACCTGTCAAGTATGTACCTTGCAATGTTGCAAAGTCATCAGTCATCAAAAGAACTCTAAATTAATAAAATGAAAATTGTAATAAGTCAAGAATGCCAAATGAGCAGAAGGTGTCCAAATGTGGACATGAGACAAAAATCCAAAGGTAAACAAATGCAATGGGCTTGTTGGTCTAGGCGTATGATTCTTGCTTAGGGTGCGACGGATTCCAGGTTCAAATCGGGAACGAGCTCTTTATACTTACTTTGGATCCACAGGTGTCTTGCACCATATGTTAGTGTCGCTTCATGAAAGAGTAAAAGAACTGAAAGACCACCTCAATTCTGTTTCTTAACATTGCCCAGTCAAAAAAAGGGCTATACTGAGTTTAATGATGGCTTGTTGGTCTAGGGGTATGATTCTGGCTTTGGGTGTGAGAGGTCCTGGGTTCAATTCCCAGACAAGCCCACTTTGACTTCAACCAGTTGCTGGAGGTGAGATCATGCCTTCTCTATTTAAAAGTTTTTGCTAAGGGATGTCCAAATTAAGAAAGAGCTAGAGTGCCCACTTCCTGTCCTGGTGATCCAGTCTTCCACAGAGTATACAGCTGGCTCTAAGATTCTTGAAAAATTGCATTTCATTTAGCACTTGCTTTACATTCCATTTGGAACTAAACTCTCCAGGTCCAGAATTGGCATGTTACGTTTTAAGGAATTTACTATGGTAATGTTTACCTTAACATGAGGTCTATCTATACAGAGAAGTGGACAGGGTCGCCCTATGACCAAGGCTTTAATCTCTCGGCCATTGCAGCTGTTGCATACTTTGGGCACTTGTGGGTTATGTCCTTGGACTTCTTCAAGCTCAATTATGAGTCCCCATGTGTCATTGATTCAGGGTTGCAAATGGCCTGATATGCAAATTCAAAGACAGGACTCTCCCGCATGGTCTGCTCACTATTTTAGCAAGCTAATGTCAATTCCAGATAAACAGGTGCTCAGAAGCTTGTCAGAGTATTAGACTGATGCACTACCTACTACACTAATGTGGCCTCCAAGGTCTTCCACGTGAAAACGTGGGACAGCTCAAGGTGGCTCACCAATTTTGCCTGAACACTGCTTTTGTTTTTAAAAAATCACACCTAGCTGATGTAGGTGTCATGTAAAGTTTTCACTGGCATGCTGTTAGTACAAGTGGGCAGAAATGTAAGTCAACAAAGATGAAACTTGCACAATGGAAATAAATTAGTGCAAGATATCGCTTGACCTAAGTTGAATGTTGACAAGAGAGTGCAGCTCAGTACATTAATTTGCAATGGAATAATCAGACATTTTGCAAACAGAGTCAAAGCCAAATTTGATAAAAATGCTGCATATGACATAACTCATAGTGTAGACCAATCTCGTGTTTATCACACAGGGATAGCCAAAATGCTTTGAATATTTTGCATTTTTACAAGAATTCGAAAAGAAATACAAATCATAAGCCAGCACACCAACATTGTTAAAAGAGGAAAATGAAGACAGGGTCAACATCACCAGAATGTGTTTAAAAAACTTTCTGTTGTATGTGCACTGATCCAAAATACTTCAAAACCTGTGGGATGTGTACATCTCAGTCAGTTTCTTTTAACACACATGCATCTGTCCTTGTTAGTATATTAGATAGTATCTCTGCCTCTCAGGCAGAAATTCTTGGGTTGTTTCCCCAGGAGGGAGTATTCCTATTCTTAGTGCACTGCAGACAAACCGGTGACTTGGCACCCTTTTTAGGAATGATAACATCGAATCCTACACCCACAGTTGCTCTTTTCTACTTATATGAATCAAGACACTAGCACATTGTGGATCAATACTTTGATAAAGCACCTGGGAGAGAATTTGATGCCCAGTGGCGACATTATCTCTAAGCAGACATGACAAAACATGCATACCATCAAGGCCAAGACTGAAGAGCATGGAAAAATTTTGTCAATTTCATAAACTACATCAAATGCTTTGCTGGTGTCAAATATTGTAATGACATTAAATATTGTGACTTGACAATTATGTGAAAGGTAGTGCTTGGTAACTGTCCATCTTGACTTTGGATTGTACATTTTCTCTCTTGACTTGTCTCGGGACTACAGTGTCAATTCTTGAGATGTATTTGTTCCAATTACATTTACATTTAAGGCATTTAGCAGACACTTTTATCCAGTGTGACTTACAAAAGGGCTTTGTCATTTACTCATAGAATACACCCTAGCCATTACAGTAGTTTAGAGTCCAATATACCACTGATCTAGAATACTGTAGAAATAAAAGGATCACTGCCGTTACCTAGAAGTACAAAATGCATAAGGACTAAAGTTTGTTAGACAACATCAGTGTAATAAATACTACCCTACAATAAGTGCTAATTTAGTTAGTCAATATAGGAGCAGGGTCATTTGTCAGATTCCATGAATAGATGGGTCTTTAGTCTGTGTTTGAAGACTGCAAGAGCTCTGCTGTCAGGAGAGCAAGTGGAAGCTCATTTCACCATCTGTGAGTCTCAATGCTTGTCTTCCATGAGACTTGGAGCATGGAATTTCAAGCCGAGCCATACTTGAGGCTCGAAGCACCTGAGGTATGAATCGGGCTTTGACTACTGACTCAATGTATCAAGGGCCTGGCCCATTTTTGGCTTTGTAGGGCAGCATCAAGATTTTAAATCTGATGTGATTAGAGTTTTTATATGCCCATGATATCACGGAGGTAAGAAGGATGTGCTTTCTGCACTACATGAAACAAGACACTGCTATGTGGCAGGTAGATCATTCAGGAAAGGGTGTGGGAGTGCAAGATCTCCCCACTGGAGAATTGGTGCTGTATACCAAGTTCAATTGTCACCTTTGAGAACAGATGTGACATAAAGTTCATGCCTTGGTCAGATTGTATAACTTTGGGCAATCCAAAGGTAGTGCAGAATTTAATAACAGCTCTTCAATTTTAGTTATCGAAGGGGAATTGCCTCAGGTTACGTGGTGGCAGCACACATTATAGTCAATAGGTAGCAATGCCCAGAACGGGTCTTTGGCAAAGGGCCCACACAATCAACCAACACCTTTTCAAAGGGCTCACCAACTGCTGGAATGGGGCACAGAGGAACAGACAGAATGACCTGATTTGGTTTTCCGGCCATGTAAGGCATGAACGGCAGTGTCCAACATCACTCCTAATCGATGGCCAAAAGAAATGTTGTAGAATTTGTTGTTTTGTCATTTTTCTGATACCTAGGTGTCCAGACAGGGGATGGTCATGGGCTAGTGATAATATGTGTATTTGGTATGATGCTGGAACAACTACCTTGGCTACAGAGTTTCACTCCTCCTCAGAATCAGACTCACTCCATGTCCTGAATACAACACCACCTCAAATGAAATACATGCGCCGATAACCTTTCGGTTTGTTTTGTCAAGATTCTTATTTTCTAGTACACATCCATTGGTCAAATATATTTATCATTTACTAAAATTTTATTCTGTGCATTGGAATACTTTTAAAATATACATCAGTAAGGTAATGTACATGAACCCATGTTTTCTGATTGTTTTTGGATAACAGAAAAATGGCTTGTCACGTGCATCCTTGACTCAGTCTATCTGTTACAGAAACAACATTTTTTGAGACAATTCTAATAGCCATTATTGTGGAAAAACCTCATCAGCCAGGATGATTTTGCATGTAGCTGTTTAATACAATCGTATAGGGTAGTTGTGTGTTTGATTATAAATGATGATCTCATAATAATCTTATCTACATATTCTTATACATTTACATAGTAGCATTCACTCATATACTCAAATTCCATATGATACATAGAAAAGGTCCACCTCATCCATTTTAGTTTTTACCTGATCAATAATCCAAAAAATAATAATAATAATAAATAAATAACAGCTGTCTCTAACAATGAACCTCAATTATTTCAAGCTAAATATATAGTATAGCTAGGATAAGTCAGCGCTATCTTGCAGCTAGAACAAAATATGCTCAGATTAATTTATGCGCCATGGCACACGGCTGAGTTAAAAATGAAACACAATGAAATGAAATTAAATTGACCCACCTGCAACAAGTTCAGCAACCACATTTAATTTCACTGAGTGGTCAGCTAGCCAGCCTATACAAAACAGGTTATTGTTAGAAATTCTGCATGTGTGATTCACTTATCTTCACATCTCAGATTGCTTATAATGATATACTAATGTATCCACGTTAGAAATAATTGGTGAAATCCACCACAAAAGGTGAGACTCAACATAATAAATAATGAGACAAATCTTGGGATATGACTTGGATATTAACCTACCCAAAGCAGCTATGACTCGCTCTGCTCTATATAAGGGGCTGGAGACTTTCTGACCAGCAGGTTGCGCTGAACCCATTTTGCAGGCATTTCACAACTTTATCATTTTTAACACTGTGACATTGTTTTAGGTAATCTGTGTTCTACATATTCAAAAGAAGCACACTAGGAAGTAAGAATGGCTTCTTCTTTGGTGAAAATCTCCTTGTTAAATAATCTTTTTTTTCTACTGCATTGTTGTAAGTTTAAATTTGGTTAACATTTTTTCAGGGTTGCATGATTTGTAATTTTTTTACTGTTTGGAATGCCCAAGGTTTATAATATTACAAGTGGGACTATTCTCTACAAACCTATGCGATATCAGATCAAAGTTATTAGAATGTGTGATTTTCTGCTGTTTGTTATATATGTCAATGTTTACAGTAGCGATTTTCTTTGTTCAATCATTTTTTATGTGGTCTAACTGGAAGCATCTAATGACTGTGGTAACTCAAAGAGCTATTTAAAGGGCTCCGTCAGTGATTTTTAATCATTGCTGCACATACATTGTTGGTTTTCTTAAAAGTTAATTTTGCCATGTCATTGCCAATGTGTTTTTCACAGGCTAAGAACATCAGTGAGCTCTCTCTGACCAAGGTCTAGTTTATAGCCAGCGAGTTTGGTGGAGTTATGTTAAAGGGTTGGCATGCGGGCTTCCTGAGTGGTTTTTAAAACGTGTGTTTTGCTGAATCATTGGCAACACAAAACACCGAATGCTCCATCTGGTCACGGCCAATATTATAGCCAGCAAGTTTGTTGTTGCTACCTGAAAGTATTAGTGTGCAAGATTTAGGTTTTTTTTTTTTTACAGGCTATTTAAAATATGCTGTCAATGCAGTGGCTATGCTGTAACATTCACGTTAGATTAGACTTGCAACTAGACTTTGTAGGGTGGAAGAACTACGGGAACAGAACTGGGTTGTGCTTCCGTACCCTTTACCGACACATTTTTTAGTACCATTTGTGTGAAGTAGGAAAGTCAGCTGTGGTGGAACAACAGTAGAGCCAAAAACATAGCAAAGGGCTGAAATGACCTTACCTTTGATGTTAAGGTCTCTCAAGAATGCCTAAGGTAACTAAGCATGTGGAAGGTCACAAAGAGCAGATGGCTTGCATTCCCTCAGCCTTCAATGACATGCCGGCATGTTGTTGCATCATTTTCATACACTGACCCATTCTCACAAATCAAATTAATTGTCTTGCAAACATGTTTTGAATTGTTTCTAGTGGTAGATCAATGACAAGGAATAATACCTGTCAAGTATGTACCTTGCAATGTTGCAAAGTCATCAGTCATCAAAAGAACTCTAAATTAATAAAATGAAAATTGTAATAAGTCAAGAATGCCAAATGAGCAGAAGGTGTCCAAATGTGGACATGAGACAAAAATCCAAAGGTAAACAAATGCAATGGGCTTGTTGGTCTAGGCGTATGATTCTTGCTTAGGGTGCGACGGATTCCAGGTTCAAATCGGGAACGAGCTCTTTATACTTACTTTGGATCCACAGGTGTCTTGCACCATATGTTAGTGTCGCTTCATGAAAGAGTAAAAGAACTGAAAGACCACCTCAATTCTGTTTCTTAACATTGCCCAGTCAAAAAAAGGGCTATACTGAGTTTAATGATGGCTTGTTGGTCTAGGGGTATGATTCTGGCTTTGGGTGTGAGAGGTCCTGGGTTCAATTCCCAGACAAGCCCACTTTGACTTCAACCAGTTGCTGGAGGTGAGATCATGCCTTCTCTATTTAAAAGTTTTTGCTAAGGGATGTCCAAATTAAGAAAGAGCTAGAGTGCCCACTTCCTGTCCTGGTGATCCAGTCTTCCACAGAGTATACAGCTGGCTCTAAGATTCTTGAAAAATTGCATTTCATTTAGCACTTGCTTTACATTCCATTTGGAACTAAACTCTCCAGGTCCAGAATTGGCATGTTACGTTTTAAGGAATTTACTATGGTAATGTTTACCTTAACATGAGGTCTATCTATACAGAGAAGTGGACAGGGTCGCCCTATGACCAAGGCTTTAATCTCTCGGCCATTGCAGCTGTTGCATACTTTGGGCACTTGTGGGTTATGTCCTTGGACTTCTTCAAGCTCAATTATGAGTCCCCATGTGTCATTGATTCAGGGTTGCAAATGGCCTGATATGCAAATTCAAAGACAGGACTCTCCCGCATGGTCTGCTCACTATTTTAGCAAGCTAATGTCAATTCCAGATAAACAGGTGCTCAGAAGCTTGTCAGAGTATTAGACTGATGCACTACCTACTACACTAATGTGGCCTCCAAGGTCTTCCACGTCACGTGAAAACGTGGGACAGCTCAAGGTGGCTCACCAATTTTGCCTGAACACTGCTTTTGTTTTTAAAAAATCACACCTAGCTGATGTAGGTGTCATGTAAAGTTTTCACTGGCATGCTGTTAGTACAAGTGGGCAGAAATGTAAGTCAACAAAGATGAAACTTGCACATTGGAAATAAATTAGTGCAGGATATCGCTTGACCTAAGTTGAATGTTGACAAGAGAGTGCAGCTCAGTACATTAATTTGCAATGGAATAATCAGACATTTTGCAAACAGAGTCAAAGCCAAATTTGATAAAAATGCTGCATATGACATAACTCATAGTGTAGACCAATCTCGTGTTTATCACACAGGGATAGTCAAAATGCTTTGAATATTTTGCATTTTTACAAGAATTCGAAAAGAAATACAAATCATAAGCCAGCACACCAACATTGTTAAAAGAGGAAAATGAAGACAGGGTCAACATCACCAGAATGTGTTTAAAAAACTTTCTGTTGTATGTGCACTGATCCAAAATACTTCAAAACCTGTGGGATGTGTACATCTCAGTCAGTTTCTTTTAACACACATGCATCTGTCCTTGTTAGTATATTAGATAGTATCTCTGCCTCTCAGGCAGAAATTCTTGGGTTGTTTCCCCGGCAGGGAGTATTCCTATTCTTAGTGCACTGCAGACAAACCGGTGACTTGGCACCCTTTTTAGGAATGATAACATCGAATCCTACACCCACAGTTGCTCTTTTCTACTTATATGAATCAAGACACTAGCACATTGTGGATCAATACTTTGATAAAGCACCTGGGAGAGAATTTGATGCCCAGTGGCGACATTATCTCTAAGCAGACATGACAAAACATGCATACCATCAAGGCCAAGACTGAAGAGCATGGAAAAATTTTGTCAATTTCATAAACTACATCAAATGCTTTGCTGGTGTCAAATATTGTAATGACATTAAATATTGTGACTTGACAATTATGTGAAGGGTAGTGCTTGGTAACTGTCCATCTTGACTTTGGATTGTACATTTTCTCTCTTGACTTGTCTCGGGACTACAGTGTCAATTCTTGAGATGTATTTGTTCCAATTACATTTACATTTAAGGCATTTAGCAGACACTTTTATCCAGTGTGACTTACAAAAGGGCTTTGTCATTTACTCATAGAATACACCCTAGCCATTACAGTAGTTTAGAGTCCAATATACCACTGATCTAGAATACTGTAGAAATAAAAGGATCACTGCCATTACCTAGAAGTACAAAATGCATAAGGACTAAAGTTTGTTAGACAACATCAGTGTAATAAATACTACCCTACAATAAGTGCTAATTTAGTTAGTCAATATAGGAGCAGGGTCATTTGTCAGATTCCATGAATAGATGGGTCTTTAGTCTGTGTTTGAAGACTGCAAGAGCTCTGCTGTCAGGAGAGCAAGTGGAAGCTCATTTCACCATCTGTGAGTCTCAATGCTTGTCTTCCATGAGACTTGGAGCATGGAATTTCAAGCCGAGCCATACTTGAGGCTCGAAGCACCTGAGGTATGAATCGGGCTTTGACTACTGACTCAATGTATCAAGGGCCTGGCCCATTTTTGGCTTTGTAGGGCAGCATCAAGATTTTAAATCTGATGTGATTAGAGTTTTTATATGCCCATGATATCACGGAGGTAAGAAGGATGTGCTTTCTGCACTACATGAAACAAGACACTGCTATGTGGCAGGTAGATCATTCAGGAAAGGGTGTGGGAGTGCAAGATCTCCCCACTGGAGAATTGGTGCTGTATACCAAGTTCAATTGTCACCTTTGAGAACAGATGTGACATAAAGTTCATGCCTTGGTCAGATTGTATAACTTTGGGCAATCCAAAGGTAGTGCAGAATTTAATAACAGCTCTTCAATTTTAGTTATCGAAGGGGAATTGCCTCAGGTTACGTGGTGGCAGCACACATTATAGTCAATAGGTAGCAATGCCCAGAACGGGTCTTTGGCAAAGGGCCCACACAATCAACCAACACCTTTTCAAAGGGCTCACCAACTGCTGGAATGGGGCACAGAGGAACAGACAGAATGACCTGATTTGGTTTTCCGGCCATGTAAGGCATGAACGGCAGTGTCCAACATCACTCCTAATCGATGGCCAAAAGAAATGTTGTAGAATTTGTTGTTTTGTCATTTTTCTGATACCTAGGTGTCCAGACAGGGGATGGTCATGGGCTAGTGATAATATGTGTATTTGGTATGATGCTGGAACAACTACCTGGGCTACAGAGTTTCACTCCTCCTCAGAATCAGACTCACTCCATGTCCTGAATACAACACCACCTCAAATGAAATACATGCGCCGATAACCTTTCGGTTTGTTTTGTCACGATTCTTATTTTCTAGTACACATCCATTGGTCAAATATATTTATCATTTACTAAAATTTTATTCTGTGCATTGGAATACTTTTAAAATATACATCAGTAAGGTAATGTACATGAACCCATGTTTTCTGATTGTTTTTGGATAACAGAAAAATGGCTTGTCACGTGCATCCTTGACTCAGTCTATCTGTTACAGAAACAACATTTTTTGAGACAATTCTAATAGCCATTATTGTGGAAAAACCTCATCAGCCAGGATGATTTTGCATGTAGCTGTTTAATACAATCGTATAGGGTAGTTGTGTGTTTGATTATAAATGATGATCTCATAATAATCTTATCTACATATTCTTATACATTTACATAGTAGCATTCACTCATATACTCAAATTCCATATGATACATAGAAAAGGTCCACCTCATCCATTTTAGTTTTTACCTGATCAATAATCCAAAAAAATATATAAATAACAGCACCCTCTAGCGATGAACCTCAATTATTTCAAGCTAAATATAAAGTATAGCTAGGATAAGTCAGCACTATCTTGCAGCTAGAACAAATTATTCTCAGATTAATTTATGCATCATGGCAAGTGGCTGAGTTAAAAATGAAACACAATTAAGTCAAATTAAATTGACCCACCTGCAACAAGTTCAGCAACCACATTTAATTTCACTGAATGGTCAGCTAGCCAGCCTATACAAAACAGGTTATTGTTCGAAATTCTGCATGTGTGATTCACTTATCTTCACATCTCAGATTGCTTATAATGATATACTAATGTATCCACGTTAGAAATAATTGGTGAAATCCACCACAAAAGGTGAGACTCAACATAATAAATAATGAGACAAATCTTGGGATATGACTTGGATATTAACCTACCCAAAGCAGCTATGACTCGCTCTGCTCTATATAAGGGGCTGGAGACTTTCTGACCAGCAGGTTGCGCTGAACCCATTTTGCAGGCATTTCACAACTTTATCATTTTTAACACTGTGACATTGTTTTAGGTAATCTGTGTTCTACATATTCAAAAGAAGCACACTAGGAAGTAAGAATGGCTTCTTCTTTGGTGAAAATCTCCTTGTTAAATAATCTTTTTTTTCTACTGCATTGTTGTAAGTTTAAATTTGGTTAACATTTTTTCAGGGTTGCATGATTTGTAATTTTTTTACTGTTTGGAATGCCCAAGGTTTATAATATTACAAGTGGGACTATTCTCTACAAACCTATGCGATATCAGATCAAAGTTATTAGAATGTGTGATTTTCTGCTGTTTGTTATATATGTCAATGTTTACAGTAGCGATTTTCTTTGTTCAATCATTTTTTATGTGGTCTAACTGGAAGCATCTAATGACTGTGGTAACTCAAAGAGCTATTTAAAGGGCTCCGTCAGTGATTTTTAATCATTGCTGCACATACATTGTTGGTTTTCTTAAAAGTTAATTTTGCCATGTCATTGCCAATGTGTTTTTCACAGGCTAAGAACATCAGTGAGCTCTCTCTGACCAAGGTCTAGTTTATAGCCAGCGAGTTTGGTGGAGTTATGTTAAAGGGTTGGCATGCGGGCTTCCTGAGTGGTTTTTAAAACGTGTGTTTTGCTGAATCATTGGCAACACAAAACACCGAATGCTCCATCTGGTCACGGCCAATATTATAGCCAGCAAGTTTGTTGTTGCTACCTGAAAGTATTAGTGTGCAAGATTTAGGTTTTTTTTTTTTTACAGGCTATTTAAAATATGCTGTCAATGCAGTGGCTATGCTGTAACATTCACGTTAGATTAGACTTGCAACTAGACTTTGTAGGGTGGAAGAACTACGGGAACAGAACTGGGTTGTGCTTCCGTACCCTTTACCGACACATTTTTTAGTACCATTTGTGTGAAGTAGGAAAGTCAGCTGTGGTGGAACAACAGTAGAGCCAAAAACATAGCAAAGGGCTGAAATGACCTTACCTTTGATGTTAAGGTCTCTCAAGAATGCCTAAGGTAACTAAGCATGTGGAAGGTCACAAAGAGCAGATGGCTTGCATTCCCTCAGCCTTCAATGACATGCCGGCATGTTGTTGCATCATTTTCATACACTGACCCATTCTCACAAATCAAATTAATTGTCTTGCAAACATGTTTTGAATTGTTTCTAGTGGTAGATCAATGACAAGGAATAATACCTGTCAAGTATGTACCTTGCAATGTTGCAAAGTCATCAGTCATCAAAAGAACTCTAAATTAATAAAATGAAAATTGTAATAAGTCAAGAATGCCAAATGAGCAGAAGGTGTCCAAATGTGGACATGAGACAAAAATCCAAAGGTAAACAAATGCAATGGGCTTGTTGGTCTAGGCGTATGATTCTTGCTTAGGGTGCGACGGATTCCAGGTTCAAATCGGGAACGAGCTCTTTATACTTACTTTGGATCCACAGGTGTCTTGCACCATATGTTAGTGTCGCTTCATGAAAGAGTAAAAGAACTGAAAGACCACCTCAATTCTGTTTCTTAACATTGCCCAGTCAAAAAAAGGGCTATACTGAGTTTAATGATGGCTTGTTGGTCTAGGGGTATGATTCTCGCTTTGGGTGTGAGAGGTCCTGGGTTCAATTCCCAGACAAGCCCACTTTGACTTCAACCAGTTGCTGGAGGTGAGATCATGCCTTCTCTATTTAAAAGTTTTTGCTAAGGGATGTCCAAATTAAGAAAGAGCTAGAGTGCCCACTTCCTGTCCTGGTGATCCAGTCTTCCACAGAGTATACAGCTGGCTCTAAGATTCTTGAAAAATTGCATTTCATTTAGCACTTGCTTTACATTCCGTTTGGAACTAAACTCTCCAGGTCCAGAATTGGCATGTTACGTTTTAAGGAATTTACTATGGTAATGTTTACCTTAACATGAGGTCTATCTATACAGAGAAGTGGACAGGGTCGCCCTATGACCAAGGCTTTAATCTCTCGGCCATTGCAGCTGTTGCATACTTTGGGCACTTGTGGGTTATGTCCTTGGACTTCTTCAAGCTCAATTATGAGTCCCCATGTGTCATTGATTCAGGGTTGCAAATGGCCTGATATGCAAATTCAAAGACAGGACTCTCCCGCATGGTCTGCTCACTATTTTAGCAAGCTAATGTCAATTCCAGATAAACAGGTGCTCAGAAGCTTGTCAGAGTATTAGACTGATGCACTACCTACTACACTAATGTGGCCTCCAAGGTCTTCCACGTCACGTGAAAACGTGGGACAGCTCAAGGTGGCTCACCAATTTTGCCTGAACACTGCTTTTGTTTTTAAAAAATCACACCTAGCTGATGTAGGTGTCATGTAAAGTTTTCACTGGCATGCTGTTAGTACAAGTGGGCAGAAATGTAAGTCAACAAAGATGAAACTTGCACATTGGAAATAAATTAGTGCAGGATATCGCTTGACCTAAGTTGAATGTTGACAAGAGAGTGCAGCTCAGTACATTAATTTGCAATGGAATAATCAGACATTTTGCAAACAGAGTCAAAGCCAAATTTGATAAAAATGCTGCATATGACATAACTCATAGTGTAGACCAATCTCGTGTTTATCACACAGGGATAGTCAAAATGCTTTGAATATTTTGCATTTTTACAAGAATTCGAAAAGAAATACAAATCATAAGCCAGCACACCAACATTGTTAAAAGAGGAAAATGAAGACAGGGTCAACATCACCAGAATGTGTTTAAAAAACTTTCTGTTGTATGTGCACTGATCCAAATTACTTCAAAACCTGTGGGATGTGTACATCTCAGTCAGTTTCTTTTAACACACATGCATCTGTCCTTGTTAGTATATTAGATAGTATCTCTGCCTCTCAGGCAGAAATTCTTGGGTTGTTTTCCCGGCAGGGAGTATTCCTATTCTTAGTGCACTGCAGACAAACCGGTGACTTGGCACCCTTTTTAGGAATGATAACATCGAATCCTACACCCACAGTTGCTCTTTTCTACTTATATGAATCAAGACACTAGCACATTGTGGATCAATACTTTGATAAAGCACCTGGGAGAGAATTTGATGCCCAGTGGCGACATTATCTCTAAGCAGACATGACAAAACATGCATACCATCAAGGCCAAGACTGAAGAGCATGGAAAAATTTTGTCAATTTCATAAACTACATCAAATGCTTTGCTGGTGTCAAATATTGTAATGACATTAAATATTGTGACTTGACAATTATGTGAAGGGTAGTGCTTGGTAACTGTCCATCTTGACTTTGGATTGTACATTTTCTCTCTTGACTTGTCTCGGGACTACAGTGTCAATTCTTGAGATGTATTTGTTCCAATTACATTTACATTTAAGGCATTTAGCAGACACTTTTATCCAGTGTGACTTACAAAAGGGCTTTGTCATTTACTCATAGAATACACCCTAGCCATTACAGTAGTTTAGAGTCCAATATACCACTGATCTAGAATACTGTAGAAATAAAAGGATCACTGCCGTTACCTAGAAGTACAAAATGCATAAGGACTAAAGTTTGTTAGACAACATCAGTGTAATAAATACTACCCTACAATAAGTGCTAATTTAGTTAGTCAATATAGGAGCAGGGTCATTTGTCAGATTCCATGAATAGATGGGTCTTTAGTCTGTGTTTGAAGACTGCAAGAGCTCTGCTGTCAGGAGAGCAAGTGGAAGCTCATTTCACCATCTGTGAGTCTCAATGCTTGTCTTCCATGAGACTTGGAGCATGGAATTTCAAGCCGAGCCATACTTGAGGCTCGAAGCACCTGAGGTATGAATCGGGCTTTGACTACTGACTCAATGTATCAAGGGCCTGGCCCATTTTTGGCTTTGTAGGGCAGCATCAAGATTTTAAATCTGATGTGATTAGAGTTTTTATATGCCCATGATATCACGGAGGTAAGAAGGATGTGCTTTCTGCACTACATGAAACAAGACACTGCTATGTGGCAGGTAGATCATTCAGGAAAGGGTGTGGGAGTGCAAGATCTCCCCACTGGAGAATTGGTGCTGTATACCAAGTTCAATTGTCACCTTTGAGAACAGATGTGACATAAAGTTCATGCCTTGGTCAGATTGTATAACTTTGGGCAATCCAAAGGTAGTGCAGAATTTAATAACAGCTCTTCAATTTTAGTTATCGAAGGGGAATTGCCTCAGGTTACGTGGTGGCAGCACACATTATAGTCAATAGGTAGCAATGCCCAGAACGGGTCTTTGGCAAAGGGCCCACACAATCAACCAACACCTTTTCAAAGGGCTCACCAACTGCTGGAATGGGGCACAGAGGAACAGACAGAATGACCTGATTTGGTTTTCCGGCCATGTAAGGCATGAACGGCAGTGTCCAACATCACTCCTAATCGATGGCCAAAAGAAATGTTGTAGAATTTGTTGTTTTGTCATTTTTCTGATACCTAGGTGTCCAGACAGGGGATGGTCATGGGCTAGTGATAATATGTGTATTTGGTATGATGCTGGAACAACTACCTGGGCTACAGAGTTTCACTCCTCCTCAGAGTCAGACTCACTCCATGTCCTGAATACAACACCACCTCAAATGAAATACATGCGCCGATAACCTTTCGGTTTATTTTGTCACGATTCTTATTTTCTAGTACACATCCATTGGTCAAATATATTTATCATTTACTAAAATTTTATTCTGTGCATTGGAATACTTTTAAAATATACATCACTAAGGTAATGTACATGAACCCATGTTTTCTGATTGTTTTTGGATAACAGAAAAATGGCTTGTCACGTGCATCCTTGACTCAGTCTATCTGTTACAGAAACAACATTTTTTGAGACAATTCTAATAGCCATTATTGTGGAAAAACCTCATCAGCCAGGATGATTTTGCATGTAGCTGTTTAATACAATCGTATAGGGTAGTTGTGTGTTTGATTATAAATGATGATCTCATAATAATCTTATCTACATATTCTTATACATTTACATAGTAGCATTCACTCATATACTCAAATTCCATATGATACATAGAAAAGGTCCACCTCATCCATTTTAGTTTTTACCTGATCAATAATCCAAAAAAATATATAAATAACAGCACCCTCTAGCGATGAACCTCAATAATTTCAAGCTAAATATAAAGTATAGCTAGGATAAGTCAGCACTATCTTGCAGCTAGAACAAATTATTCTCAGATTAATTTATGCATCATGGCAAGTGGCTGAGTTAAAAATGAAACACAATTAAGTCAAATTAAATTGACCCACCTGCAACAAGTTCAGCAACCACATTTAATTTCACTGAATGGTCAGCTAGCCAGCCTATACAAAACAGGTTATTGTTAGAAATTCTGCATGTGTGATTCACTTATCTTCACATCTCAGATTGCTTATAATGATATACTAATGTATCCACGTTAGAAATAATTGGTGAAATCCACCACAAAAGGTGAGACTCAACATAATAAATAATGAGACAAATCTTGGGATATGACTTGGATATTAACCTACCCAAAGCAGCTATGACTCGCTCTGCTCTATATAAGGGGCTGGAGACTTTCTGACCAGCAGGTTGCGCTGAACCCATTTTGCAGGCATTTCACAACTTTATCATTTTTAACACTGTGACATTGTTTTAGGTAATCTGTGTTCTACATATTCAAAAGAAGCACACTAGGAAGTAAGAATGGCTTCTTCTTTGGTGAAAATCTCCTTGTTAAATAATCTTTTTTTTCTACTGCATTGTTGTAAGTTTAAATTTGGTTAACATTTTTTCAGGGTTGCATGATTTGTAATTTTTTTACTGTTTGGAATGCCCAAGGTTTATAATATTACAAGTGGGACTATTCTCTACAAACCTATGCGATATCAGATCAAAGTTATTAGAATGTGTGATTTTCTGCTGTTTGTTATATATGTCAATGTTTACAGTAGCGATTTTCTTTGTTCAATCATTTTTTATGTGGTCTAACTGGAAGCATCTAATGACTGTGGTAACTCAAAGAGCTATTTAAAGGGCTCCGTCAGTGATTTTTAATCATTGCTGCACATACATTGTTGGTTTTCTTAAAAGTTAATTTTGCCATGTCATTGCCAATGTGTTTTTCACAGGCTAAGAACATCAGTGAGCTCTCTCTGACCAAGGTCTAGTTTATAGCCAGCGAGTTTGGTGGAGTTATGTTAAAGGGTTGGCATGCGGGCTTCCTGAGTGGTTTTTAAAACGTGTGTTTTGCTGAATCATTGGCAACACAAAACACCGAATGCTCCATCTGGTCACGGCCAATATTATAGCCAGCAAGTTTGTTGTTGCTACCTGAAAGTATTAGTGTGCAAGATTTAGGTTTTTTTTTTTTTACAGGCTATTTAAAATATGCTGTCAATGCAGTGGCTATGCTGTAACATTCACGTTAGATTAGACTTGCAACTAGACTTTGTAGGGTGGAAGAACTACGGGAACAGAACTGGGTTGTGCTTCCGTACCCTTTACCGACACATTTTTTAGTACCATTTGTGTGAAGTAGGAAAGTCAGCTGTGGTGGAACAACAGTAGAGCCAAAAACATAGCAAAGGGCTGAAATGACCTTACCTTTGATGTTAAGGTCTCTCAAGAATGCCTAAGGTAACTAAGCATGTGGAAGGTCACAAAGAGCAGATGGCTTGCATTCCCTCAGCCTTCAATGACATGCCGGCATGTTGTTGCATCATTTTCATACACTGACCCATTCTCACAAATCAAATTAATTGTCTTGCAAACATGTTTTGAATTGTTTCTAGTGGTAGATCAATGACAAGGAATAATACCTGTCAAGTATGTACCTTGCAATGTTGCAAAGTCATCAGTCATCAAAAGAACTCTAAATTAATAAAATGAAAATTGTAATAAGTCAAGAATGCCAAATGAGCAGAAGGTGTCCAAATGTGGACATGAGACAAAAATCCAAAGGTAAACAAATGCAATGGGCTTGTTGGTCTAGGCGTATGATTCTTGCTTAGGGTGCGACGGATTCCAGGTTCAAATCGGGAACGAGCTCTTTATACTTACTTTGGATCCACAGGTGTCTTGCACCATATGTTAGTGTCGCTTCATGAAAGAGTAAAAGAACTGAAAGACCACCTCAATTCTGTTTCTTAACATTGCCCAGTCAAAAAAAGGGCTATACTGAGTTTAATGATGGCTTGTTGGTCTAGGGGTATGATTCTCGCTTTGGGTGTGAGAGGTCCTGGGTTCAATTCCCAGACAAGCCCACTTTGACTTCAACCAGTTGCTGGAGGTGAGATCATGCCTTCTCTATTTAAAAGTTTTTGCTAAGGGATGTCCAAATTAAGAAAGAGCTAGAGTGCCCACTTCCTGTCCTGGTGATCCAGTCTTCCACAGAGTATACAGCTGGCTCTAAGATTCTTGAAAAATTGCATTTCATTTAGCACTTGCTTTACATTCCGTTTGGAACTAAACTCTCCAGGTCCAGAATTGGCATGTTACGTTTTAAGGAATTTACTATGGTAATGTTTACCTTAACATGAGGTCTATCTATACAGAGAAGTGGACAGGGTCGCCCTATGACCAAGGCTTTAATCTCTCGGCCATTGCAGCTGTTGCATACTTTGGGCACTTGTGGGTTATGTCCTTGGACTTCTTCAAGCTCAATTATGAGTCCCCATGTGTCATTGATTCAGGGTTGCAAATGGCCTGATATGCAAATTCAAAGACAGGACTCTCCCGCATGGTCTGCTCACTATTTTAGCAAGCTAATGTCAATTCCAGATAAACAGGTGCTCAGAAGCTTGTCAGAGTATTAGACTGATGCACTACCTACTACACTAATGTGGCCTCCAAGGTCTTCCACGTCACGTGAAAACGTGGGACAGCTCAAGGTGGCTCACCAATTTTGCCTGAACACTGCTTTTGTTTTTAAAAAATCACACCTAGCTGATGTAGGTGTCATGTAAAGTTTTCACTGGCATGCTGTTAGTACAAGTGGGCAGAAATGTAAGTCAACAAAGATGAAACTTGCACATTGGAAATAAATTAGTGCAGGATATCGCTTGACCTAAGTTGAATGTTGACAAGAGAGTGCAGCTCAGTACATTAATTTGCAATGGAATAATCAGACATTTTGCAAGCAGAGTCAAAGCCAAATTTGATAAAAATGCTGCATATGACATAACTCATAGTGTAGACCAATCTCGTGTTTATCACACAGGTATAGTCAAAATGCTTTGAATATTTTGCATTTTTACAAGAATTCGAAAAGAAATACAAATCATAAGCCAGCACACCAACATTGTTAAAAGAGGAAAATGAAGACAGGGTCAACATCACCAGAATGTGTTTAAAAAACTTTCTGTTGTATGTGCACTGATCCAAAATACTTCAAAACCTGTGGGATGTGTACATCTCAGTCAGTTTCTTTTAACACACATGCATCTGTCCTTGTTAGTATATTAGATAGTATCTCTGCCTCTCAGGCAGAAATTCTTGGGTTGTTTCCCCGGCAGGGAGTATTCCTATTCTTAGTGCACTGCAGACAAACCGGTGACTTGGCACCCTTTTTAGGAATGATAACATCGAATCCTACACCCACAGTTGCTCTTTTCTACTTATATGAATCAAGACACTAGCACATTGTGGATCAATACTTTGATAAAGCACCTGGGAGAGAATTTGGTGCCCAGTGGCGACATTATCTCTAAGCAGACATGACAAAACATGCATACCATCAAGGCCAAGACTGAAGAGCATGGAAAAATTTTGTCAATTTCATAAACTACATCAAATGCTTTGCTGGTGTCAAATATTGTAATGACATTAAATATTGTGACTTGACAATTATGTGAAGGGTAGTGCTTGGTAACTGTCCATCTTGACTTTGGATTGTACATTTTCTCTCTTGACTTGTCTCGGGACTACAGTGTCAATTCTTGAGATGTATTTGTTCCAATTACATTTACATTTAAGGCATTTAGCAGACACTTTTATCCAGTGTGACTTACAAAAGGGCTTTGTCATTTACTCATAGAATACACCCTAGCCATTACAGTAGTTTAGAGTCCAATATACCACTGATCTAGAATACTGTAGAAATAAAAGGATCACTGCCGTTACCTAGAAGTACAAAATGCATAAGGACTAAAGTTTGTTAGACAACATCAGTGTAATAAATACTACCCTACAATAAGTGCTAATTTAGTTAGTCAATATAGGAGCAGGGTCATTTGTCAGATTCCATGAATAGATGGGTCTTTAGTCTGTGTTTGAAGACTGCAAGAGCTCTGCTGTCAGGAGAGCAAGTGGAAGCTCATTTCACCATCTGTGAGTCTCAATGCTTGTCTTCCATGAGACTTGGAGCATGGAATTTCAAGCCGAGCCATACTTGAGGCTCGAAGCACCTGAGGTATGAATCGGGCTTTGACTACTGACTCAATGTATCAAGGGCCTGGCCCATTTTTGGCTTTGTAGGGCAGCATCAAGATTTTAAATCTGATGTGATTAGAGTTTTTATATGCCCATGATATCACGGAGGTAAGAAGGATGTGCTTTCTGCACTACATGAAACAAGACACTGCTATGTGGCAGGTAGATCATTCAGGAAAGGGTGTGGGAGTGCAAGATCTCCCCACTGGAGAATTGGTGCTGTATACCAAGTTCAATTGTCACCTTTGAGAACAGATGTGACATAAAGTTCATGCCTTGGTCAGATTGTATAACTTTGGGCAATCCAAAGGTAGTGCAGAATTTAATAACAGCTCTTCAATTTTAGTTATCGAAGGGGAATTGCCTCAGGTTACGTGGTGGCAGCACACATTATAGTCAATAGGTAGCAATGCCCAGAACGGGTCTTTGGCAAAGGGCCCACACAATCAACCAACACCTTTTCAAAGGGCTCACCAACTGCTGGAATGGGGCACAGAGGAACAGACAGAATGACCTGATTTGGTTTTCCGGCCATGTAAGGCATGAACGGCAGTGTCCAACATCACTCCTAATCGATGGCCAAAAGAAATGTTGTAGAATTTGTTGTTTTGTCATTTTTCTGATACCTAGGTGTCCAGACAGGGGATGGTCATGGGCTAGTGATAATATGTGTATTTGGTATGATGCTGGAACAACTACCTGGGCTACAGAGTTTCACTCCTCCTCAGAATCAGACTCACTCCATGTCCTGAATACAACACCACCTCAAATGAAATACATGCGCCGATAACCTTTCGGTTTGTTTTGTCACGATTCTTATTTTCTAGTACACATCCATTGGTCAAATATATTTATCATTTACTAAAATTTTATTCTGTGCATTGGAATACTTTTAAAATATACATCACTAAGGTAATGTACATGAACCCATGTTTTCTGATTGTTTTTGGATAACAGAAAAATGGCTTGTCACGTGCATCCTTGACTCAGTCTATCTGTTACAGAAACAACATTTTTTGAGACAATTCTAATAGCCATTATTGTGGAAAAACCTCATCAGCCAGGATGATTTTGCATGTAGCTGTTTAATACAATCGTATAGGGTAGTTGTGTGTTTGATTATAAATGATGATCTCATAATAATCTTATCTACATATTCTTATACATTTACATAGTAGCATTCACTCATATACTCAAATTCCATATGATACATAGAAAAGGTCCACCTCATCCATTTTAGTTTTTACCTGATCAATAATCCAAAAAAATATATAAATAACAGCACCCTCTAGCGATGAACCTCAATTATTTCAAGCTAAATATAAAGTATAGCTAGGATAAGTCAGCACTATCTTGCAGCTAGAACAAATTATTCTCAGATTAATTTATGCATCATGGCAAGTGGCTGAGTTAAAAATGAAACACAATTAAGTCAAATTAAATTGACCCACCTGCAACAAGTTCAGCAACCACATTTAATTTCACTGAATGGTCAGCTAGCCAGCCTATACAAAACAGGTTATTGTTAGAAATTCTGCATGTGTGATTCACTTATCTTCACATCTCAGATTGCTTATAATGATATACTAATGTATCCACGTTAGAAATAATTGGTGAAATCCACCACAAAAGGTGAGACTCAACATAATAAATAATGAGACAAATCTTGGGATATGACTTGGATATTAACCTACCCAAAGCAGCTATGACTCGCTCTGCTCTATATAAGGGGCTGGAGACTTTCTGACCAGCAGGTTGCGCTGAACCCATTTTGCAGGCATTTCACAACTTTATCATTTTTAACACTGTGACATTGTTTTAGGTAATCTGTGTTCTACATATTCAAAAGAAGCACACTAGGAAGTAAGAATGGCTTCTTCTTTGGTGAAAATCTCCTTGTTAAATAATCTTTTTTTTCTACTGCATTGTTGTAAGTTTAAATTTGGTTAACATTTTTTCAGGGTTGCATGATTTGTAATTTTTTTACTGTTTGGAATGCCCAAGGTTTATAATATTACAAGTGGGACTATTCTCTACAAACCTATGCGATATCAGATCAAAGTTATTAGAATGTGTGATTTTCTGCTGTTTGTTATATATGTCAATGTTTACAGTAGCGATTTTCTTTGTTCAATCATTTTTTATGTGGTCTAACTGGAAGCATCTAATGACTGTGGTAACTCAAAGAGCTATTTAAAGGGCTCCGTCAGTGATTTTTAATCATTGCTGCACATACATTGTTGGTTTTCTTAAAAGTTAATTTTGCCATGTCATTGCCAATGTGTTTTTCACAGGCTAAGAACATCAGTGAGCTCTCTCTGACCAAGGTCTAGTTTATAGCCAGCGAGTTTGGTGGAGTTATGTTAAAGGGTTGGCATGCGGGCTTCCTGAGTGGTTTTTAAAACGTGTGTTTTGCTGAATCATTGGCAACACAAAACACCGAATGCTCCATCTGGTCACGGCCAATATTATAGCCAGCAAGTTTGTTGTTGCTACCTGAAAGTATTAGTGTGCAAGATTTAGGTTTTTTTTTTTTTACAGGCTATTTAAAATATGCTGTCAATGCAGTGGCTATGCTGTAACATTCACGTTAGATTAGACTTGCAACTAGACTTTGTAGGGTGGAAGAACTACGGGAACAGAACTGGGTTGTGCTTCCGTACCCTTTACCGACACATTTTTTAGTACCATTTGTGTGAAGTAGGAAAGTCAGCTGTGGTGGAACAACAGTAGAGCCAAAAACATAGCAAAGGGCTGAAATGACCTTACCTTTGATGTTAAGGTCTCTCAAGAATGCCTAAGGTAACTAAGCATGTGGAAGGTCACAAAGAGCAGATGGCTTGCATTCCCTCAGCCTTCAATGACATGCCGGCATGTTGTTGCATCATTTTCATACACTGACCCATTCTCACAAATCAAATTAATTGTCTTGCAAACATGTTTTGAATTGTTTCTAGTGGTAGATCAATGACAAGGAATAATACCTGTCAAGTATGTACCTTGCAATGTTGCAAAGTCATCAGTCATCAAAAGAACTCTAAATTAATAAAATGAAAATTGTAATAAGTCAAGAATGCCAAATGAGCAGAAGGTGTCCAAATGTGGACATGAGACAAAAATCCAAAGGTAAACAAATGCAATGGGCTTGTTGGTCTAGGCGTATGATTCTTGCTTAGGGTGCGACGGATTCCAGGTTCAAATCGGGAACGAGCTCTTTATACTTACTTTGGATCCACAGGTGTCTTGCACCATATGTTAGTGTCGCTTCATGAAAGAGTAAAAGAACTGAAAGACCACCTCAATTCTGTTTCTTAACATTGCCCAGTCAAAAAAAGGGCTATACTGAGTTTAATGATGGCTTGTTGGTCTAGGGGTATGATTCTCGCTTTGGGTGTGAGAGGTCCTGGGTTCAATTCCCAGACAAGCCCACTTTGACTTCAACCAGTTGCTGGAGGTGAGATCATGCCTTCTCTATTTAAAAGGTTTTGCTAAGGGATGTCCAAATTAAGAAAGAGCTAGAGTGCCCACTTCCTGTCCTGGTGATCCAGTCTTCCACAGAGTATACAGCTGGCTCTAAGATTCTTGAAAAATTGCATTTCATTTAGCACTTGCTTTACATTCCGTTTGGAACTAAACTCTCCAGGTCCAGAATTGGCATGTTACGTTTTAAGGAATTTACTATGGTAATGTTTACCTTAACATGAGGTCTATCTATACAGAGAAGTGGACAGGGTCGCCCTATGACCAAGGCTTTAATCTCTCGGCCATTGCAGCTGTTGCATACTTTGGGCACTTGTGGGTTATGTCCTTGGACTTCTTCAAGCTCAATTATGAGTCCCCATGTGTCATTGATTCAGGGTTGCAAATGGCCTGATATGCAAATTCAAAGACAGGACTCTCCCGCATGGTCTGCTCACTATTTTAGCAAGCTAATGTCAATTCCAGATAAACAGGTGCTCAGAAGCTTGTCAGAGTATTAGACTGATGCACTACCTACTACACTAATGTGGCCTCCAAGGTCTTCCACGTCACGTGAAAACGTGGGACAGCTCAAGGTGGCTCACCAATTTTGCCTGAACACTGCTTTTGTTTTTAAAAAATCACACCTAGCTGATGTAGGTGTCATGTAAAGTTTTCACTGGCATGCTGTTAGTACAAGTGGGCAGAAATGTAAGTCAACAAAGATGAAACTTGCACATTGGAAATAAATTAGTGCAGGATATCGCTTGACCTAAGTTGAATGTTGACAAGAGAGTGCAGCTCAGTACATTAATTTGCAATGGAATAATCAGACATTTTGCAAGCAGAGTCAAAGCCAAATTTGATAAAAATGCTGCATATGACATAACTCATAGTGTAGACCAATCTCGTGTTTATCACACAGGTATAGTCAAAATGCTTTGAATATTTTGCATTTTTACAAGAATTCGAAAAGAAATACAAATCATAAGCCAGCACACCAACATTGTTAAAAGAGGAAAATGAAGACAGGGTCAACATCACCAGAATGTGTTTAAAAAACTTTCTGTTGTATGTGCACTGATCCAAAATACTTCAAAACCTGTGGGATGTGTACATCTCAGTCAGTTTCTTTTAACACACATGCATCTGTCCTTGTTAGTATATTAGATAGTATCTCTGCCTCTCAGGCAGAAATTCTTGGGTTGTTTCCCCGGCAGGGAGTATTCCTATTCTTAGTGCACTGCAGACAAACCGGTGACTTGGCACCCTTTTTAGGAATGATAACATCGAATCCTACACCCACAGTTGCTCTTTTCTACTTATATGAGTCAAGACACTAGCACATTGTGGATCAATACTTTGATAAAGCACCTGGGAGAGAATTTGATGCCCAGTGGCGACATTATCTCTAAGCAGACATGACAAAACATGCATACCATCAAGGCCAAGACTGAAGAGCATGGAAAAATTTTGTCAATTTCATAAACTACATCAAATGCTTTGCTGGTGTCAAATATTGTAATGACATTAAATATTGTGACTTGACAATTATGTGAAGGGTAGTGCTTGGTAACTGTCCATCTTGACTTTGGATTGTACATTTTCTCTCTTGACTTGTCTCGGGACTACAGTGTCAATTCTTGAGATGTATTTGTTCCAATTACATTTACATTTAAGGCATTTAGCAGACACTTTTATCCAGTGTGACTTACAAAAGGGCTTTGTCATTTACTCATAGAATACACCCTAGCCATTACAGTAGTTTAGAGTCCAATATACCACTGATCTAGAATACTGTAGAAATAAAAGGATCACTGCCATTACCTAGAAGTACAAAATGCATAAGGACTAAAGTTTGTTAGACAACATCAGTGTAATAAATACTACCCTACAATAAGTGCTAATTTAGTTAGTCAATATAGGAGCAGGGTCATTTGTCAGATTCCATGAATAGATGGGTCTTTAGTCTGTGTTTGAAGACTGCAAGAGCTCTGCTGTCAGGAGAGCAAGTGGAAGCTCATTTCACCATCTGTGAGTCTCAATGCTTGTCTTCCATGAGACTTGGAGCATGGAATTTCAAGCCGAGCCATACTTGAGGCTCGAAGCACCTGAGGTATGAATCGGGCTTTGACTACTGACTCAATGTATCAAGGGCCTGGCCCATTTTTGGCTTTGTAGGGCAGCATCAAGATTTTAAATCTGATGTGATTAGAGTTTTTATATGCCCATGATATCACGGAGGTAAGAAGGATGTGCTTTCTGCACTACATGAAACAAGACACTGCTATGTGGCAGGTAGATCATTCAGGAAAGGGTGTGGGAGTGCAAGATCTCCCCACTGGAGAATTGGTGCTGTATACCAAGTTCAATTGTCACCTTTGAGAACAGATGTGACATAAAGTTCATGCCTTGGTCAGATTGTATAACTTTGGGCAATCCAAAGGTAGTGCAGAATTTAATAACAGCTCTTCAATTTTAGTTATCGAAGGGGAATTGCCTCAGGTTACGTGGTGGCAGCACACATTATAGTCAATAGGTAGCAATGCCCAGAACGGGTCTTTGGCAAAGGGCCCACACAATCAACCAACACCTTTTCAAAGGGCTCACCAACTGCTGGAATGGGGCACAGAGGAACAGACAGAATGACCTGATTTGGTTTTCCGGCCATGTAAGGCATGAACGGCAGTGTCCAACATCACTCCTAATCGATGGCCAAAAGAAATGTTGTAGAATTTGTTGTTTTGTCATTTTTCTGATACCTAGGTGTCCAGACAGGGGATGGTCATGGGCTAGTGATAATATGTGTATTTGGTATGATGCTGGAACAACTACCTGGGCTACAGAGTTTCACTCCTCCTCAGAATCAGACTCACTCCATGTCCTGAATACAACACCACCTCAAATGAAATACATGCGCCGATAACCTTTCGGTTTGTTTTGTCACGATTCTTATTTTCTAGTACACATCCATTGGTCAAATATATTTATCATTTACTAAAATTTTATTCTGTGCATTGGAATACTTTTAAAATATACATCAGTAAGGTAATGTACATGAACCCATGTTTTCTGATTGTTTTTGGATAACAGAAAAATGGCTTGTCACGTGGATCCTTGACTCAGTCTATCTGTTACAGAAACAACATTTTTTGAGACAATTCTAATAGCCATTATTGTGGAAAAACCTCATCAGCCAGGATGATTTTGCATGTAGCTGTTTAATACAATCGTATAGGGTAGTTGTGTGTTTGATTATAAATGATGATCTCATAATAATCTTATCTACATATTCTTATACATTTACATAGTAGCATTCACTCATATACTCAAATTCCATATGATACATAGAAAAGGTCCACCTCATCCATTTTAGTTTTTACCTGATCAATAATCCAAAAAATAATATAAATAACAGCTGTCTCTAGCAATGAACCTCAATTATTTCAAGCTAAATATATAGTATAGCTAGGATAAGTCAGCGCTATCTTGCAGCTAGAACAAAATATGCTCAGATTAATTTATGCGCCATGGCACACGGCTGAGTTAAAAATGAAACACAATGAAATTAAATTAAATTGACCCACCTGCAACAAGTTCAGCAACCACATTTAATTTCACTGAGTGGTCAGCTAGCCAGCCTATACAAAACAGATTATTGTTAGAAATTCTGCATGTGTGATTCACTTAGTTTCACATCTCAGATTGCTTATAATTATATACTAATGTATCCACGTTAGTAATAATTGGTGAAATCCACCACAAAAGGTGAGACTGAACATAATAAATAATAAGGCAAACTTTGGGATATGACTTGGATATGAACCTACCCGAAGCAGCTATGTCTCGCTCTGCTCCATATAAGGGGCTGGAGACTTTCTGACCAGCAGGTGGTACTGAACACATTTTCCAGGCACTTCACAACTTTATAATTTTTAACACTGTGACATTGTTTTAGGTAATCTGTGTTCTACATATTCAATAGAAGCACACTAGGAAGTAAGAATGGCTTCTTCTTTGGTGAAAATCTCCTTGTTAAAGAACCTTTTTTTTTCTACAGCATTGTTGTAAGTTTAAATTTGGTTAACATTTGTTCAGGGTTGCATGATTTGTATTTTCTTTTTTTTTACCGTTTGGAACGCCCAAGGCTTATAATATTACAAGTGGGAATATTCTCATAAAACTTATGCGATATCAGATCAAAGTTATTAGAATGTGTGATTTTGTGCTGTTTGTTATATATGTGTATGTCTACAGTAGCGATTTTCTTTGTTCAATCCTTTTTTTTGTGGTCTAACTGGAAGCATCTAAAGACTGCGGGGACCCAAAGCGCTATTTAAAGGGCTGGCTCACAGGCTCCGTCAGTGATTTTTAATCATTGTTGCACATACATTGTCGGTTTTCTTAAAAGTTCATTTTGCCATGTCATTGCCAATGTGGTTTTCACAGGCTAAGAAACACAGTGGGCTCTCTCTGACCAAGGTCTAGTTTATAGCCAGCGAGTTTGGTGGAGTTATATTAAAGGGTTGGCATGCAGGCTTCCTGAGTGTTTTTAAAAAAGTGTGTTTTGCTGAATCTTTGGCAACATGTTTTTCACTGGTTAATAAAATCAAAGGCATTTGATGCAGCAACACAAAACTCTGAACGCTCCATCTGGTCACAGCCAAGATTATAGCCAGCAAGTTTGTTGTTGCTACCTGAAAGTATTAGTGTGCAAAACTTAGGATTCTTTTTTTTACAAGCTATTTAAAATATGCTGTCGATGGATTGGCTATGCTGTAACTGTCATGTTAGATTAGACTTGCAACTAGACTTTGTAGGGTGGAAGAACTATGGGACCAGAACTGGGTTGTGGTTCTGTACCTATTACCGACACATCTTTTAGTACCATTTGTGTGAAGTAGGAAAGTCAGCTGTGGTGGAACAACAGCAGAGCCAAAAACATTGCAAAGGGCTGAGATGACCTTGCCTTTGATATTAAGGTCTCTCAAAAATGCCTAAGGGAGCTGAGTAGCAGGAGCAGTGGAGTAACATGTGTGAACTTTGGAAGATTGAAGACCAGTCGTGCTGCTGCATTCTTGACAGGTTGTAGAGGTTTGATGGCTCTTAAAGGAAGACCAGCAAGTTGCAGTAGTCTAGCTTTGAGATCACAAGAGCCTGCACAAGCACTTGGGTAGCTTCCTGCGAAAGAAAGAGTCGAATCCTTCGTATGTTACAAAGGAGAAAACTGCAAGACCCGGTTAGATCAGAAACATGAGTTGAGAATGACAACTGGTTGTCCAAAGTTACACCCAGGTTAGGGGCAGCTTCGGATGGTGATACCAGGGAGTTCTCAAAGGAAACAGTGAGGTCATGGTAAGGGTAAGGAGTACCTGGGATGAACAGAAGCTCAGTTTTACTGGGGTTGAGCTTCAAGTGGTGGGCTGTCATCCATGATGTAATGTCAGTCAAGCATGCCGAGATACGTCTGGAGACCTGCGTGTCAGAGGGTGGAAAAGAAAGAAATAATTGAGTGTCGTCGGCATAGCAGTGGTAGGAGAAACCATGAGAAGATATTACATCACCAAGAGAATGAGTATACAAAGAGAAGAGAAGGGGGCCCAATACTGAGCCTTGTGGAACACCAGTGGAGAGTCTACACGGTTTGGATGTGGATCCTCTCCATGTCACCTGATAGGACTGTCCATCCAGATAGGACTGAAACCATCTCCAAGCAGAGCCAGTCACACCAAGCCTGGAAAGAACAGAGAAAAGAATGTTGTGGTTCACTGTGTCAAAGGCTGCTGAAAGGTCTAGAAGAATCAAAGCAGATGACTGTTTGGCAGCTTTAGTGGCATGACGTTTCTCAGTCACCGCTATGAGGGCCGTTGCTGTAGAATGTGCTGGTTTGTAGCCAGACTGATTGGGATCATGCAGCTGGTTCTGGGTGAGAAAAAGAGACAATTGATTATAAACTGTTCGTTCAAGGGCTTTTGAGAGGAAAGAGAGAAGTGATAACAGTCTGTAGTTAGTAATGCTGGAGCTGTCAAGTGTAGCCTTCTTGAGGATTGGTACCACCCTGGCGGTTTTGAATGCAGTAGGCACGTATCCAGAAGATAAGGAGTTGTTGATGATGACAGAGATGAAAGGAAGCAGATCTCTTACAATTGTCTGGAACAGAGCAGAAGGAATTGGATCCAGTGGACATGTAGCTGGATTGTTGGAAGTCAGGAGTTGAAGAATTCATCTGTGGAGAGAGGAGAAAAAGAAGTCAGAGAATTGGATGTTGGGGAATGCACATTAGTTGGAGGAGTGGGAACAGTGGAAAAGGACTGGTGGATTGCTGCAACCTTCTCCTCAAAGAAGGTGATAAAATCTTCTGGAGTAAGAGATGAGGAAGGGGGCGAGGGGAAGGATTAAGGAGAGAAAAAAAAATAGTGAAGAGCTTGCGTGGATCAGATGCTGATGATTCGAATTTCTCTCTGTAGTAGGATGACATTGCAGACATTACTTCCAATGAGAACTTGGAAAGGAGAGACTTCTATGAGCTGAGGTCTGAATCTATGTGAGATTTCCTCCACCACCTCTCTGCAGTCCTTAGTTCTCTCCTGTGGCAGCGAAGTGTTTCTGTTAGCCAGGGGGCAGGTGGGGAGGACTTTGTAGGTCTAGAGGAGAGAGGGCCCAGAAGATTCATTGATGAGGAGAGTGTAGAAATGAAAGTATTTGTAACTGCATCCAAAGAGATAGAGGATAGAGAGTCAGGGTTAGGAAGGGTGGACAAAATAGTAGAAGTAAGGGAAGAGGGAGTTATGGAGTACAGATTGCGACAGAGGAAGGAGGAACATGTTGGAGAGGCCTGGATGGAAAGAGAAGGAAAGGAGAGAGAGGATAGAAAGTGATGGTCCGAGAGGTGGAGGGGGGTGACTGCGATGTCCGATGTTGTGATGGTACGGGTGAAGATCAGGTCCAGAACATTGCCTGCTTTGTAAGTCGGAGGAGAGTGGTTGAGGGTGAGGTCAAATGCTGTCAATAGTGGAAGGATGCAGGAGGAATGCAACTTCTCTAATGGAAGGTTGAAGTCACCAAGGAGAATGAGTGGATTTCCTTCAATGGGGAAATGACTCAGAAGGATGTCGAGCTCATGAATGAAGTGATCTAGGGAACCTGAAGGGTGGTAGATGACAATGATAAGAAGTTTGGTGGGGAAAGACACTGTAATGGCATGAAATTCAAAAGAGGAGATGGAAAGTGTAGAGAAGGAAAGTGGAGTGAAACGCCACTCTCGAGACATTAGTAAACCTGTGCCACCACCCCTGCCAAGACGCATCAGAGAATGTGTGAATGAAAAGGCAGAGGACAGGGCAGCCGGAGTCGCCGGATTCTCGGGGTGATCCATGTTTCTGTCAGAGCCAGGAAGTGTAGGAAGTGGAGGGATGCTAATGCTGAGATGAAGTCGGCCTTCTGGACATCAACAAAGAGGATCCTGTGTGCGTGTAACTGAGATGCCCTCAGGCTGAGACAAATAATACGTTTTGCTTTCGTTTTACCCATTGGTGTCCGACTCATCTTTATTATAGGATTGGAGATTTCCATGACAACACACACACACACACACCAGGACTGAGCACCATCCATTACTGGCCATTCATAGACACAAAAGCTGCTTCGTTCACCACACCTGATTATAACTCTGTTATAAACCCTCTTTATCGATAGTCATTTATTTTACAACTCTATATGAACGGCACATTCATGTGAAACAACAGCACTTTTGTTTTCCTAGTAAACCACCCAGTTATTTACTTTGCTGAAAACGAAACTAGAGTCACATAGAAAGGACACACCCATGGCTCTTTACTAGATATTCTGTGTTATTTACATTACACCCAAAACCAAACGTGCACGCTCCAGCAGCCGTGTCTCTCTATGGCAGGTAAGTGTGTGTGGGTTTTAAATTAAGTGAGTATGTGTGTGTGTGAAATATGCTTCAGACACCAGAGCTACTAAAGTTAATTACATTAACGATTATTTATTGTATTTAAATTGTAACGTGGGCTCAAACGCAGGTCAGATGGGTAATGACACCAACAGCTTACTGGGTGAGCAACCACACTCTAATGATGGTGGGCCCATGTGCAGAACAGTCAGATCTTGGATCAGGTAAAACAAAAGGAAAACCTACACACCATGCCGAGCGTGGAAAAAGGGAGAACAAAGGACGCAACAGGAAGAAATGGCAACTCCGATGCACTGGGGAAAACCAAACTAAAACTTCCCAAACAAAACTAGAAAGCAGGGAGGGGCTGTAATGGTTAAGGGAAGCCTCCGGAGAGAGACAGACTCGAGAGGGAAAACTGGAGAGAGGAGGGGACGTGTAAAAACACGAACACCCTCACAGACAAGAAGTGAGGTGCAGCACGAGGGCTCACAGACCTCAGTACCCGAAGCTACCGGCTCGGAGCTGGGCTCAGAACTTTGGCAAAGACCCAGCACTGAATGCCTGGGTCACTGGGCTTTTATAGATCTAGCCCAGCTGTTGGGTATCAGGCTGGATTAGTGGTGTAGTTGACTCGAGGCCTCCCTCTGGTGACTAGAGGGGGCCTCAGCCTGGTGCCACCCTTCCTGATGCCAAGAAAGGTTTACAAACTGAAACTGCTATAGTGTGAATGGACTTTAATACATGGAGTGAGTTTATTGGGTCAACTTCCCTTCTGTTTCCATTTGCTACTGAACAATCCTTTAAAACTTTCTTTACAATTAAATTAATGAATAAACCCAAACTTTCTCCAAGGACTTGGAGTGGCCAACAGGCCAAGTTTCAAGAAGAGGAGCCTGACTTATGAGGAAGGGCATGCAAGCCAAACTACTACACAAAGAGGTGAGTTTATGGGATGGGTTAGAGGTGAGGTTATGGTCATTATACATGAACATTTTTCAGCCAGTCACAGTAGCTATTGGGAAAGCCGGGGACCTGTTTGCATTCTTCTGGGTACTAAAGCTAATGAGATGACCAACAGTGTTGGAAATACAGCAACTCTTCATGGTTCAGTAATTAGTTCAGAAAAAAAGTGTTTAGAATAAAATTTTTGTAATACCATGTTTGCAAAGGTAAGAGGCCTAAGAGCGACAGTGGTGCTGCCACTGAGAAAGACCCTCGCAGAAGACCACAGTGGAAAGCTACAGAGGAAGACTTCTCCAGCAGACCACAGCAGAGAAAGAGACCGGTACGATTTCACTAAATGTACTGTGACGGGCCAGGCAAAGTCAGATGCTCGCGGATATAAAATGTGAGCTTTATTGGTGCTCCAAACCAGGGTCAGAATCAGAAGAACGAAATCAGGGGTAATACGAATCATGAATGAAAAACAGGCTGTGTCAAAAACCAGAAAAACAATACAAAACCAGGCAGATCAATCCAAAAGATGCAGGCAAAAATCAGAGACGAGTAACACAAAAACTAGATACTGTCACATCTGGCTGGCCATCCAGCAGGAGGGACGCGCCCACTCCTCCTAGGGATCACACCAATCACCTGCACCGCTCTCAATCACCTGCTTAGTAACTGTCTTCACCTATTCCCCATTGTCAGCTTCACCTATTTAAACCCACAGGTTCCAGAAGACAGCGCTGCACATTAGCGTACTACAAACTCGAAAGTCTAGATATATCGTCACACTATCTTTGTGAAGAAAGATTATTTGGGTTTTTTTTTTGTTGTTGTTTCGTCAGTGCTTCCCATAGTTATCCTCCTGCGGATAATAAAGAGCACTTCCTTGCTACCCCACCTCTCGCTTCCTCTGTGCTGCCTCCGTTACAGATACACAGAAAGATAATCAAGGAATTAATGCTTGGTACGCTCAGACTAACACTGGAGACAATACTTCGCAACGTAATGGAGCTCAACACAGGCTTATATACATATTCCTATGTGAACACAGGTGACTTCCGTACTCTGGTGATGATCTAATGGAATGTTCATGGTTGGATGAGTCGTTGTCCGGGTGACGAACAGCCTGCTGGGTAGTGTAGTTTATTAGGGGGTCGGGCGGTATGACGTACGTCTATGATTTTTATTCTCTGAATAGCTAACAAACATAAAATACCACACCTCCAAAAAAGAAGGCAATAAACAGTGTAAAAAGCAGACAAATCAATATAAAGTGACTGGAATACATTATTTTTGTACAAATCACAACGCTATGATTTTACAATGCTAATATGAAACCCAACCCTTACATATATATAGGATTTCTATTAAGGTTCAGATATTCAAATGCACAAACACAGCCATAAATACACAAACACAGCGCTAATTACACAAACAGCCATAAATACACAAACAGCCATAAATCCATGAACACAGCCATAAATGCACAAACAGCCATAAATACACAAACACAGCGATAATTACGCAAACACAGCCATAAATACACAATCACAGCCATAAATGTACAAATATAGCCATAATTACAAAAACACAGCTATAAATACACAAACGCAGCCACAAATGAACAAACACATCCATACTTACCAAAACACAGCCATAATTACAAAAACACAGCTATAAATACACAAACACAGCCATAATTTCACAGATACCACTGCAGAAAAGCGCCTTTTTACAAGTGAGCTGTACCACATCTTGCACTCAAGCAATAAAGCAAGGAAAGAAGATGTAGGTTCATCCAACTACATGGGATGTGTGTACAGCCCAGAAAATCCAGCCACTTCTAATTAATAACAAACTGAGTGAAGCCTGCTACACATACCTGGCATGGGGGTCAAACCAGGGTTCACACAAGACTGGGACCTCATCTCTTAAAACAACCCTACAGGTGCAGTACCTGTGGTGGACACATCACATTTCTCTCCTGAGACACAGTGGGAAAGGACAAACAAAAAAACAAATACAATCACTGGGCCTCAAGAATGATTGTGTTCTACTCTTAAATTCCTCTAGTGCACCCTCTGGTAAATAAAAATGCATAACAGCTAGTGTATACACCATCATAAATATTTCTTATGTTTCACCATCAATATTTCTTGTGAAAGAGCTCATGTTTGGCCAAAATATACACTGGGATAATTGGATTAACAGACTGACTGATCATTCATGATGCCATTGTATTATCTAAAGTTACAACTATATTTAGAGTTTGGCTCCCTTGGAGCAGACCAAAGCAGAAAAACATTTTAGCGTTCAAACTGACATCAAACCAAAAAGATGTCAACAAAAGTCACATTGATTTGGTCTGTTTGGTGTCGCACTGTGCTCATACTTCAAACGAACTGCACCAGACTTCATTTGGAAGAGGTCCAAAGCTCACAGCATCTCAGTCTGCTTATTTGGTGTTCACCAGGATTTTGTCACTTGATTCTTGATGCCCTTGTATATCTAGCAGATTAATTCAGACAGCTGGTCTGGACTGACCTGACCACGAATATAGCACTGGTGACAGTAAGTGTGCAATGAAATCCATGGTGGAGAATTATCAAACATGGTTAGGGTTAAGTTGTCAGAGTACTGAAACATAACATAACCAAAACAAACAAAAACAAAGCAACAAACAAAAGTCAAAAAGGAGCATTTTTACTTTTAATCAAATTGTTTGTGCTGTCTGCAGTATTTCTGCTTGGATTAAGTTTCCAATATCTTTAACCAGTTAACCAGCAAATAATTTATGCAACGCAACATGGAGTTGAAATAACACTGCAATTTGTTTTTCAGGTGCTACATTGTCCCCTTGGCTGGATCTGATCATTACCAACCTGCACCTTCACACTATTGTTGAAGAAGAGGGCTTGGTACATCTCAGGTCTTTGGGTCACTGCTCTGAATTTCCTCTGAAAACTTGGGAGGTTCACTCAGAACTGGTGAGAGTGTATGACCACACAAAGGAGAAAGAGAAGAGAGCATTAGATGACGCAGACAGCATTGCTCTGTCCTGTGATGTATGGGAAACCACACCTAGAAATTACTTTATGACAGTGACCTCTCACTTCATAAATAAATTATGGAAGCAGGAATCCTTGGTTTTACAAACCACCAAAATACCCACAAAATGCACAAGTGATGATATTGCTGATCAGATGATAACAATAGCAAATGCATGGGGGATTGAAAAGAAGGTTCACATGGTTGTAACCAATGCAAAGCAGATGGACAGGGCCATGCAAAAAGTTGGGTGGGACCATTTACCCTGTTTGGCCAAAACCCTGGACCAAGTGTTTCAGCAGGTCATAAATGCAAATTCTTGGGAATATCTGCTTAACAAGTGCCACAAAGTTGCACAGTTTTTCTGCTACAATGAAGAAGCAGAGAAAAGATTCAGGAAGGCTCAAGCAGACCTAAATCTGCCTAACCAGAGTCTCAGCATGGCTGCAGGAACTACATGGCTCTCAGTCCTGCACACGCTGGAGAGAATGTCACAGCAGCACGATGCTGTGAGAGAAGTTCTCTCCAACATGCACAATCAAAAACTCATACTGAACGAAGCTGATAAAAATAAAATGCAGTGTATGATCAAAGCCCTTCATGCCTTTAAGGAAATTACAGAAACGCTGAAAAACGACCAACATTGCTCAGCGTCCTGCGTCATTCCATGTCTGACAGAACTGCACAGAAAGCTAAAAAAGCAGAAAGACAGTAAACTCGCCCAGTTCCTGGCTGATGAGTGTCGCATGAAAATCTCACAGTTTCAAAGGAACGACCATCTGACTCTTAGTACAGCTCTTGACCCAAGATATAAGCAAGTCGTATTACATAATGTTGGTTTGTGGCCTGGTAACAGCACTGAGGAAAAAATAATTGCTATGCTTAGCAGTAATGTGAGTTGTATGTCGGAGAAAACAATTCAATTTGCTGCCATAACACAACCCTTTAGGAGAGCTCTGTAGAATTACTTCAAACTGGTTACACCTTCAAAAGAGAGAGATCCTCTGAGTTTCTGGAGGCGTAACTTTAGGGAAGTGAGCAAGGTTGCACTCACTGTGCAGCTCACTGTCCTTGCCACAGCCATCCCTCAGGGGCGCGTGTTTAACCTGCACCAATCACAACTCCTCTCCAAGCGTCGAAGTGTTCTGGAGCCACAACATTTAAATATGATGCTGTTTCTCAATGGAAACTTGAACCTGCTCAGAGACTGTGCAGTGTGAACATATACTGGACGGTGGACACAAAGCAATTCACATTCAGATAAAACAAAAACAAAAAGGCCTTTTTTTTAATGTCTTTTGCATTTTTCACAACTATAATGGATGTAATTGTCTAAACTATTTGGGTAAATGATCGATACTACTCTCGTTATGCGGAGTAACGGGATTGAGGCTGTTGTCAGAATATCTGCAATGTCTGTGCAGCACTGCCATCTGCTGGCCATTTACTTCTGTGCAGCGCTGCCATCTGCTGGTCATTTACTTCTGTGCAGCACTGCCATCTGCTGGTCATTTACTTCTGTGCAGCGCTGCCATCTGCTGGTCATTTACTTCTGTGCAGCACTGCCATCTGCTGGTCATTTACTTCTGTGCAGCGCTGCCATCTGCTGGCCATTTACTTCTGTGCAGCGCTGCCATCTGCTGGCCATTTACTTCTGTGCAGCGCTGCCATCTGCTGGTCATTTACTTCTGTGCAGCACTGCCATCTGCTGGCCATTCCAGCATTCTAAATATGTTCCATTTGTGTTGGTGGCGAAAGTCCATGTGCCTCAGCAGCTGCCCGATCTGTGAATCTACTCGATTTGGACTGTGCACGTGCAGAACGACACATGTTGTGTATTATTTACATTTACACTTATGGCATTTACCAGACTCTCTTATCCAGACTGACTTACAAAAGTGCTTTTTCATTTCCTCATAGAATACATCCTAGTATAGTACAGTAGAGTCCAAGATACAAGAGTTTGTAGCGCTCTTGGCTAGGTTTCCAAAGGGATAAATTATGCATGAAGTGCTTGGTGGAAAATGAGTTTCCTGTTTCTATTAAGCTTACCTTTCAACTGACTTAAACTAACAGCACAATGTGATTTAAAAATTAGGTTGAGACCAATTTCCTTCCATCATCTTTTTACAGATGAAAGAGTCATGCAGCCACTACCACCCTTTCATGTATACTGCTTAGAATACAAATGTTTTATGATTATTGCAAGATGTATACATAGTCACATACAGTTCTAGATGTGCGCATTATAACATGGAGCGAATGGGAGGGGTAAGCACACACACAATTGTGTAATATTTAAATAAAACTCTCAAATAATTTAAAAAATATTAAATGAAAGTATGTAATTGAGTAAATGATTAATGATTTAAAAAAAAAAAAACCAAAGACACGTGAGAAAATAGCTAATAGAATAGTTAGCTAACGATAGCTAGTTAAACACAAGGAAATACTTAAATACTGATGAAAAAAAAGGGTTTTATCTTTCATTGGGGTTTATGCCAAGATATTTGTAACTAAAGGTATGCGCATTTTCAGCTCAATTATTTTAATATTCCACCCCTAAGCTTTTCTCTTTTTTAATTTTTACAAACTGAAGGGATACGACTTAACAAATTGTAGTTTAGCCTCTCCCACTGTCTTCAGACTCAGTCACGAACATCATCCCTGTGACGTAGATGGTGGACAACAACTCAAGACGTTGAATTGTAGGTGGTGCAAAATGACAAAATGGTGTTTTGTCTTTGGCCGCAATAATTCAGTCTGCAATGGGACCCCTGTGTACAAATACCCCAAAGATCCCAATATATGCAGGGCACATTGGAAAGGACCATCCGCTTTCTGCATGATCTGTAGTGCATTACCACAGCCATGGGACGTGGAAAACCGCTCTGACACCACGACTGGATCTTAAGACTGCTGCTTTTCCAACAATATGGGCATGTAGAGAAACTAAAGAGAGGGTTAGTTTCAGGAGCGTCTGTGTGTGCGGAAGTAAACCGGGTTAGTGCAGTTACTTCCCCATCTTAGTTGTTAGCTAGCTAGGTTAGTAGCTAACTGACTGACTGACCAAGCTTGGTGCCATAGTAGACTAAAACTATATCAGGTAGTGTCAGTATTGAGATTTATAAATCATCTTATGAATGTGAATTCAACGTACATCACTTTTACAACAGTAGCGATAACTGAACATTTGCGTTTAGCTAACTGGCTACTGTCATTAAAAGCTCAGTGTGAAGTTTCTAATGTTCGTTATTTATTTAGCTATAGATGATCCAGCATCTTTCCAAACACCCCAGTGGTTAAATTAACACTTTAACAGTTTCTTACCGTTGTTTTTCTTTTTGTTTGTTTGTTTGTTGTTGTTGTTGTTGTTTGTTTGTTTGTTTGTTTGTTTGTTTGTTTGTTTGGTGTACGGAGTTAACACGGGAAATTCACCGAAGTCAGCCACGCAGAAGAGAAGGTGATGATGTTTACATTTTAAGGCTAGACGTACATAATCTGTCCAAATATAGCGTGAACAGCTCTACATATCCTGAACAAACACTATATCTCACAGCTCTACATATCCTGAACAAACACTATATCTCACAGCTTTACATATCCTGAACAAACACTCTCTATATCACACAGCTCTACATATCCTGAACAAACACTCTATATCCCACAGCTCTACATATCCTGAAACCTCTATATCTCACAGCTCTACATATCCTGAACAAACACTCTCTATATCTCACAGCTCTACATATCCTGAACAAACACTCTATATCCCACAGCTCTACATATCCTGAAACCTCTATATCTCACAGCTCTACATATTCTGAACAAACACTCTCTATATCTCACAGCTCTACATATCCTGAACAAACTCTCTATATCTCACAGCTCTACATATCCTGAAAAAACACTCTCTATATCTCACAGCTCTACATATCCTGAACAAACTCTCTATATCTCACAGCTCTACATATCCTGAACAAACACTCTCTATATCTCACAGCTCTACATATCCTGAACAAACACTCTCTATATCACACAGCTCTACATATCCTGAACAAACACTCTCTATATCATACAGCTCTACATATCCTGAACAAACACTCTATATTTCACAGCTTTACATATCCTGAACAAACACTCTCTATATCTCACAGCTCTACATATCCTGAACAAATACTCTCTATATCACACAGCTCTACATATCCTGAACAAACACTCTCTATATCACACAGCTCTACATATCTTGAACAAACACTCTATATCTCACAGCTCTACATATCCTGAACACTCTATATTTCACAGCTTTACATATCCTGAACAAACACTCTCTATATATCACACAGCTCTACATATCCTGAACAAACACTCTATATCTCACAGCTCTACATATCCTGAACAAACACTCTCTATATCTCACAGCTCTACATATCCTGAACAAACACTCTCTATATCACACAGCTCTACATATCCTGAACACTCTCTATATCACACAGCTCTACATATCCTGAACAAACACTCTATATTTCACAGCTTTACATATCCTGAACAAACACTCTCTATATCACACAGCTCTACATATCCTGAACAAACACTCTATATCTCACAGCTCTACATATCCTGAACAAATACTCTATATCTCACAGCTCTACATATCCTGAACAAACTCTCTATATCTCACAGCTCTACATATCCTGAACAAATACTCTATATCTCACAGCTCTACATATCCTGAACAAACACTCTATATTTCACAGCTTTACATATCCTGAACAAACACTCTCTATATATCACACAGCTCTACATATCCTGAACAAACACTCTATATTTCACAGCTCTACATATCCTGAACAAACACTCTCTATATCTCACAGCTCTACATATCCTGAACAAATACTCTCTATATCTCACAGCTCTACATATCCTGAACAAACACTCTCTATATCTCACAGCTCTACATATCCTGAACAAACACTCTCTATATCTCACAGCTCTACATATCCTGAACAAATACTCTCTATATCTCACAGCTCTACATATCCTGAATAAACACTCTATATATCTCACAGCTCTACATATCCTGAACAAATACTCTATATACTCGGATATTTGATCTGTTGGCGCTGAATGCATGAACACAATGAAATGGGCATATTCTGCCTAAGAAACTTGCAAACTTGAATGAATGAATGAATGAATGAATGAATGAATGATATATAGCACCTTTCTCAGAACCCATCCAATTACACTCCGGTGAGAAACGGCAGCCAATTGCACACAGTGTACTCTAAACCAGAGACCACCTGGGGGAGGGGAGGGTGAATAACACACAGCACCATTCATCAACACACACACAAACACACCAGGACAGAGCACCCAGTGGGCATAGAGGCATACACTAACACCAGGACAAATTTTATTAGGGTAGTCATGACTGTGCATGCAAATACACACTCACACCAGGACAGTATATTTAGGGTAGCCAGTTTGACCTAACCTGCATGTTTTCAGACAACAGACATGAGCAGAACATGAAAACTCCACCCAGAAAAGGACATGAACCCAAGACCCTACTGCTGACAGCAAACGTGGTATAATGCTATATACCAAATATTTTAAATCTGTATTCTTGCCATAATGAATATTCTAAAACAACTCATACATAGCTATATATTAATGCATTTCTGGGGTTTTTCTTCAGATTTCAGTAGCCAGGCAAGAACATGGACAGGAAGCGAAATAGAGAACTACAGCAGGGTGAGTGGGATACGCCCTGGGAACTAGACTCACCCTCCACGCTACAGCAGGGTGAGTGGGATACGCCCTGGGAACTAGACTCACCCTCCACGCTACAGCAGGGTGAGTGGGATACGCCCTGGGAACTAGACTCACCCTCCACGCTACAGCAGGGTGAATGGGATACGTCCTGGGAACTAGACTCACCCTCCACGCTACAGCAGGGTGAGTGGGATACGCCCTGGGAACTAGACTCACCCTCCACGCTACAGCAGGGTGAGTGGGATACGCCCTGGGAACTAGACTCACCCTCCACGCTACAGCAGGGTGAGTGGGATACGTCCTCGGAACTAGACTCACCCTCCACGCTACAGCAGGGTGAGTGGGATACGCCCTGGGAACTAGACTCACCCTCCACGCTACAGCAGGGTGAGTGGGATACGCCCTGGGAACTAGACTCACCCTCCACGCTACAGCAGGGTGAGTGGGATACGCCCTGGGAACTAGACTCACCCTCCACGCTACAGCAGTGTGAGTGGGATACGCCCTGGGAACTAGACTCACCCTCCACGCTACAGCAGGGTGAGTGGGATACGCCCTGGGAACTAGACTCACCCTCCACGCTACAGCAGGGTGAGTTGGTCATATGCTGTGGGTGATATGCTGTGGGTGACAAATACTCTTTCTCACCGTTGTATTTCTTATGCTCTGACAGAGTAATGCAAAGTGTCTGCAAAGGAAAATCTTCCTTTGAGGGTAAATCAGCAGATGTGCATGCAGTTTATGAAACCATGGTAACAGCAAGACATTCAAAAATAAAAGCACACCTGCTTAGGAAAAGTCCGTCAGCGTTTTTATTTAAAAATATAGCCATTATTCACGGATGTCAGTGTGTATTATAATCATATAGAACAAGTGAGAAAACAAAAGAAAGATCACAAAACAAAGAGACCGGTGTTTCAACCCAGCTGTTTCTTACACTAGTCCTGATAATTATGCACTATGAATAGGTAATTACTGTTAAATCCCATTAGCAGATCAGTTTTGTCCAGGGTGTAACCCAGTTTTACTTGCTTACTATAATCATTATACAAAAAATATCTGTAGCACTATACAATAATAACTAAACATAAGAGATTAAGATTCGCGATGGCCACCCCTGAGGATGTGTGGAAAAAATTTGCTTTTAAGAGTTCTGCTTTTCTGCCCAAACACGCTGAGGAAATACCTGTCCAAACTGGACAGCAGGGTAAGACTGAGGGAATAACACACGGCGACTACTCTTGTGAGACCTTCACTTCACCACCGCGTGGTCTTCATATGAACTTTCCTTCCTGATTCCACCAGTTCAGCAGCCAGATGCACCCTGCTGGAGACACAAGTATACTGTGCTTGTCCTGTATGAAACATCAGGCAAAAAGTGAGACTCCTGCCAAAGCCTCGCGGAGCGATTTAACGAGAAATACGGGAGAGAAGATGACAGTATTGAAGAATTTACAATCTCATGTTTGCAGGTTTTATTCATAGATTAAATTATATGTGGGTTCGCCAACAATAATTAAATGGGTTTTTGGAGATTTGTGGTGTACTGTGAAAATTCCCATTTCAGATATACGGATTGCATCACATCACATACCACACGTGCGTCTCTGTGACTGTTAGCCTGCAATGTTACTGTGCTGTAATACATTTGTAAAACATACATTACTGTGGGGTGTGTTTTACTGTACAGTACTGTGTAGTATTTTACTGTACAATACTGTAGTATTTTACTGTACAATACTGTAGTGTAGTGTTTTACTGTACAGTACTGTGGAGTGTTTTACTCTATAGTACGGTGTAGTGTAGTGTGTTACTGTACAATACTGTGTAGTGTTTTACTGTACTGTTAATTGTTCTGTGTGCCAATATGATTGAAGGTATTAGTAATAAAGTTTAGGGGGACCAAGAGTTATTTGCAGGGGTTTTGTGCCCTTAAGCCCTATGAATATCAAGGTTACACTGTATACTGAAGGTCCAAAGGTTAGAGTTGGAATGAGGAGGCGCTCATCTCTTCAGGGTGTGTGGCAGACCCGTGAGGTGGCAGTGTTGATACAGGTTCATGTATGTCCTTCTGTAGTCCGCTAGTCCAGCTGGATAGTGGTGTTGGGCAGTAGATGACAGAACTGAGCTTAGTAACCTTTTGCCAAACCAAACACCATAATCAGAAGTAATGACCCTTCAAAACAAACTTTAAACCTCACATGGTTAGTAACTGAATGCAGTTCATGTTTAACAGGAAGTTCTTGCAGCCTCCCTAACTTAAATTCCTTCACATATAAGCATGGTAAGACTATGTGCCACAGAAAACTCCCATTTCCCAGAGTGCATCATGAACTCTTTGGGTTCCCAGTGTGACAATGAAAGTCAAATGACGGAATCAGAGAGAGATTTTCTTTCGAACATTATAATCTATTGAGAAGACAGCCCAAGGGTAGAGTGCTCTGCTCTGTTCATTAAGCTAAATTGTTTTATACTTAAAAAAGCATGAATTACCATAACACAAAGAATAAAGCTTTAGACCTTAATGCTTAAATAACAAAGAACATAACACCAGGAGAATCTAACATGCTGACTGTAGAGTACTGGACTAACTCTGACTGACCCTTCCTCATATCTGCAGCACTGTAAAGCCACACCAGGGGGCAGCAGAGAGCCAGGTTTGTGGCTTCTACCAATTCTAAACAATATGGTGTCATTATTGCTATTAGTCCCCATTTCTCATTAATGTTCTTCTCTTACCCCTCAGTAAATTGTACCTGCATCTGTAATGAGCCACTCGGCGTGAGTGAAAGAGTGCCCCCAGACCCTAACGTGACTGGCTAATGCGAACGACATCGTTTGACGTTTGTGTGTTGAATAGAGTGAATAGGGAGGGCCAGCATGTCGTAAAGCAGGCGAACAGAAACAGCCTGTCGAAGGCAGGAAACTCTCGACTCAAGGAAGAATTCGGGAGATATTCAACAGACACTGTGGCGGCATGTGTTCAGGGAAAACAGCTGTGTGTGTGTGTGTGTGTGTGTGTGTGTGTGATTCACAACTCAGTTGAAACTAATCACTATCTCCATTACAAATAGAATCCTTCTCTCTCTCTTTCTTTCTTTCTTTCTTTCTTTTTCTTTCTTTCTCTCTCTCTCTCTCTCTCTTTTCTCACACACACACACACACACAAGAGTGTTGTGAATGTTTGCTCCTCCATGTTGTCTCTCTTTCTAAGCTCAGGCCTGACCCCTGACTCCTGACTCCTTGACCCTCAGTTCTCTCCATTTCTCCTCCACTTTCCACTTGTTTTGTCCACCGTTAAAGCAGGTCTGAGTCACATCTTTTCACACTCTGATCTCATCTTCATCATCATCCTCGTCCATGAAGGAGAAGTCCCTGTCGTCCCGGGCTCTGGGCGCCACGTTCACCTTGTGTGGACTCTCCTCCACAGATCCGGAGCCGAACACACATCTATCCGGATGCGGTTGTGCTGTACGGCCGTGAAACCCAGGCATGTAGGGGCTGGCGGGGGCGTGTCTTAGCCTGGGCACCGGAGGCTCCGCCTCCTCCACTGGCTCACTGAAGGGCCAGGGCACAGGTGCATCTGGCTCCTCCTCATAGCCCGGGCCTGTGTCCCCCTTCCTGTCCATGATGCTGAGGATGTCCCCTAACATCGAGGGGCCCAAGTCAATGTGGAAGGACATCATAGATTCAGCATGCTTCATCACACCACCTGGGGGCGCCGACATCACAGGAAGGTCAGTCAGTTCACCAAAGTCCCGCTCAACCAGCTCCGCGTCCCGCACAGCCGGCATAGTCGGCCCGTTGGCCGGCTTGTCGCTGGCTTCCGGAAGCTTCTTCGCAGGGCTGGAGGAGACGTACCGGGGGGGATGAAGTTCGGTTACTCTGGCTTGAGCGGCGCACTGGTCGATCAGGTACGGCAATGAGACGGTGTTCTTCACGTACCCGGGGGAGCCGCCGGGGGGCGCCGGTTTGGAGTCATCGGGCCTGCCAGCGCGGCTGGCGGAATGGGAGCGCCTGCTGCCGCGGAAGGTGCGTGCGAGGAGACCCTGCTTGGGCGAGCCGCTCTCCTCCAGCTGTGGGACCTGTGTGGGCTCCGCACACCGGCTGCTCAGGAACGACGTGTCTCCGAATGCATCCCCCCCACGGCCCACGTGCATGGTGTGCCGGAAGTCTCCCAACGGGGCGCTGATCATCTCGGCTGTCAGGTCAGTCCGGGAACGCCGCTTAGCCTGCGACGAACCCGACACAAGCTGTTTCAGGATCGGCATGGTGACGGATCGTCAGCGCAGTACCCAAACCCCAGACCCTAACCTACTGTCCTTCTGTTCGCCAAGATGGCAGATTTCCACTTGTTCCACCAGTATCCAAACTATTCTCAGAGCATCCGAATATCAAGAAAGCAAGAGTCAGGAAACAAAAGGGTCCACGGGGCCGAAACTTCCATCGTTAGTCCTGATCATTTCCACATGAACCTGTAGAAAAACAAGCAAGCAAAGAAAAAAACCCATAAATACATCAACATTACCATTTTATACAAATTACTTTAGGCTGTACTCGCGCTCACTCTCTCTCTTCCAGAGAAACAGGACACTGCGCACAGAGGTCCTTCATCAAGCATCACATAAAGTCTCGTTTCTCTGGAAAATGGTGTACTTCACTACAGTTTAGAACATAAATAAGAAAGCCGTTTGCCTTATATTTGCACAATTGCTTGAGACAGGTTCAACTGGGCTGTTTGGAGCAGCTATGCAGACATCTGCCTTAAATTAAAATGTGGAAACTGCTATTAATTGACCACAGTATGGGATGGGTAATCCAGATGAGTCACTGGCTAAAAATATTGTGCAAGTCTCCAGCAAATCTCCACTCAAATCCATTCCTAGCCTGGTCTGTTCCAAGTGCTTGCTAGGAGTTTTAGGAGGGAAAATATCAGAGCAAAAACCAAGACAGACTGTAATTAGGCTGAAACACACAACACCAGAGCCTTCCAAAGTGTTCCATAAGGGGATGGACAGAGCAACTGTCTCTCCCACGGGTTTTCCTGGATCTTGTAACTAGTGTTTCCAGCTGTGTAGGTTAGACGAGGGAGGACAGTTCTGCTTTCATACTCTTATATACTAAACCATGAAGAGTAGTTAACGTTCTCTCTCTATCCTGCTGCCCCTTCAAGTTACGTAACTGGAGGTCACAGTCCTGATGTTTCTCCTGCATAAATTCCTCCTTCGGCAGCAGTCTGCTCCACTCACAGCCTCACCCACCCTCTGCTCCACCCACAGCCTCACCAACCCTCTGCTCCACCCACAGCCTCACCTGCCCTTTGTTCCACCCACAATCTCACCAACCCTCCGCTCCACCCACAACGTAACCCGCCCTCCGCTCCACCCTCAACTTCACCAACCCTCTGCTCCACCCACAGCCTCACCTGCCCTCTGCTCCACCCACAGCCTCACCCACCCTCTGCCCCACCCACAGCCTCACCTGCCCTTTGTTCCACCCACAATCTCACCAACCCTCCGCTCCACCCACAACCTAACCCGCCCTCCGCTCCACCCTCAACTTCACCAACCCTCTGCTCCACCCACAGCCTCACCTGCCCTCTGCTCCACCCACAGCCTCACCAACCCTCCGCTCCACCCACAACCTAACCCGCCCTCCGCTCCACCCTCAACTTCACCAACCCTCTGCTCCACCCACAGCCTAGTTGAACTGTAGGCGATGCAAAATGTGCAAAAAAAGGTGATTTGTCTTTGGCTGCAATAATTCAATATACAGTGGGGACCTTATGTACAAATAGCCCAAAGATCCCCAAATATATTAAAAAAATGGACAAACGTCAACATTAAAAGGGCTTGTTGGAGAGGACCATCCTCTCACTCCGTACCACAGCTACAGGATGTGGAAACTGACACCACAACTTGTTCGTTGCTCCATTAGGTTGTGCTAAGCCTGTAGGAGAGGCCTGACCCAGAACCGATGCCATGCGGGTGAGTGAACGTCAGGCACCGCGTCGCCCTCGTGACATGTGCATCTCCCACTACAAAAGCCCATTGAGGCCCAGAACTGCTCTGCTGCCAGTGAGAAACAAAGGTTTTGTCAGAGGCCTGGACTCCGTCACACAGTTATTCTACTGATGAAAAACTTCACATGAACTCCATTTGGAGTGTCTGTGACAGTGAAGACGTATGTGTGTGTGTGTGTGTGTGTGTGTGTGTGTGTGTGTTGCCAGGCTTGGGTCTTCATTTAGCCGCACATAAGAAGACCTTGGCACTAAAACAAGAAATGATTGGCAAGCAGCTGAAGTGTCTGTAGTCAGGCAGTTTGTTCAGTGTACGCCTGGTCTTCTAAACCCAATGACAACACATACCCCAGCCTCAAGTACAACAACTACTTCTACTACTATTACCACCGCCAACAATGATAGTGAAGAGAAGTGAATTATTTTTAAACACCGTCTCACTGGGCGTGTTGATGTGTACGATGGATCTCAGTCTCACTGTGAGGAGCAGGGCCTCCCCCCCCCCAAGCACCATTCACAACTCCTCACATCTCCTCACGACTCCTCACAAAGTTTTAATCTGAAAACATTTTCCTAGTTGGTCTGAATTTTTCTCTCTCTCCTTACTGTCTGCCTGTCACATCTTTTTCATGCTTTCTCTCCTTTGGGCAGGTTTAATAGCACCCTGATGATGAATGAGGTTATACACCCAGACCAGCAATTAACACCAACAACCTAACCCTAACACTAACACCCTATCACCAACAAACACCCTAACCCTAACACCAACACCCTAACCCTAACACCAACACCCTATCACCAACAAACACCCTAACCCTAACATCAACAAACACCCTAACCTTAACCTTAACACCCTGTGTGTGTGTATGTGTGTGTGTGTGTGTGTGTGTTTGTGTGAGAGAGAGATAGAGATACTGTCTATGGATCTCTAACGAAACTCTATAAAGGGTTAACATAATAACACAGTGCCACTTGTTTAAGCCCCACCACACTCATATCTCTCCAATCAGGCTCTTGCAAGATCCAACAACATTCCCTCTCATGCAAAGCACATGCAGATTATTAGGCTGTAAAACCACTTCACGACCCAGAACACTCTCCTTTTGTTAGGAAACACTGTGACTTTTCAGAAACAGTAGCAATGTTCTACAGAGATGTTTTGACCCTATAAGAGAGTGACATCATCTAGTCTGAACAACGGTAACTAGGCAGTGACTACCGTCTGCATGGTACAACGTGGACAAAGACCTCGGAATGGCAGTGTGGTCAATATCCCCGCAAAATACACACAATACGGTATCAAGTAATTCCCTGCATACACAAACACAGAATGATGGCTTTATCCACATTCCATTAAAAGAATGCAGTTCTTGAATAATGATTTTATTTTCCTGCTCTTCCAGTTAAACCAGTTTGTCTTTCACTGAAGCACTTAAAAGGAATCAGTGATCTGCGGACGTTTTAGTGCCTCGGGTAAAACCAGACCTCTGAGCAGAATCTGAGCTGTGGACAGTGTTTACTGCACACTGCACACCGACTTTCAGGACAGGGACTGTATGCGTGCGTGTGTGTGTGTGTCTGTGTGTGTGTGTGTGTGTGTGTGTGTGTGTGTGTGTGTGTGTGAATGTGCGAGTTGCCCGATACAGGCGAGCGGGATTCAGATTTTGCTTCTCAGTGTCTTCGAACGCCAGTCGCTTTAACTGCAAGCAACATCCTTTTAAGAGTGTCTACGCAGACATAAAGTTCTCATTCACGGCACATTCCGACTGGCACCGTGACATTCCTCTGCCTTAGGCTGCAAAGCTCCACATTCCTGTTCACATTTTTACACGGAAGGCAGTGCTCATTGAGATGTGACGTTTGCAGCATATTTTCCACTCTGATGTTGATATTGCATGTCCTGTAATAGCAACGCTGTGGACTTTAGTTCAATACACACACGTGTCCGCTGTGTGTGCAATTATCATCATGCTGTCAGAGGCTTCCGGTTAAATCCATATATCGTCCATCACTGAGATTTGCATCTGATGACTGACTTCTCAAATGATGAACAGTTTAGAGAAGTTATACAATCGATCCAGATAATGCAAGGAACACACCCATTCTACAAACTGACCTGGTGTTGGTGACGCATGTGTGTATGATATGAAAAACAAGCTTTTCATTTTAAATGTGAAACCAAATTAAATTTGAGACACACCTGAATGACACACTCACACCTCTTTCTTAGTTAACAGCATAACTGTGTATTCTAACAGTACCTGTGTATTTTTGGCAGCGGACTGCAGTTTGGTAACTTCGGGCCCTGTCACACCAATGCGTCCATTCCCAGCTTGTACTAAGGGTAAATATTCTGTATACAACAATACTGATTCAGTGTGGACAGTGTAAACTGTCCCGCCCGTTCACTGGAAAAATGAATTCACTCATCTGAAGAGGAGCTCTTTAACTATTGAACTGATGTCAGATTACTGATAGCAAAAGTCAGACTTGCCTTGTATTGCTTGAAGTTCGAAAAAACATCATCCGAAATATTTTCCCCCCTGTTCCACAGTCTGCGTGCTGAGAGTTTTCAAACACGCGTGGGTCGAATCCCCTGCTATGATGTGTGCTCCATCAGGGTCATTTGTCTGCTGTTTACGTTACGCTTATGGTAGATTTGGGAGGAACGTAGACCACACGTGTCTCACGAGGTGTGCCACAGTATCAGACTGGTGTCGTCTCTGCTGAAGAGTGATGTGAGGTGGAACAACAAAGGGTAAGGATCAGCTCCACCCCCTCTAACCCTGCCCTCTTCTTCTGTGTGTGGGTGTGTGTGTGTGTGGGTGTGTGTGTGGGTGTGTCCATGAGCATGTTTGAGATTCAATTCAAATTCTATTGCTGCCTCTTTCCAGTTGCTGTCACAGAGTTGGTGTTTTAGGGTTAGTGTTCATCACAGGGTTGATGTTTTAGGGTTAGTGTTCATCACAGGGTCTGTGTTTTAGGGTTAGACACAGGGTTGGTGTTTTAGGGTTAGTGTTCATCACAGGGTCGGTGTTTTAGGGTTAGTGTTCATCACAGGGTCGGTGTTTTAGGGTTAGTGTTCATCACAAGGTCGGTGTTTTAGGGTTAGACACAGGGTCTGTGTTTTAGGGTTAGTGTTCATCACAGGGTCGGTGTTTTAGGGTTAGTGTTCATCACAGGGTCAGTGTTTTAGGGTTAGACACAGGGTTGATGTTTTAGGGTTAGTGTTCATCACAGGGTCAGTGTTTTAGGGTTAGACACAGGGTTGGTGTTTTAGGGTTAGTGTTCATCACAGGGTCGGTGTTTTAGGGTTAGTGTTCATCACAGGGTCAGTGTTTTAGGGTTAGTGTTCATCACAAGGTCGGTGTTTTAGGGTTAGACACAGGGTCTGTGTTTTAGGGTTAGTGTTCATCACAGGGTCGGTGTTTTAGGGTTAGTGTTCATCACAGGGTCAGTGTTTTAGGGTTAGACACAGGGTTGATGTTTTAGGGTTAGTGTTCATCACAGGGTCTGTGTTTTAGGGTTAGTGTTCATCACAAGGTCGGTGTTTTAGGGTTAGACACAGGGTCTGTGTTTTAGGGTTAGTGTTCATCACAGGGTCGGTGTTTTAGGGTTAGTGTTCATCACAGGGTCAGTGTTTTAGGGTTAGACACAGGGTTGATGTTTTAGGGTTAGTGTTCATCACAGGGTCTGTGTTTTAGGGTTAGTGTTCATCACTGGGTCTGTGTTTTAGGGTTCGGGTACTTGGCTACATTGACAATGACAATAATATTCTGTTGCCTGTAACCTTCGTTTAGGATTAGGATTAGGGTTAAGGTTAGGGTTAGTGTTAAGGTTAGGGTTAGGGTTAGGGTTAGGGTTAGGGTTAAGGTTAAGGTAGCGGTTAGGGTTAAGGTTAAGGTTAGGGTTAGGGATAAGGTTAGGGTTAGGGTTAAGGTTAGGATTAGGTGAAAATTCAGATATTCATAATTTTCCATTTACACCTGGTACAGTTGATTAGCCAAGACATCCAAATTTTGCTCTTTAGTTTAAGACAAAAGCTGCTAACTAAGTCAACAGCCCAACCCAAATAGTGGTGCCCATAAACCTTTCTCAAGATGTTCAAACCATATCCAGGTCTCAATAAGGGTTTCACAGACTCATTATTACTCTATGTGTATAAAAGTGAATAAATATGTCACTGCTAAAGGCTCAAAACACCTTGGCGATCGACTGCATCAGGGGTAAGACAAAAATCATGTAAATGAACTTTCTCTTTAAGTGGCACCACTGAAATCTGCATTGTGATTTGGTCCTGCAGATTCTGATCATATACATTTCAGTACCCAACCCTACTGTCACTGTCATGGTGTCAGTGCAATTATAACTGAATTTAGATTTAGAGCTCAGTACTGACTTCAGTTCCAAACTAATCAGAGGTCAACACTAACTTTAGTTCTTACTAAATCACAGCTCAATACTGATCTCAGTTCAGACCATTCAGAGCTCAATACTGACCCCAGCTCAGAGCTCAATACTGACCTCAGTTCAGATGTAGAGCTCAATACTGACCTTAGTTCAGATCAATCACTGATGTCAGTTCAGATCAATCAGAGCTCAATACAGTCCTCAGGTCAGACCAATCAGAGCTCAATACTGAGTTCAATTTACACCATTTAGAGCTCAACACTGACCTCAGTGCAGACAAAACAAATAACTGAGTGGGGAGAGGGTCAGAGAGGAATGAACAGATGAATCCTGCAGTCCAAAACCAACACAACACGCTTAAACCTGCTGATTTTACCGTGTGATGAGATACAGCAGAGGGACATTCACAACATGGAAAAGCTTTTTGTTTGCCTTAAAGCAGAAATCCATTTAGTGTGGAAACAAAAACAAATAACTCAAGTGTAAAACTGTCATCGATGCAAGAACAAAGTGCTGTCATTTCACAGGGTAATGCAGTTATGTAAAACACACCAACATGCTTCAGTCCATGTGCTGCACGCGCTCCAGAGGTTCTGGATGGACTACGATATGATCGTACAGATATTGGGTTTCTTATGCGACAGAACTATAGGGGCGGTGAGCACCTCGAGAGCAGAGAAGGCAATCAGTGGATGGAGAGAGAGAGAGACAGAGAAAGAGAGAAAGAGAGAGAGAGAGAGAGAGAGAGAGAGAGAGAGAGAGAGAGAGAGCGAGCCACTGGAAGCTGTAGAGTCGTACTGGTAGACATGGAAGCCATCTCTGTCGTGCACCGAGAAAGGTGGACACAGCAGAACGCAAAGGGGATGATGTCATTAAAGAGCAGCACCGATTACCTGTCAACTTCAGCTCAACTAGTTAGACTGCTAAATGGAAAAAAAACACCTTACTGCAAAATAATGGTGATTCAAAAACATTTACGATTTTTGGCACTTAGCAGACGCTCTTATCCAGATCGACTTACAAAAGTGCTTTGTCATCTACTCATACAGTGCATCCTAGCAAGTACAGTAGGTATTGATACTGCTCAAGACACAGTTCAATTACAGGGATCACTGCTGATGCCTAGAATTGTAAAACACATATAAACTCTATAGCAGGCAACAATAAGTGTAATAAAAAATAAGTTCTAGAGTTTGTTAGTCAACATAAACAATATCCTACAATAAGTACTAGAGTTAGTCAACATCAGTGCAATAAACACCCTACAATAAGTAGTAGTTAGTCAACATCAGTGTAATAAACACTCTACAATAAGTACTAGAGTTAGTCAACATCAGTGTAGTAAACACCCTACAATAAGTACTAGTTAGTCAACATCAGTGTCATAAACACTCTACAATAAGTACTAGAGTTAGTCAACATCAGTGTAATAAACACTTGAAAATTTGCAACTTCCACTGGATAAGAAAAAACAAAAATCAAATACAGTCTCCCCCCCCAAATTTCTACACCAAAACACCATCCTTGGTTAGGGTTAGGTTAAGGTTAGGGTTAGGGTTAACATTCTTGCTGTGCTTTAAACTGGTTCAGTAACAGATTCCAGTCAGGCTCCAGTCACCCTGCTTAACAACACACTGGACCAGAAGTTAAGCACATGACCAGAATGTAAGGACGCTGTCGTCCCAATACAACTGGTCACACTCAGTACTGCAGAATTTTTTTCAGTTTTCAGTTCAGCGTGTTTCAGGCTCCTGTGATGCTGTGATCAATCAATGTTGGAAAATTATCTATTTCAGGTCCATTCTGCTAACGTCTGCAGGACGCAGTGAGTCACGTGACCTGCAACCTCAGAGTCACGTTCCGAGCAACCTGGACTGCACAATATAAGGAGAGTTTAACGGAGTTCAAGATCCCAAGGGTGAGGACACGCTATAAAATTACCACTGCTGTGTGAAGAGATCTGTGTATAGAGATCTGTGGTATGTGCGAAGCTTGGCTGGTTTAAGAGTCTCCCTTGTTCCCCTATAAAAACAGCCTAGAAGCTCTAGAGTCTGTCAATTACCATGAGGATCAGCCTGTCAGTTACCATAAGGATTAGCTTGTCAGTTACCACGGGGATCAACCTGTCAGTTACCACGGGGATCAGCCTGGTACTTACCACGGGGATCAGCCAGTCAGCTACCACAGGGATCAGTCTCTCAGTTACCACAGAGAGCAGCCTGTCAGTTACCAGCAGCTACTGACCTCTGCATTCCTGACATAAGCCTAACAGTGTACATGTGTAAAACATGAGGGGCGTGTCTACGACAAAAAAAGTGCTATTGTTCGTACATGCAATTCCTAGAGTGACCCTTAAAATGTGACATTATTTGACAGGCAGTATTGAATTAGAGTGTTGGTTTGGCTCTTACACTACTCTGGGAAGTAGGATGCATTAACATAGCAGTTAGCTTTCCAGCCTGGCTTTTTTCTTGATGAGTTAGTAGTGCAGACCTTGCCGAAAGGATCAACGCACCAGTCCAAAGCTACATGTGAAACGCATTATACAATCAAAATAGAAACGAGACAACGGCAGCATTCGTGGTTGTCGCTCCGCCTTGGAAAAGCGTTCACGGAAAAAGGACGAATAAATAAATCGCATTTAGGACGCGCCGTCGCTCCACGCGGGGAGGTCGGTAATCCACAGCAGGAACTCGACCTCCCGCGATTGAAAGTCTCGTTAGTCTGAGATCAGAGAGATTAAAGCGGCGCGGACTTTGCACGAGCAGATCGGGCGCAAAGCTCGCTACAGCCGCGGCGCCCGTTTTGCGCTCGAACCGCACCAAGCCCGCGCGTGCGTCCAGACTCTCCGGCACCGCGCAGCGGAAAGACCGGAGCAGTGCGACGCCTTACCGTTCGATCGGCTCGCGGGGGTCTTTGTTCTGCGTCCCGCGGAGTTGCGCAGATGGGTCCGGCGCAGCGGGGGGGGTGGGGGTGGGGGGGGGTCCGGGTCCGGCGCAGGGTTCGCTCCCACCGGCCGCCTGCCGGGACGCTTCTCTAGCCGTGCGCGCGCTGGAGTGTCGGTTTGCCCGCGCGGACTTCGCTCCCCCGCGCGGATCTCCGCCTCTCGGCGCGTGTTAAAGGGGCAGGGTGGCGCGCACGGCCCCGACCACAAAGATGAACCGCGCGCTGGCGGCGGGCCCTTACGGTGCCGTGGTGTGTGTGAAACGTGACACAATTCACGTTTTAGAGGATTAGAATTATAACGACTCGACCAAAAAGGTGTGTAGGGAAAACAGAGGGCAGCAGTTTAAAAACATTTTAATCCTTTTATAAACCTTCTGGTTGCTAATGAAGATAAAGAATGAGCAAATAGCATACAAACTTAATAGAAACACCCACATTACAACTTGGTTTGAATTGATTTATTTGTTGTTGTTGTTGTTTTGTTTTTTTGTTTGTTGTTTTTTGTTTTTTTTTTAGAAAATAATTTCTGTTACTGTAATATAATTCAGGTGACTTGTATATCAATTTCCACAATCAGTGTTTCGCCCAGAGAGTCTGTTTAGCTTTTGAAAACTGCATGCTAAAACAGGCAAAGGCTTCAAGGGACCGAATGTTTTCACATAGTCTAATAAAGAATATACACCACCTCATAGACTGGAGCCGTGAGAATAAACACTGAATATGATATACAGGGGCTGTATTCTGACCCCTGGGGCTGTATTCTGACCCCAGGGATTGTATTCTCACCATAGAGGCTGTATTTTGACCCCAGGGGCCGTATTCTGGCAGTGCAGTGGGTCAGCAGCCAGTGTATATAGCTCACACTGGTCACATCACTGCAGACCCTAAGATATGGTAACACACAAAACACCTGCCTAAACACGTTAGAACGAAAGAATGCCAGGTGTCTTTTACTGGTGCAAAATGTACATAGTGTGGAGTCTATGCATTCATTAACAAGCAATTTATGAAAATAAATAATGAACATATGATGGGTATAATTCGAAGTGATCAGAGTTCTTTATCACAGTACACCAATTTGGGAAACTATTTTAAAGTAGTAATCATTAAACTAAACCCACATGCCATGGTGAGAAACAGCACCATAAACCTGCCACAAACAGTTCAATGGATTTGACAGCACAGATCAGCCACAGCATACAGTGAAATGGACTTTCTTTTCAAAAGGTATTTTGTCACAAAAATAAATATTCTTCTCCCATATGGATACATCTACATTTTGATTCCTTAATAATTTATGATTTGGTTCTTACACATGGGGACATTCCATAGCAGGACACATGGTGTTACAGCACGGCTGAACATCAAATCTCCTTCACACAAACAAATAAGAGAATATTGTACCCAAAGGTCAGACTGCACAGAGTGATAGATGACTGGCAGATAGATGATTGTACAGCACACTACAAATTCCCCCCCCCCTCTCTCTCTCTCTCTCTCTCACACACACACACACACATACACACACACACACATACACATACGTTTGGCCAACTCATCAGGGCAGTGGTCAGATGTTTTCTGTCTGCCAGGGTTTTCCATCATCATGGAACGACAGAAAGCCATGATCATGCTAACAAATGAATGCAATGACACAATCCTTACATAACCCTAACCTAACCCTAACCCTAACCCTAACCCTAACCTTAACCTTAACTCTAACCCTAACCCTAACCCTACAATTGTAATGCAGAGTAACCCTAACCCTAACCTAACCCTAACCCTGAATCTAACACTAACCCTAACCCCAACAGTGTAATGCAGAGTAATCCTAACCCTGACCCTAACCCTACAACTGTAATGCAGAATAACCCGTACCCTACTCCTAACATAACTCTAACCCTACCCCTAAACCCTAACCCTAATCCAAACCCTTACATAACCCTAACCCCTAGCCCTAACACTGTAATGCGGAGTAACGCTATAACCCTAACCCTAAAACTTTAACCTTAACCCTAACCCTAACCCTAATCCTAACCCTATAACCCTAATCCTATAACCATAACCCTATAACCCTAACCACACCCCAACCCTAACCACACCCTCATGTACCCTGTGCTCTCTCAGCTCCAGATGGACAAAATGCCTTTACCTCTAGCACCAGATCCCTCACTGGTCTCTGCCTGTATCTATAAAGCAGAGTCCACTTTGACTCCTCGCCCCTCAAAGAAAGCTGAAGAGAAAATGTTCTCAGAAGCAAAACAGACTGCTGTAGCTAAAACAGGGAGCCATCTCAAAGGTGGATTGTTGTCCTTACTCACTTTATCTTTATAAAGTATACATTATCAAAAACACCACTAGCCACTTTATTTGATATTACTAAACATGACCTTCGCTGACCTTTGCTGACGAGGCCAGCAGGCACAACACTAATCGGTAGACACAAGATGTTTTTGACAAAACCAGACGAACTATTCCTAAATTGGATGCCCTCAGTACTAATGCCCCCATTCAATGTACCCTCAGTCAGGACAGAACATTACCCAGCTGCCCCCCGCAAACCAGGAGATAACGCTTTCATTTTGGTTATCAAAAACAGAGCATTCCATTACTGGCAGTGTGTATGTGTGTGTGTGTGTGTGTGTGTGTGTGTGTGTGTGTGTGTGTGTGTTTGTGTGCGCCGTCTTTTTTTTTTTAATCCAAAGAAGGCAGAGAATCGTTTGATCACCAGATGCTTCACATTAGTTTTTAATAAGCAGAAAAGGGGAAGATAACATATTTATAAACCCTAATGTGATGGGTGTGACCACAGAAGGGACGTCCCCGTGTGACATGGACATGTAGCCGCAGCAAAGTTAGAGGTGGGAAGGTCAGAGGTCGGACAGGAGGGTCATTAACCCTTCTGTCTAGAACAGTTATGAAATACAAAACAGTAGATAAACGATAGCAGTGATTTTGTATGAAATTTCGTGAGAGAATATTATTCAGACCCTAAAGCTTTAAACCTTCTCAAGCTCTTTTAAACACACGCACGCACACGCACACAGTCACTGCGTCTAATGCTGTGATTCTGCTACAGAAGGATGTCTCTCATCAGAGCCACCACAAGCTTCCTCAGGGTAACACATCCCCTACTGGTCCC